>NC_135506.1:18474830-18799513 GCF_052857255.1 Amblyomma americanum | reverse complement strand
GCTTTAGATATTAAAAAATTGCTCTGGAGACTCTGAGTCAGCTTTGCACCGCTTTCGCCGCTTTCTGTCGCATCTACAACAACAGAGATTGTGCTTAGCTGCAACAGCGACCTTTGACCGAACAGGTCTTCCGCCTACGACAACTGCTTTTACGACACACTCCAAGGCTGGCACTGTTGAAGGCTAAAGAACAACGCCTCGAGCAAGGTGGCATTCAAATTAGTTTTAATGAGATGGCATTTAGGTTGTCGTCTTGCAAAATATCACCCAGTTTTTCCGTCACGAAATTCCCTGACCGGTCGACAAGGTCATGACGTCATCAGCAGCACCAGCTTTGAACATATGAGGACTAGAATATTCCAATACCTTCTTTAGGAGTATCACATGGGATTATACTAACCAGACCCCCTCCTCCACCCTAATCCACCAGTTAATCCCCAGTGATCACATCTTGATCCATCCATTAATCCCCAGTAATGCACACTTTTGGCCCAATATTTCTAACTAACTAACCTTGCCCTGCGGCGTGCGTTGACACTCAACGCCGAAGGGCAACCGAAACCACGTCCACGCATACAGCGCGAATAGAAAACCACGAACAGATTACAGCTGGTAAGCTCTTCCCTCCTCGCCCCCTCCCCCCCCCCCCCCCCCCCGCCCTTAGCAAGATTAAAATGTGAAACACCGTAGTGAAACGCTATATTTTTATTACGACCAACGGAGGATCTTTGCTGTGCCCTGAGGTCGCATTGCGCAAGCCCGTTTCCTAATTTTATCTCTAACGAAGAGTGGCCGCCGCCAAAGTAATTAAATGACGTGGCCTCTTGGGCAGCAGACAATGCCCATAGCAACAGTACCATCACTGCTGGCCCTTGGCACATTATTATGTGCGCTATGCTTTAACCACTGCTTTACTTTCGATTCGACAGAATACCTCTGGTTACTTCGGTTTTACATTTACTCCTCACGTCTCGTCATTAAGGCTGGCAGCGAAGGCTGGTTGTTTCTATGTACGCATAGTTCATTGCAACTGCGCACACGAAGGCCAAACAGATTTTTTTCTACTGAGAAAAATGAGCGTAAATGTAGTGAAATGAGCATACGGTAGCTTTCCCCGGCCGAAGGTAAAAAAAGCATGTGTAAACTTCGTTGATTGTATTATATTTTCTCATCTAGCAGCGCGACATAATCGCAGCAGTACTGCTAGCGCAGCAAGAATTATCAGTCACTTTAAATAACACTATTTTAACGATGGAAAGAGCTAGTGCGTAAGGAGCTAACACATCAGCAGCGAGAAAACGGTGATGAGGTCGTTTGGAGCTCATCTCGGCGACTAAGAAAAAAAGAATCTGAAAAAGCTAAGGACACTGGCTCACGATTCTCGGACATCGATTATAATTTAGAGGCAACACAGGAATACTGTAAGGTGTTTTTACAGAAATATAGGAGATAATGGACCGTTCATTCAATGCACAGCAAAAATATTTGAAATGTTTTTCTACTTCTCGCGTCTGGTATTTAAGACTGCCATAAATTAAAAAAACACTGGGGAACGTTTCTGACAATAGCACCAAGGTTAATAGCAAAAAAATATGTCCGCCGAAGGGCGATCTGCGGATATGCTGACAGTGATAGTGAAATCAGGTGGTGCATAAAAAATTGCGTTCATAAACAATTTCACTATGAAAATGCGTTTGTCGAGAATTTCTGGGTATGCACGAGCACCGTTCTTTTTTCGATAAATATCTACTTCATTTTGATAGTAAATAACTGACGCTATGCGATCTCATTACGAGCACTTAGGCTGGCAGAGCAATATCTACCTCATTACTTGACATTCAGACTGCCGAACCAAGCACTTCGAACGTTCTACTTGCGCCGCGGCATCCTAATCACTCTTGAAGCCGGATTAGGTTATCTGCCGCGTAGTATATCTCGGATCACCTCTGCTTTCCCGGAGAGCCTAACAGGCAGACTGGAAGTATCGATATTCACGTCAGACAGAGACTCCCGATTTCAGTAATCCTATGGGCCTTCCGCTCTCAGCTTAAGCGCACAGCAATTACGGAGAGCTTACGCAAAGCGAACAGTGTTCACCCGTCTCTGGCCCTCGCCATCTTAATTAAGCACCAAGTTATCGCCTAATGTTGGATAAATGCCTCCTCCATTATGTTTATGTTTTTCGGTCCTGTGACATCCGCTTCTTACCACGAGTTACACAAAAAATATATCGCACTCAAGGCTGTTTCGTGGTTGTCAAGCATCTGTGTGTAGCCAGATGACTGCAACCGAAAGAAAGGCAGCCAATAGAGCTGCTTCAATATATGGAGCTTTTTAGAGAAACCTTCGTAAACTCCGCTTATCTCGGCCCTGCAGTTTTTCGATCATACCTCAGGACTAAGTTTTGCGAGCACAAGACTTATTGATTTTATCTTTTACTTCTACAATCACTCCGAAATTTTTTTGGTTCCAGTGTTGAACTCGTGACAAATAGGGGCTGTGACAAAATACCTGCAAAGCCAACAGAAATCCATTCGTGCACGGTCAAAACTCCTTAGTTTAGTACAGAATATTGGGTGACTCGATGGCATCTGTTTAGTAAAACACCCTAAACAATGCAAGAACGCAGAAACAGACGTACACGTGGGCGCTGACACGAAAATCGAGTCTCAATGCGCAGCAGTTCATTGAAAAAGCAGGAGAATGTTTAAAAAGAATACAAAAATTAAGATATAAGATAATGAAAGAAAATTATCGTCATGAAGCTTCCACGTCACAGCAGAAAGAATCGTCACCCACAAACGAAGTTTATTTTTTTTAAGAAAACTGTTTTTTTTTAGGTTATCCTTTTTCCATAGTTAAAATCACTCAGGAGGGCGCGTTGAGTTTGGAAAAGCATTATGAAAGAACAAAGAACTAAAACAAATAACGCCACCACATTAACAGTAAGCGAGGGCTTCTGTGTCGAGACTCGGCGCTTGCTCCGTCTTTTCAAGTAGGCTGTTTTATGCAGTAAAGAAAGTGCCCAAAGTCAAGCTCACATCAAAATCTTCGTGTCCCGAAATGCAGATCCGCTGTGCGCTAGCCACTTTGATTCACTTTAGTCCCATGTAATGTCACCTCTGTGGCAAAGTGAAGATTATAAATCCGTACTCGTTTAAGCAAATTTAAGATTTTATCGTCGTGCCAGAGAGCACTTGCTCTTTCACACGTCTCGACGTGTGAAAGAGCACAGAGGTGACATTACATGGGCCTGAAGTGAATCAAAGTGGCTAGCGCACAGCGGATCTGCATTTCGGGACACGAAGATTTTGAAGTGAGCTTGACTTTGGGCACTTTCTTTACCATTTATCTGCAGGCATTAGAGCTTTCACTGAAACTGGTTCTCACTAAACTATGAGTCCATTGTTTCCTGTTGAATGTTTTCGCAGACTGACCAGATGTTAACCTTTTGGTTTTTTCTCCTTGCACTTGATTGTTTTTTAGGGATTGGAACTGACCTTTTTATTTTCTTCTTCACGCAAGGTAGAAGTTTTCGTCATTAAATTAGAACAAAATAAAAACAACGATGTCAAAACTTCGTTATGCTCAAGGTTGCGCTGTACATCAAGAAGGACGTAGCCCACACGCTCTGCGTAGTTCATCGGTGTATTAATCTGCACCGTTTCGTATTCCTTTCGTTTCATTTGATTTTTCGCCATTGGTCTCTGCTCTAGGTGACACAAATGGTGGTGAATGACGTCATACTCACTGTGGTAGAAGCACCTCAGATTGTACCTTATTCGTATAAGCGCAAACGGCGCCCATGCCACACCGACGGAGCGCAGAGGCAATCTCGACGAAGGAAGTAGCACGATAGCACGTTTGCTATCACTAAAATTTTTCGGCACTCTGCCCACCTCCGTAAAGAAGCAGAGCTGTTCGCTTGTGAATAAATGCCAGAACATTGCGTTGCACTAAGGCCACAGTAAACGCGATGACTTTAGGGTAGCTAGCGTACGCACTGCATGCAGACAGAGCGAATACCTGTGAAAGGTCCTTTGCTTACGAGCCTCCTCTTTCATTCATCACGATTCACATCAGAAAAAAATGGCTGGTGGTGTAGAATTACTAAGAACAAAATATTGTGCGAACGTTTATCGTATACTTTAGTTTGAATGGCTCGAAAGCAAGCTTCGCCATCCGTGCCTCATGGCTAATTCACTTTTAAGGCCAGCTGCAGAGAAGGCCTTCATTCTTTGCAGCTCTCTGGTTTGTATGAGTGACATGTGAATTTACGCATTTAGATACCGTGCAAACTTAACACTAATATACGCATTGCCATGCTCGCTGATTAGTATGAACGTTCCCGAGCAGTGCCTCAAGTTGTCGACACAGCCATTTTCTCGAACATTAATATGGTTAACCAATTCCTCTCGTGAACTCTTCGCTGTGGTAACGGGATATTTTTCAAAACATCATTCGGTATCAAAAATAATAAATTTAAAACTAGGGGTGAGTCCTCAGTGCACTCTGGCCTCAAATATTATGGTATTTTTGAGGCACAGACGGGAACTGGGCCACTTCGAAACACACTCAGTAAACGCCAGGCGAATAGCAGAAGCTTAGGTGGTTCCACGATAAATTAGCTGCCACGTAAGTTCATTACATAGATTTAATATTGTAAATGACGGGGTTCAACAACAATGACGGGGTTCAATCGACATGTGGTCTACGGCAGACGCCGTTCTGGACCAATTGAAATCAGTTGAAATCAGCTTACGTGCGGTGACATCAGAGAGCACACGGATGCCCTTTGCGTTCGCCTCCATCGAAACGCGGCAGAGATCGAACCCGGGTCCTCCGGCTCAGTAGGAGAGAGTATTGGTCACTGAGTCACCGTAGTAGGAACTTACTTTGTGGAATTGTCGGCAGTAATCAAATTAGCTGTGAATCAGAATGATAATTCAATTGAACATTCATTACTGTTAGCACAACTTGTTTCTCAATTCTCACGTCTTAAGTTTTAGATACACAATCTGAAGCCTTCACTTGTGGTTCTCTTGCGACGCCTTCGTTGGTTATGTAGTGCTAAAAGTTGTATCAATTATAGTTATTATAATAATAGCGGTAGAATTACACTCTCCGAGGTAAACCCTGTTTTAAAACCGAGGGAAAATCAACGGAAGTTCCACTACCTTTTTGGCCGTGAGGAAGAGTAAAATATATTAGAATTATGCTTTTCACTCTTGTAATGGCTTTAGGTTGTCTGAAAGCAAAAAACTGTGATGAAAAGCGAAATCTGAATTAATTGCTCACTGTTTTGCATATGAAACATTTTTATGCAAAATTCAGTGAGCCGAGCTTTTTGGCATAGTTGAACTGATGCTTCAGACATCTCTACTGCGCAAGTTCAGCATTCATACTGTAAAGGCACTTGTACACACAAACAGCAACGTTGAACCCACATATAGTTTACTGCAAGAAGCGATGCAGAAAACAACAGCTGAACCGCCCATTTGCGCACAGAGTATTTTAAGCTTAGTGTACATGGGCAAGCGCCAGTGGCACAACTTAACAGCCGCATACCTACTAAAAAACTTGTACTGCGGAAAAATAAGAGGTACGTTCTTTGTAAAAAGTATACAACCCAAGGGGTTTGCTTCCAAGCTCAGGACTGAATAATGTGCTAATGGCTCAGGTACACAGCTTGGAAGCAAACCCTTTGGGCTCTTATACTTTTTACGGAGACTGCACATATCGGAACACAATCTTTTCTCTGCCACAAGACAAGATGTTTCTTACAGTGTGTCTGCAGAACAGACTTAGTCAGATTTCATTGATCCGTCACCATCACCTGTGAGAGGTATTTTCTTTCCTTTCACCCTTACACATTCTGACATTCTAAAAGCGGTGCCTACTTCGGTATTTCTCATTACATTCCTCCTTTTCGGTAGTTGATTAGTGTCAAAGCAGTGCCGTTTTCCAATTCATCCGACATAATCGATTTTAGAACCGCAAGGCACAGCACAAAAATAAAATAGCAAACTTTGACCGATGGCTTTTTGATTTCCTTCTATAATGTTTATCCTTACAACTGTAACACTTTCTTTCCTGTCATTGTCTTCCATTTCGTGTCAGAACAAACTCCGAGAAGGCCGCTAGCGGTACACTGACCTTTGCTATTGAATGCTTTCGGCAATGGATCTTTTATTTTATACTTTGCTCCAGTTTTCAGCGAAGTTGCGTAACCCTCATTACTTTTCAATCAAGGATTGAAACTCAAATCATTATCCCCAGATGCATATTCAGTAACCGTGTCCGGTGAAAGCACGAACTTCTCTAGCAGCTTTTCTATAAGACAGAAGCAATCTGACTTTCATCAGGCTTGCGAAAACGAGTGCGCTCGGAGTGTAACTTATCTGTCCGGGTAAAGTATATTTGTTCAAACAGGGACTATACTCAATTTCATTTGTCTCAGACGCTGACTAAAAATATCCAAAGCTGTCCACCGCTGTGACATCACCCGCCCCTGGCGCGGTGTTTTCTTTTTTTTTATTTTTGTGCTCCTCGCGTATAATTTCGCAATTAACTTGTAAATCAACGAGGAAAGTTTGTTTTTCTCCTTACTATGCATAAGTCAAGCTTTACATAGTCTGTGGATAGTTTACCTGCACTGAATTTCAGTTACGAACAATATATGCAGATATACTTCGTTTCGGCTTCCTTTCTGGCTTTGCGTTTTTGGGAAGAATTGAAAAAAGGATAGTGTTTTAACGCCGTTAAACTGTGTACGACGTTCAAAACCACTTGGTTTCGCATTTGCCTGACTATTGCTTTAACATTGCCTTAACTTCTTTGAATTCTCTTGAATCTTGCCTAGAATTTGGCTTACATTGTCCTCCAGACAATTTCTTTTAAACTTTCGTACTACGTCACATTTTCCTAGCCACACCGTCTCCAATTCATTTCATGTTAAAGGTCAAAGGTGAAGGGCCAAAGGTCGAGACTTCAGAGACTCATCGGCTTTTTCAGCATTGCTAATGAATTATTGCTTTCGCACTAAAAATGAAGGACATTGATGAAAACTTATTCTCCTTTTTCCTGCCAACGAATTTTAACTTCCGCGTTGTGTAAGATAGCAGGGAGCAAAAATAGCCGCTTGAACTTCGGATATTCGGTTTTGTTTGGTTTGGTTTGGTTTGGTTTGGTTTGGTTTGGTTTATGAGGGTTTCACGTTCAAAAGCTACTCAGGCTATGAGGAACGCCGTAGTAAAGGGCTACAGAAATTCCTACCACCTCGGGTTCTTTAGCGTACACTGACATCGCACAGTACGCGGGCCTCTAGCATTTCGCCTCCATAAAAATTAGACCGCCGCGGCCGGGATTGAACCCGCGTCTTTGGAGTCAGCAGCCGAGCGCCATAACTACCGAGCCACCGCGGCGGCTTCAGGTATTCGGGAAAGCGTTCTATTCTATATTTTTAAAAATTATTTACTTGCCAGAAATGTACAACTTTAGGAAGTTTACCTAAGCTTAAGACTTCAATCCTGGCTGGGGAGTCCCAATATAAGTCTTAAAACAAACCGCCTGAGCTGGATATTTCTGAGAACGTTTGCACCTCGCCATTCCCATGCAGTGAGAATGGGCTTCAAACACTGCGCTCATGCTTGAAGAGCTAGTGCAGTTACAATTGTTTAACAAGCATTAGTGAAAAATTGTGCTGCAAACAGTTGGAATGCTCTCAAAGCATCTACGCTTCCCTAGTACCCGCGCTTGCCATTAGTATACTGCCTTGTCGCACTCAGTTAAAGACATTTGTGCGAACTCATGTTCTTTCTTAGTCTTTAATCAATATGTTGCGAGGTTTGACCAATGGGTCATTCAATGCGAAACGCACTAAAGTTTCCGCTCAAACATCTTCGATTTCTTTTTAAAAAGGTCTATTTCTTTCCTATTTCTTTTCCTTAAAACCACTGGCACCATCCTCAGCTTGGTCACCTGATCATCGGTAAAGGTACGCGTGGTGCCAGGATGGTAGATATACCCGCGCCCCCATCCAAAGATGGGCATCGAGTGGTTGCGTGATCCTGCTCAAATGTATCTGTCAGAAACAGGAACCGTATCAGATATAGCGCTCGTTTTAAAACAAAGATGCAAAATCACGAAAATATCCAGCATACAATAGCACTCATTCTACTTCTACATGACAAGTGGCTGGTTGAATAGCGAATCATTTCTGTTATGAAGACAAAGAGTGGAGCCGAAGTATATTGAGATGGGGTCGGTGGCGGAGAGACACAGTAATCCACTTAAAATATCAGGAAATACCTCACGTAGGACAACAGCGCTTGGTGGGGGGAACAGGTTTGGTAGAAGACAAAATCTGTGAAACATTCAGTAAGCTTTCTGTTGAAGAAATATTGAAGGTAATGGTCCATTCGTCTATGGTCCATGCTCCATAGCGCATTCTCATCGAGCAGTTAAGAATTCCTTAGAAAACCAGCAGGGAACACTTTTTACGATAGCAATAGCATTAATAGCAAATAAAATGCAAGCCTGCTCACTAAATATTTCCGGGTATGTTCATTGTTGCAGAGAAATCCTACAATACATGAAAAAATTGCGCTCATGATCGCTTTTGCTTTGAAAACTGCTTTTATCCTAAGTTTCGCGCCGTCGTCGGCATATGCACCGCCAACCACAACTTGCCTCAGTTGGACAGCCGCTCTGAATTTCCATCAGATTCAATACATCTGCCCTGAGCTCCAACCTCCTTCCAAATGGCCACTCACCTACCTCGAGCGATGGGAGCTCGCGGTGTCCAGCTCCGCTCTGATCCGGCTGTAGAGCTACAGCTCCGGGACTGGGCTATGGCAGTCGCTATGCAGTATCAGCTGCCGCATAGGTTAACTGTCACTGCTGTAAGCGATCTATCGAAAGAAGTTCACTTCAGAGTATCACTGCAGTCCTAGACAAGTCCGGATTTATCTCCGCCTGTGTGACTTTGCGAGAACAAAACACGTCATGTGTGTTAAAAAATTTTTGCTGTCACACAAAAGCTATTTCTCCCGCCTTACACACTCGTAACCATCCTGTCATTTTCTTTTATGTGAATAGAAATGTCTAGCCTGTAGAAATGTCTCCCTTCCGGAAGGAAAGGATCTGTGGTGTTGTGCCGCGTGTCTGAAGAAGCATATTTTCGCACAGTTGCTTCAAAAATTTGTTACTAAGCTGTTTGTAAGCACGTGCGACATCAGAGTGCCAACTCTGATATCGCGTTTTTTGATATAATTATCTTCCTAGCTATTATCCGTGACCACACAAAGGGTGGTGACTGATCACGGCGATTTGACACATTGAAGCGGGAAAAGCAATCGGTGCAAGGGTTAGCGAAAGCCATTTTCCGTGCTTTTCTAGAGTCGTCAATCCAGCTTGCTCCATCAGTGGCATTTGTTCTTTGTCACCTCTATCACCAGCAGCAGGGTTACCGTTACTACGGGTGCGGGAAGGAGGACCTCACCCACACTGATCCCCCAATTAGCGGTCCAGTGCGGCGTCATCCGCTGTCGCTCCATCACAAATCGCCTAATCCCATCTCCTAACTTCACTCGTTGGCTGCCTCGGCTACGTATTTGTTTCTTTGGAATACACTTTGATACCTCAACACGGCATTGGTTACCTGCTCTATGCCCTATACAGCCGCCGCGGTGGCTGAGTGGTTATGGCGCTCGGCTGCTGGCCCGAAAGACGCGGGTTCGATCCCGGCCGTGGCGGTCGAATTCCGATGGAGGCGAAATTCTGGAGGCCCGTGTACTGTGCGATGTCAGTGCACGTTAAAGAACCCCAGGTGGTCGAAATTCCCGGAGTCCTTCACTACGGCGTCTCTCATAGCCTGAGTCGCTTTGGGACGTTAAACCCCTATAAACCAAACCATCTATGCCCTATACATCCCTCCGAACGCTTCTTGCTACCTACAAGGATCGTTGGTGTGTGCGTTAGTTCTCCAGATGCCACTTTTCTGCTTCTTTTATATCCTTCGCACATGCCGGTGAACTGCGCGTTATAATCCTCACTGCGAATTAGCTGCCATGAAACCCAGCATCAAGGCTGAATCCCTGAGAGCCTCAACGATCGTTTTTGTTAGCTTGAGCTATTTTGTGTACAGTGCATCTCTCAAACGCAAGATGCACTACCCTTTTTTCACTAATATTACGGTAACGCGCACTCTCCTTAGTGGCTGTACACAGCAGTTAGGTTTTTTTTACTGTTACTGATTTTTATGCCACTGTTTACGACGCGGACGCTGCGAAGCATCATTTAAATTCTTTAGGTTACTGTTGCAGCGACATTAAGCAACATGCTCCTTTTTGGAGAAGGAAGCAGAAAGGGAAAAGGGAGTGCCCTGAAGAGAGAGCGACGCCTGCGATCACTCCCAGGATGAGCTTGGTCGATGGAAACGGGGGCTGTAAAATGTCTTCTCGAAACCTCTTTAGCTTGTCAGTGTCAAGTCTAATATAAAAGGTCTTGGTAGAGCATTTCTTCGGGCCTTATATACTGGCATAAAAAACAACTATTCAATATTGGTCTTCTCCAGTTAACTGTATGAAAGCTTTCAAAGTGGGCGCTCCACAAATTTCTACCCCTACAAATAATGTGCGCATAAAGAAATCTGCAGATGTTCGCTTGTGGTTTGATCTTCTGGCATGCTCTCGTGAACATGCGATAGCAAGCATGAGGGCGAACTTCTTAGATAAAGTGCAGGCCGCTGCGTTCCCCGGGTAGTCTCTTGGGAGCGTTCGTTTTCGTCTATTTATTTATAGCTGTGCGCCGAGTTTACGAAGAGCAATCTCTCTCGGCCTCGTTTATGATCCTGCAACATCGGTGCTGTGCCGGTTTAATGACAATAAGCAGAAACCGAAGGGCGCAGCCATGACGCATCTCGAAAGGAGTTATAACGGGTGCGCATTGATGACTTGCTGATTACCTTATCATCATATCCGTACTGAAAGTTTCCATAAGGCGAGTTCCATCATTCTATATATTTCCATATGGATTATATACGGAGTCTGTATAGAGAGTGTAGAGTCGGTATGGACGTTATGAAAAGTGCGAATGGGAACTTACGGACTTCATATGACGTTATGCAAATTTAGGAAAGTTATATAGAAAGTTTTATAAAATTTATGAGCTGCATACAAATAACGTATGCATGTCAATTACTTTTCCACGTCATATGGACTCCGTATTTTCATAATTCCATGCAAGCGACTCCCATGGAACGTTTCAGTAGAGACATTCGCTGATGCTGTATGAACATTGAAGTTTGAATACCTTTGGTTATTTTTATATTATTACCATACTCCATCACTCTCATCCGGTGGTAACGAAAGACACTATAATGACAAAAGAGAAAAAGGTCTTTGATTAAGATTTTCAAGAACCAAAATGCCTGCCGACGTAAGCCTGTCCCGAAAAATCTTTTTCTGGGACAAAAAAATGAACACAATTATTACTAAACCACTGTGTTCCTCGGCCGAACTTTTCTGCTATTTATTCTTTTTATTGCTGTCAGTACACCTCTTGCCTTCTAGCATCGGCAAAATATCAGCACTTAATTCCAACTTCCTCCTGCGAAACATGCGGCGCTGGATCTCTTTGATCCCGCAACAATCTCATGCACACCATTTCTCGGAATAAGAAATTTGTTTAAGTAACATATTTTCTAGTGTTATTCATTTTTAGGAGCATAGGTTTTTGTATTCCAGAATGTCCAGCCTTTATACAGCCCTAAATATTATCACTTCAAATTCACAGTCATTGCGACCTGACACGCCTACAGCGAGTACGTTCATGGACATACGAACGAAAATGTAACTTTCAAACATATACCAGTAACAACTGCAAAACGACTAGAGACGACAAATTTTAAGCGCCATTAGGCGACGTTTACCTCGCTTCCAAATTTTCATGACAAGTGGGGTAAAAATAGCATTCTTTACGAACAGACTACCAACTTGTCGGCCCAATATTATTAGCGGCGCATTACATGAAATGAGGTAACATATGCTCTTTTTTTATTTCTTATCGCGTTTCAGAATTTCCTATACGCCTCTTCAAGTAATCTATCACATCGTATGTTTTGCCCTTTAAGTCGCAGTCTGGCCATTTAGTAGGCGCTACATGCTGCCCATATAGATTCAATTCCTTCCTTAAAACTATTTCGTGTGGGGTGGGACCAGTTAAGAACAGCAGAAGAGACCTTTAGGTTTGAGAAAATGTGGGGTGCACAAAGGAGAGCTCTCAGAATGTTGGTATGGGGTTGATATGGGGTTAATATGGGGTTGATATGGGGTAGATATGGGGTTTATATGGGGTTTATATGGGGTTACCTGCTCCAGCAGTGCCCGCGTGACGGAGGCCTTACCGGTGCACTGCTTTAGGAAAATATCGAACAAAAACCACATGAAAAGAATAACACATAACCTTTTGTCATTTTAGCGACACTGCTTTTCGGTACTCTAACGCCTGTTAGAGATCCAGTAGTGTGGTTACAAGGTTTTAAACAGCTCTGTTGTATACGAAGCCTGCACCCAGCACCTAGCGGCGTGTCGCGCAGTTAAAAAAATTGCTGGCAATGAAGAAGCTACAGGAAACTGACAGCTTTCCGTTGCCGGGACCATTGAGTCTTAAAGGAGTACGGACGGTGCGAATGAAGGCTGCAGCCTAAAATGTGTCGAGGCAGCCCTAGCTTTAGT
The DNA here is from genome assembly GCF_052857255.1 of Amblyomma americanum. Lineage (NCBI taxonomy): Eukaryota > Metazoa > Arthropoda > Arachnida > Ixodida > Ixodidae > Amblyomma > Amblyomma americanum. The sequence continues at coordinate 18,786,776 of NC_135506.1, read as the reverse complement.
ACTACGGTAAACTTCAGGCGCGATTACCACGCCGGTACGTTGTGTGGCCGTCCAGGCACGAACTCGCACGCCACACATCAACGGGTACAGCGGATTCGTTTCCAAAGTACGAGAAACAGTTAGTGTAATGCGGCACGTGGCCATCCGGTTACATTCATGTGGCGTTCCAGCAGAGTCCTTCCCTGGTTTTGTCGGAATGAATCGAAAGGCAGCGTCGTCTTTGACTCACTGCAGCACTCGCAGTGCTGCTGATACCTCCCGCGGGTGCTTAGCCTCCTTGAACATGATGTTACGCTCAATACGATCATTTGCCTGCCGTTGGTAATATCACCGTCATAATCGGTTTTAGACCTACTCTGCTGGGTTTCAGGAGACGAAAATCTAACATAAAGAGGAACTCGCTTCAAACCATTCATTCTTATTCAGGTTTCACAAAACCAAGTATTTTAGTAGTGTACTTTAGCTTGAGCTTCAAAAAACATATTTGCTTACCTACACAAACTTACTACTGTGTGTGAGACTTTTTTTTCCTGCTTTATTTCAAATTCTTTTTCTTTTTAGAAGGCCAAATATTTCGTGCTTTTCTGCTTCGCTCTCACTCGCACTTTGAACAAAATTGTTTTCGCGCTGGTATCACTTCTAGCGTAGTGTATTGATTCCACCGTGATTTAAACCGGCAAAACGACGTTTTGGTGCGTATATGTGTCTGAATGTGCGTTTTTTGTGCGTGTGTCCAGCAGTCGCTATTCGATCCGCAAGTATCGAACGGGACCAAGCAGGACATTAGTGTAGGCCCCTCGTACTCGCATTATATAACTACCGGGGAGTGTTTTCGATCTATCGGAAGCTCCACAGCCGCACCCTGTGATTTCTACGGTGACCTCGTCGTGAAACACATAGACGTGCCCCGGAGCATGATGCCTAGTGCGCTGCCAGGGTGGACAACGCCAGCTGTGTCCGGGCGGCGTATACGACGTCTGACTGAATATCGATTTGTGAGCTGCACGTGGCCTACGTGAGTATTCACGGTGTAGTCCTAACGGCGTGGTTTGCTTAAGCAAAGCCTTCAAGGCGTACAACAAGAAAATGTTCGTCTCCGGACCTCGAAACGCTTGTGCTTTAGCTAAAAGTACCAATATTGGCCTGCAACAAAATTTATGGTTCAACTATACGGAACAAGATGTATCGTCAGCATGACGTCTTCATATTCAGGAAAATGAACCTCGCAGCAAATCGCGGTTTTTCGCTCAAACCAAGATAGAAATTTGTCATCAACTTCACAACCGTTATGAAACCCAAAAGTGAGACTTCCACAACTAATCAGTTGCGTTGGGCCAACAGGAAAAAAAATAATTGATTGCTTACACCTCTAGAACGCGATTGTTTGGAGAAACCCGCCGCGGTGGCACAGTGGTTAGGGCACTCGGCTACTGATCCGGAGTACCAGGGCTCGAACCCGACCGCGGCGGCTGCGTTTCGACGGAGGCGAAACGCAAAGGCGCCAGTGTGCTTTGCGATGTCAGCGCAAGTTAAAGATGTCCAGGTGGTCGAAATTATAACGGAGCCCTCCACTACGGCGCCTCTTTCTTTCTTTCTTTCACTCCCTCCTTTATCCCTTCCCTTGCGGCGCGGTTCAGGTGTCCAACGATATATGAGACAGATACTGTGTTATTTCCTTTCCCCAAAAACCAATTTTCATTTCCAGTTACTTAGGAGGAAATGTCGCAGTTCTTTTTTTCTACGAAAGTTTCTTCAAATTTTGAAAAGGGGAAGCAAACATTTTGACACTTTTAAATAAAAAGCCAAATCGCATCTCGAAATCGAGTAAGACGTCTAGTGTGTATTTGTACATAGTGTATATTTCCCTCCCTTAGGGCGCTCGACTACTGATCCGGAGTTCCCGGGTTCGAACCCGACCGCGGCGGCTGCGTTTTTATGGAGGAAAAACGCTAAGGCGCCCGTGTGCTGTGCGATGTCAGTGCACGTTAAAGATCCCCAGGTGGTCGAAATTATTCCGGAGCCCTCCACTACGGCACCTCTCTCTTCCTTTCTTCTTCCACTTCCTCCTTTACCCTTCCCTTACGGCGCGGTTCAGGTGTCCAACGATATATGAGACAGATACTGCACCATTTCCTTTCCCCCAAAACCAATTATTATTATTATTATTATTATTATTATATTTCCCTATCCTTTCTTACTATCGCTCTCCCCTTTCTTTCCCTCTCCTTGTCCCATTATTCCCGCTAGTCGCAGTTCAGGTGCTTAAGGTTTCGATTGCAGATGCTGCGGCTAGCAACATCTTTTCTTTCTATTGTTATTTTATTAATTAATAGCCACTAACAACAACAACGGGAGACTGTCAAGAGTCGTCGCCTCTTCCTCATGGCCGGAGCTTGAAACGTCACTTTTACGCGTGCAATACACTGCTTTTTCGGTGAAAATAGGATCAAAGCAACTAGATCGTTAGTTTTGAGACAGCAGACGTGATTAAAGCAAGCTTGTTTGGTGAGCTGGATCGTGAGCAATCAATTGCTCAGTATATTAATGTGCAGCCGTGTACGTTACGTGTTAGTTTAGGAAAAATGTGCTTTTCTGTTAGGAAATGATTTCAGTACAGTTCTAGAACACTAGTGACTTTTCCTCGAAAACTGTCAACCATGTCCTTGGTCCTAGATATGGCTGAGTAGCCAACTAGCGACCCGAAGTTCTTCAAAATTCGAAGCAAATGGTGGATTATTCATCTTGAAAAGCTCTTCGGACGCGCCAGCTCGCCTCGGGGCTTCCACGAGTACCACAGGGCATCTTAGCCAACATAATACAGAGATGTGCCCACAACGCAGATCCTTGCGCAACTGCAGCGTGAGTTCGCCTGGGAAGTACGTTACAGCATCTCTATCGAGGCAGGCGTCTGCTTAGCGTTATCTTGCGAAAAAAAAAATGAAAATAAAATTTTTTTCGGCAACGAAATGGCGCAGTATCCGGCTCACATCTCTGCAGACAAATGAACCGCGCCGTAAGGGAAGGGATAAAAGAGAAACTGAAAGAAGAAAAGAAGAAAAAGGAGTCGTAGTGGAGAGCTCCGGAATAATTTCGACTACCTGGGGATCTATAAAGTGCGGTCACCTCGCACGACACACAGGCGCCTTTCCGTTTCACCTCCATCGAAACGCGGCATCCGTGGTCGGGTTCTAACCCGGCCACTCCGGGTCAGTAGCCAAGCGCCCTAACCACTGAGCCACCGCGGAGGGTGCGAAAAGCGCCGACTACGCTATTTCCACTTGATGGGCAGTATGTAATGGTTTCTAAATATACGTGCCTTTTTCTGGTATTTGGTGTTGGCGATGCTGAAAGTCTCTTATGCTTCCCGGATGCATTGGCAACTGAGAAGAAATTCGCAACTTTTTTGAGCATTTGATCTACAGACTTGATGATGACGATGAATTTTTACGGCGCAAGGGCATCTGTTTCCAAAGAACGCCACAACACAATGAGGGGTCAAAGACCCATTTCCCAAGCATTTCACTGTGAATAAGCCGAGCACCATGCCAGGGGAAGCTTGTAGTCATTCTAACACCGGTGGGTACAAGGTGGCACTGGGGATCGAACCCCGCACCTCCCGCATGCGAGGCGGATGTTCAATCGACTAGGCCCCCGCTGCGCACTTCATGTTAAAGAAATAGAGAAGCATGCGGTGTTTGGTGACCTAAAATACCTGGCTTTCTTGGGCGGAGGTCAATATGTTTCTATGATAATCATTTAAAACTTTCTTGCAGTACTGAGTAAAATATTATCGGCCGTTATTTTGCCATGCGTCATGCAATCGGCTCATAGGGTGCAAATATGTCACACGGCCACAATATTATTGATATCTTGTATTAGTACTTGGTAGTTCAAGCCACGTCCTCATAGCGTTTCAATGGTGTAACAAATTGCGCGATCAGTCGCCGCCAGCGTTATTGCATTCCATGCACGCATATATTTTATTGTTGAGTAAGCCACTGAAGTTAAAATGTTGTGGAAAGCCATGCATCCCCTTTTGACTGAAGTTCAATGGTCATCTAGTGCAATATCTCGAGGAAAAGAAATAAGTTTTGTTAATGCAAAAATTTTCATTATGCTAGCTTCTAGGATTGAGAATGAAATATTCAATGAAAAATTAGCAATCCTATCAAAGCACAACCCTCATAAATTTTAAGGCAGGCGAAAAAAAAACTGGCCTTCAAAAGCAATGATGAAGCGGTTCTCACGAAAGAGCAATGCTGAACCGGATTCCACAAGAACAGCAAACTCAGCACCATGTCCTTACTGCCCTCAAGAAGCTCATTGTTGATGATGACGAAAGCTAATCAAGATGTGAGCTTTATTCATGGCCAGAGTTCATGATCATCATCAACAACAATGCCCTGTTCACTGAGCGACAAAAAGCCTGCCGTTTATTTAGGATTAACTCTGTCCTGTCCCAGCAGGCGGCCCTAATCCAACAGCATTCCAAATGTCATCCTTCCAATTGACTATATTTAAACGCCTGCTGCGTTTCTCTCTTCTGCGATGCTTTATGTTTCGGCAACATCATAACCGGGCTAAGTCCGTTAATACGCTACTCTGGTCACGAAGGAACTAGGGACGGAGAAAAATAAAGCATACAAAGCGAGCGCCAACTTTGAACTGATTTTTACCGGCCACATATTCATTTGATATGGGTCATTAAAATAGAACACGTATGTAAATGAAGAAACGGTGAAAATTTAGAAAAGGTTAGCGTCTGGGTGATTGAACCTGCTTCTTCTTGCCCCTGCATACGGTTATTAGGCACGCAAAGAACGTCATGTAATACGACACTTCATTATAAAATCATCCTTTTGCTTAGCCATTTTGATTAATGGGTCAATTACTCGCTTGCCTTTATTTTCAGAGAACATGCGAAACGCTTTTAGCAGCCCTCTTCCCAGTCTATCCTGAGTACGGAGCACAAAAAGAAAAACAGCGTAGAAAATACGCTGCTTTTCTGACGTTCTTAACAGAGCACTGACTTCTTATTGCCCTCTACTATTATTCAGCTAAGTTATTGATTATAATAGTAACACCTTTCTTATAACACCTTCTAACCCCGTAGCAGGGCTTTAGGTTGTTTCGTGGCGGCTTTTTTCGCTTCTGCATACCTTTGGTTGCGCAACACAACGCAAAATCAAAAACCATGCTGCACAGCTCACTGAAGCCCTGAATCAATTTTGAAAGATTGCATTTGCGTGAGAAAGGGATCCAAGTGAGCGCGGACGAAGCGAATGAAAATTGAACATCCACCGCCCGTGCGCGTGTTCCACATGCTTGATCTCAAACAGGAGAGAGGCTGTTTTTGTTTTTTTTTTGTCTAGTTCGGTTTCGTTGCCTAGCTGCTTCTGTGAGGTAACGCTTTGTTTAAACATAGAGACAAATGAAATTAATATATAAACGCCGTACCTCCTAGTACCCAGAAACAAAATGCAACTTTATTCCACAACTCAAGAACATCGTTTCGCTTTCAGTTTCTGGAGAGTAAATCAAGTAAACGTGACCGCAGGAAGTGACCACCGTGTCGGCAGAATTCGCTTTGTATGCAACGCAACACATAGCCTCAGTGACATTCGATTGCGCAGGACGTGACATCCGTGTCCAACCTGCTAGCCACGCCAAAGGACTGGAATTGTTGTGGAGCTTTTTCTAACCTCGCTTGCATGGCTTCATCTTGTCGTCCATATCTCTTTACTTTGAACAAAACGTTTCTTGTTGCTTGTCGTAGAATCGAATAACGCATTCGAAGGCAGCCACGAGAAGACGAAGAAAAAAAAATGAATACTTGTTTTGTTCGGAGTAGAACTTTGAGCAGAATACAGTCAATCTGGCGAACCGAGCTCTTAGCGCGGGATCTCTTGCGGCATGGACAACGTTGACAATATGTTTGTTGCTGTTTCGATCACACGCTTGCATTCATTCGTTCGTATCGAACAAAATTGACTAGTTCTGCGGAGCATACGTTGATATTTTGAAGGTAGCCCCTCGAAAATGTATTCTTGGAATACAAAGTTGGTTGCGAGAGGGCTTTGAAACAAATTCCAAACTGCAACTACTTAAAGAATAATTCGGATGCTATCAACAGAACAAGTTTTCAAAATGTTGCGATCAAGAACCTATGTGTACCTTTTAAATACTTCAGTCTTTTGAATGTGAACTAGGCGCATTTTTTTATGTTGAAATTTGCAGCTTTTTATACGAATGCGTAAGCTCAAAGACGTTGTTGTAGGACAAATAATGGCACGCTCCAAGATAAGCCTCTTGTGATAAATGAGCCATGGTTTTAAAAAGTAAAAGGGGGGGGGGGACGAAATGGCTTAACAATAGTACGCCCTACTTTGACCGCCGATGTTAGCAACTCAGGTGCAAGCGCCCAGAGGGGCGTTCCAGGAATCCCGTCATGCACCTCTAATTTCTCTATTTCTAAAGGTGAATCGTGCTTCGCAAACTGCAGGACTGTTCCCTTAGTTGTTTTATTTTTATTGCTAGAGGCGTCAAGTACTCGTTTTGTTTTTATAATATGTGTTCTCGTGATTCTTTCATTGAACACATGCATAAATCTTACAGCTCAAATTTGTCGAATTTGTTCGTAGAACACCTTGCAGTCTTGCAAAGACGAGTGTTTCAAAGAACCAGTATTTCAAAGACGAAAATTTCTATTTACAATTCGCATATCCTTTCTAAAATGGCCGTGAAAAAAATTATAGCTATAGTTACAATGCCTGAGTACCATTTTTGCAATATAGGCATTTCCCATATACCGAGTGCTGATGTCATCAGCAACAACTTTTATAATCTATGATTGCGAAATTCTTCATCCTGCATTTATTAAAGATATCTTATACTTACCTGCAATATTTTCGCATATTGTAGGGAGCAATTTATAGAAAAAATTGCTAGTATAGTTTAAAAATGTCTTTCACCGTGTAAGCTACATTGAAATAAGCGCTTCAGAAGACGGCGCAGGCAGGAAGGCATTTCTTGAGTAATGGCGTTTTCCGAACAGCTAAGAGATGCCCCTCCCACGTATGCCCACGCGTTGCTCCTTTCTTTGATAACGTGAGCACCCTTTTCATGTAACCCGCGCTGTTTTCATTGTCTTCACGTTGGGTGCCCGCAACTGAGAGATTGGGGGATGGTTTAGGTTCGCGTCCACAACCTGCATTCAAGCCGCCTCTTGCTTTGTACATTGTTTGCCGTCAACGGCTGGGTCACGTGGTCACGAGGAAGCCTAGAACGCTTTGAAGGACCTCTGAGACGACACACGTAGTATGGAGGTGAAATCCCGAAGACATGCGGCAGGTAATACATACGTAGCGTGCTCTCGGGATGCTGTCAACGACCCCATCCCGATCAAAAAGCGCGACAGAAATTTCTGGCGTGTTTCTGTCACGCGACACAATCCTGTGTCGCCCGACTGGCGTTCTTGTCGTGCGCTGTGTCGTGCGACAGAGGCTCGTGTCGTGGGTTCTGCCATTCGATACAGGTGTCTGCAGTGAGACTGCACTATAATATATACAAACTGTGCCAGAATGAAACAGCGTTTACACCAGCCACAGTGAGGCGGGAGACTCTAAGGTAGCAGTACCGTCTGCCTTTGATTTTTCTTCTACCAAATGTCAAAGTTCCAAAAGAAAAAAAACTTACCTCCAGTGAAAGACACAGCGGCTTCAGTTTTTCTCTTAATCAGAAACTATTATTAATTACTTCCGTTCTGTTCTGCTCATTTTAGCATTTATTTTCTTAGAAAGAGCTTCAGAAATACGGGGCTGTGACAAGGTCGAAAATGTTTCCGTTTTTCGGAACTAATTTCACATCTGAGAAGGAAATATTACAGTTGCAATGTTTACCTTCATGACTAGTGTATGTGGGAAGAAACATTTCTAAGAAGGGCGTATTTTGAAGCGAAATAAAAAAAATTGAGTTTCCCATGTTCCAGTTTTAGAACACTGGAAAGCATAAAGATGAAGCCGCGGGATTTAGGCACTTTTTCATGATCAATTTAAATGTCAGTAAATGCAGCAACCGCACTTTGGTAAAATGTGTCTAAATTGTAAGCAATTCCTCACCGATGTCTCTCGTAGATAACATGGTAGATCACATCGTTGATCACACACATCGCAGATCACACACATCGTAGATCACATACATCATAGATCACAAACAGCCACGTTAGCAGTTGCCTTGGGCCATCTTCTTATCGATTACCCTCTCCACCTTCTATTGTCAGCCGCATACACTGGTGTCAACAAAAAGGCATCCTGTTTGCTTTGCCTTTTTTTCTGAGCATGAAAACCAGGCGTCTGATACTGCGATTGCTTCCCCAGTCACGTCCGAATTGACTCCGGAAAGGTAGTGGTTGCTGAAAGGAATGTTCAAAAGAAGTAACAAAAATGGAATAGCGAAGGGCACCAACTTAGGCCAATCAAGAAATATTTGATACAAAGTAATCCGGAATTTCGATACTTTTTTGCAAAACAGGAGGAGGAAAGGATTTGTTCAAAGAACCAGGCTCTTCACCGGGGCATGTGGACGTGCTTGGCCTAAGGAGAAACTCAGCTCGCTCGAAACAAAAATTACAAAGTCGAAAAGTTTCTCCGAAGTATAGGTGTTAGCTTCCCGAATCCGTTCTAAAGCCCAAAGGAACACACTGCAAAGCTCCTATTTGTGAGTGAAGTCGATTGCGAGCGAACCTGGCTGGCATGCTTAGTCTAACCCGAAAAGCCACAGATAACCCCGTTTCACCAGCCACAGACTATTTATGAAAAACAAAACTTGCATAGTATTTGCGGGCGGCGTCTGAAACTGTGTAGCGTCAGCCGAAATGCTCAGTGCCTTCGGTCTGCTCGCATGTTTGTTTGATGAACTGCATTTATCGTTCATGAAGCCACAACCGCAGCCCAGTCGCGATAAGAAAATTCCAGCTCACATACAGAAGGTCTGCACTTTTTTCCTTGGAGGTTTTAGTCACATTTTCTCTGCCCTGGGTTCATGGCCTACTGTCCGGCGCTGTAGCAGCCACGATTTCGCGCACATAGCAGTCCTAGCTAGGGCAACTAAGTTCAAATCAAACTCAACCTTGAGCAACGTTCGTCCTCATGCTCAGACGTGTCACGTGCAGCTCGCTTTGCACCATCTGTTCATAAAAGCTTGAAACATATGTGGACGGCGCTTGACCAAGCGACAGAGCATGAAGACAGCTCAAGAAATTGAGCTGGATACAGCCTGACGCCCGTGTGCTGACTAATTAGTGAAGTACCAACTAGAGAGATGCAAGCCAGCCTCGTACATTGCGATCCGCAAGATGCTATGGCTCTATGACTAAGCCGCATTGTTAGGAAGTGTAAATTTCTCTAGAGAGCTGAACGTTTCGAGGGCATATTCAGATGCATGTGGTCGAATTGAGTGTGCAGTCGTATTACCAGGGCGCTCTATTTTGCAGAAACGTAGTTTTGACACGTAGAAAGCTCTTATTTCATTTAATCGTCTCAGACTCGGTACCAGATAATGAAACAATTAATTGATACTATTGTTTAAAAAAAATAAACAGTAATTCACTTGTAATAATGATGAATGAATGATAAAGCGGAAGTAAGCAGTGCTATAGACAAATTTGCAATGCCCCAATTCTTCACTCTCACGCTCAAGACTCGTTATAAGCGAGATGCGCAACGAATGAACCAAGTCGAGCAACCCAATGGATGGCGAATGTTTATTATTCATATCGCCATCATAGAAACATGCAAGCAAGAAAACTAAACCTGTATTGTTTACAATGAGCCTGCCTCTTAATTCAGATCCAAATCCCTGATGCCTCGGCAAACAAAAGACCTTGCACCGCTTGTTTGATGCATTTGACGTAAAAACCTACAAAATGGCTAAAAACAATCAGGGTAAAGGGTGAATTAGATTATAAAATGTTCAATTTGGCCAAGATTTTCGATTGCACTAAGTTTTTTTGTAAGTCTCGCGAATTAGTCTGTACAGTGCTGAAATTTTATAACTCAATATGCTGCACAATTTTCTTTAAATGTTATTTTTGTGTTTGGTCGTCAAAAATTGTGAGCAAATTGCTACGGGGCCGCCACATCACGGAGTACACTGGGTTCCAACGCCTGAGCACGACTTAGTATCATCATGAAAGGAGCTAAGAGCTTTCGTGGAATGCAGTGTTGAATTGTTCTGACCAAAGGCAAAGCATACGAGATGATAAACGAGGTAAATGATGGAATAAATTTTAAGATTCATTTCCATATTTTTCACTTTTTCTACGTATGCTGTCACGCATCCCTTAAGAATTTTATTTATTGACAGCCCTTAAAAATTTCATTATGAATGACAGTAGAATGAAAATGTTTACGGCGCCCAGAACCTGAGACGTAGAGCAGTACAATGAAGCTCACTAATTCTTTATGAACGCCAGAAATATTTTAAGGTTATTGTTTAAGGAATGGCCTTACAAACATTTCTTACGACACTTTATAGACTGTCCATAGGCTTCTGTCTATAAAGTCCATAGACTGCCTGTAGACAAATCCTAGAGAATAACTATAAGCAATACAAATCCCATAGGCAGCCTATATCTAACCCATAGAATTGTTGAAGATGATGAATTTTTATGGCGCAAGGGCATCTATGACCAAAGAGGGCCATGGCACAAGGTATTTTTGACTTCTCAAGGTTGGATCAAAGACCCATTTCCCAAGCATTTCACCCTAAATAGCCGAGCACCGGATCAGGGGAAAGCTTGTACCCATCGTATCACCGGTGGGTACCCGGCGGCACTGGGGATCGAGCCCCGCACCTCCCGCATGCGAGGCGGATGCTCAACCACTCGGCCACCACTGCAGTCTATAGAATATATAGTTTAGCAGACTGTTGTCTACAGGCAGTGTATAGACTATGAATAGAGAAAAAGAAATATCTATAGACACGCAAAAGAGTTGATATGAACTCTATAGACTGTCTATAAACTATTTTCATGACGGCGTTTTCAAGTAGGTACGCATGCTGCAGTTGAAGATATATTTCAATGAGTACTGTACAGGCGCGGCCAATAGTTAACGGAGCCGCTATTGCCTTCTAACATTTTTCACTCGCTTCCTACTTGAGACTGGTAACTGTGGTATGCGCAGGCTAATAGTGAACAATAGTTCGCTTTCTCATGAACAAATAATGTTTCCTCATGTCCTATAGGACAGAACAGTTAGAACAAAATGGAGTGTTCCGTTTACTTACGTCCACGCCTGTACATTAAAAAAGATCTAGTAGCTTTGCTGCACACAGCAGGGTATTGTAAACAGGATGGAATTGAAAACTTGCCCACCTTATCGTTAAATACTGAACGCGCCAAAAATTGACTTGACATAGTAGAATTCTAATTACTGAGCAACAATAACAGCTAGGTTAAAATAATTACAGTTTTTAAATTAGCATACAAAGTTACGTGACTGAGCAAAATGTCATATTTCATGCGGTTTATGGTTTATGGTATAGGGGGGTTGAACGTCCCAAAGCGACTCAGGCTCTGAGAGACGCCGTAGTGAAGGGCTCCGGAAATTTCGACCACCTGGGGTTCTTTAACGTGCACTGACATCGCACAGCACACGGACCTCTAGAATTTCGCCTCCATCGAAATTCGACCGCCGCGGCTGGTATCGAACCCGCGTCTTTCGGGCCAGCAGCCGAGCGCCATAACCACTCAGCCACCGCGGCGGCTCATATTTCATGCATCAATAACTAAAATAGTTTTCGCTGCCGCATTCCCCGTAAGTGCCTTATGTACGTATACTTTATTAGCGTGAGTTCAATAGGGTTGACACATAAATATCCTAGCAGTAAATAGTGTCGCATAAAAGTCGGCCTCGCTGGCCATAAGCGAACAATGCACTAAATGATCCCCAGAGAAGCAACCTAATTGGGCCACGTACGTCATGTGACTTAGTGGCTCCCTCATCCCTGCCCAACCGGAAGTGAGCATGCCTACTTTTGCAGGCGCGATAGATCGCTCAGTAAGAGCAACGTAGGTCGCAGAGGTCCCACCGGCGGCAGTGCAGGCCATTGCAGGGCAGTGGCGCATCATTTAACCGATGAACCACTGCGCCAAATATGGTACGAAGGTTGCCCGCGATCTATTGACTATTGAGAGTTGACTATATCGAAAGGACAAAAGTGAAGTGGTGCGACACCAGGGTAGACCAAACATGGTAAGGCCTATAATACACTTGACCTTTGGCTCATTTGAAGATAAGTGTGGAACGTAAGGCGAAATTCGTAGTTACCGGGCGTAGTGAAGCTTTAGCTTTCAATCGCAAAAAGAACATAAGTAGATAACCTTGTCACACTTCTGGAAGAATCGATCTTCCCCGGCTTATGATCGTCATTTTGTAATAGAGGACATTCAGTGTCGCACTGGTTATTTGCAAAGCATTTTCGAAAAGCTGCATGAATATATGAGATAATACATAATCTGAACAAAGAGTATTCTACAGCCCCATTCGTTGCGCCGGGATTTATATGAAACATTCAACAATTTGAGTTTGTCATAAATATAATGATTGTAAAGTTTAAAAATTAGTTGATATCGGCTTACAGTCCCATCGCATTAGTCACAGAAAGCACAACAGATACCCACTTTATTTATTAATAATAATGATAATTGTTTTTTGGGGGAAAGGAAACGGCGCAGTATCCGTCTCATATATCGTTGGACACCTGACCCGCGCCGTAAGGGAAGGGGTAAAGGAGGGAGTGAAAGAAGAAAGGAAGAAAGAGGTGCCGTAGTGGAGGGCTCCGGAATTATTTCGATCACCTGGGGATCATTAACAAGCACTGACATCGCACAGCACACGGGCGCCTTAGCATTCTGCCTCCATAAAAACGCAGCCGCCGCGGTCGGATTCGAGCCCGGGAACTCCGGATCAGTAGCCGAGCGCCCTAACCACTGAGCCACCGCGGCAGGTCCCACTTTATTTATTAATAATAATAATTGGTTTTGGGGGAAAGGAAATGGCGCAGTATCTGTCTCATATATCGTTGGACACCTGAACCGCGCCGTAAGGGAAGGTATAAAGGAGGGAGTGAAAGAAGAAAGGAAGAAGAGGTGCCGTAGTGGAGGGCTCCGGAATAATTTCGACCACCTGGGGATCTTTAACGTGCACTGACATCGCACAGCACACGGACGCCTTAGCGTTTTTCCTCCATAAAGACGCAGCCGCCGCGGTCGGGTTCGAACCCGGGAACTCCGGATCAGTAGTCGAGCGCCCTAACCACTGAGCCACCGCGGCGGGGCCCACTTTATTTGAAGATACAGAATTGGGGACGATGAAGCTGGTCAAGCTTTTTAAACGTGTCGTCGTTTAACGTCATTTACGCCACTCTCCCCCTAGGAGCCTTAGCGCATTAATGAAAGTAAGCTGACTGGCATTAGACGCGGCTTTGTGGCTCAGTGGTTATGACGCTCGGCTACTGAGCCAGACTTCCCGGGTTCGAACCGACAGCCGCGGCTGCGTTCGATGGAGGCGACACGCAAAGGTGCCCGTGTGCTGTGTGATATCATTTCACGCTAAAGACCCCAGGTGGTATAAATTATTCCGGAGCCCTCCACTACGGCACTTCTTCCTTCGCTTCTCCTCTCACTTCCTCTATTATTATGCGAAGCATACTAGCCGCACAACCGAGCTCTTCCTTGCTGCGCCGCGCGCGGCCCCGTAGCTACCACTTGACCTACATCGGCGCACCACGTGATATGACGTCACAACAGCTGTGAAAGCTGGGGCTCAACTCGTGCGCTCGCTTGCGGACGCGCAGCCTCCGCCGGCGGCCTAACTCCCGCTCCTACCGCTAGGAGATACTGACGTCACGCAATTGTGGTGGTGGTGGTAGTGGTTTTATTAAAAATAATAGTAAAAACGAAGGAAAAGATTTTTGCTAGCCCCGGCATCTGCCATCGATACTGAAGCACCTGAGCTGAGGCAGCGGAAATAAAGGACAGCAGGCAGAATGGAGAAATGAAATGAAAGAGGTGAGGGGACAGGAATAGAGGACAGGGGGAGAAGTAATATGTACAAACTATTTACACAATAAGAAATGTGTCCAGGTTGTGCGCGTGATTAGTTCATTTTAGAGGAATTAAATCCCACACGCGCACAGCACTGTGTAGGTCACAACTGGAGTGGGGCGTCCAGTTATTAATCGTTCAAGGTAGAACTCGCGGAGCGTTCGGTCACTGCGTGTAAATACCTGACGGAGAACAGACGGGACGTCAAGCCTGTGTGTTCGAGGAATGCACAGAGGCTCACCAAAGTTCGCTCACGAGTGCGCGCACTGCCCTGCGGCCACAATAGCGTCTTGATGGAGTCTGGTAGTATGCCCTGCGCCCTATAGGCCGCGAGCATATCGCGACGAGCATCGGCGAACGCGGAGCAGCGAAGGAGCAGATGTTCTAGTGTTTCCACTGCACCGCATCCGTCACACACATCATTCGTCGCGATTCCGTGACGCACCCGTCGTTCCCCGGGCCACACGCAGCCAATGCGCGCGCGGAGGATCATTGCACGTTGTGACCGTGTAAGTGCGCGACAGCCGGTGACACTGTCGATGCGCTCACCTCCCGCGATGCGTGGGTCGGGGTGCTGCTTTCGTAGATGGTCGTGAATGGCCGCACGCACATCCTCCAGCGCAAGGGGCAGATCGCTGGCAGGTAGTTGGTGTGCAGCGGTCGCGAGGTGGTCAGCTTCTTCGTTGCCGGCGATGCCGCAGTGACCGGGCACCCACTGTGCATGCACGGCACAACCTCTCTGCGCGAGGCGCTCAATGCGCGAGCGAATTTCCCGCACTAGTGGGGTACCGCGGCCGTTAGATTGCAGGCGGCTGAGGGCGGCGCGGGAGTCGCACAGCAGAGCACTCCTGGGCGGCGGAGGGCCGAGGGTGAGCAGCAGGTCCAGCCCGAGCCGGATCCCCACCAACTCCGCCGTGGTGGAGGAGCCCAGTCTGTGCAGTCGCAGGGCGGGGATGGTGGCCGCCGCAGCAAGGGAGCAGCTGTCGCGGGCCACTGAGCCGTCGGTGTACACGAGGAGATGGTCCTGGAGCTCCTCGTGTATGACGGCTCTGGCTAGCTGCTGCACAGCGCAGAGGGGTGCGCTCCGCTTTCCCGTGATGCAGACGATCTCCCGCTGTACCTCCGAGGCAGCAGGCCAGGGCGCGCAGGAGCCGTTGTATAAAAGGCGACGCACTTGTTGAGTCAGTTGAGCAGCGAGATGTCGGCCAGGGAGAGGGCGGCTCGCCAGACCGCAAAGCGCAAGTTACAAAGAGCCACGGAAACGGGAGAAGAACGAGAAGTACGGCTTGCCAAGCGACGTATGCTTCGCATCCTAGGCTTAACCATAAGCTAAGCCAGGCCATTTTTTCCTTCCCTTACGGCGCGGTTCAGGTGCGCATAGAGATGTTTGAGACAGTTACTGCGTCATTTCCCTTCCTCAGAAAAACCAACCTTTAGTTTTCAACACAAAGCCCTTCGTATCAGTCACTGCCTCATAAAACATTGTTAAACAGTTTTAAGTTTTATTGCAAGTTTTCTTCTCAATCAATAAGAATTTGGTACGCGCATGTACCACATCTGAGACTTCAAACGCAGCCATTCTTGCGAAACTGCGCCTGTTAAAAAAACAGCGTTCGAAATCGCTTTAAAGTCATGTCATTGAATGTATATCTGGAGAAATTCTTAGTGCAATTTTATAATTTGCATGCATGTCAAGTCGCATGAAGCTTTCACCTTATAAAGTTGTATACCTCTTCCACGGCTTGGAGATAAGCTGCTGTGAATGATCGAGGTGATGGGATTAGGTTCGTTCAAGCTCAGGGCAGGCTGACGAGCACTGCCGAACACTGAAAAACGGTAACGATGCCGAGGGCATTTACCGATATCGTGATTTTATTTTTGGTCACGGCCATAACCGGATTAGGCCAGGCAGTAAAGTGCACTTTGACAGCCCTTGTCACACATGAAAACGAAAAAATAACATCGTCAAAAAAGTGTAGCGAGGTGGTGTAGTTTCTCGGCGTCTTCACCAATTAATGACCTTTCTGAATGGTTTATTTTTTAGCCAGGTTTACAATGAACTAGGCGCATTTAATTTCACGGAAGGATTACAAACATGTCTCGGCACTGGAAACGCTTTCCTTGGGTTATTTTTTTACCCGTCTTATATTGCGACCGGTGTGGACAGAACCAGCGAGCTGCACCGTTGCCCTAACCCAGCAGTAAACGCGGAGCCCGAACTGGTCACCAGGCCCTTATTGGAAAAATAATCTGTTTACACCGTGAACATCTCCTCACCGATTTCTGTCTTCTCTCGACAGGGCTGCGTGCTGGTGTGGCGAAGATACAGGGCAGATCGTCCTCTAATGAAAACATCGCAGATCACATATAGCAGCGTTATTGGTTGCCTTGGGCCATTTTTTAATCCACTGCTGTCGACAGTGCTGCTATCGTCACAGACATGGGAATCAACAGGAAGGCGCGCCTTGGGCGTTGCGTCTCTTTGAGCTTCAATACCATAAGTCCTACATTGCGATTGCTTCTCTAGTAACGCCGGAATTAACTCCAGAAAGGCAGTCGTTGCTGCAAGGAGCGTTGAATAAAAGTTACGCAACAAGAAAAAGCGGAGAGCTCCGAGTGAGGGCAGTAGCAGTATACTTGAAGCAAAGTGGCCGGAGTTTTAAATAGATTTCCAGCCAAGAAAAATAGAAGGAGGGTGTGGGTTGTTCCAAGAAGCAGGCGTTTCCATAACGGCAAAAAGAAGTGTTTCGCCTAAGGGTATGGCTAGATCGCGCAAGACTAAATTTCGAAACTCGGTAGGTTTGTCACATACGAGTTAGCTTCTAGATATGTTCCTAAACGCCAAGGCGAAACAATAGAAAGCTATAATCTCAAAGCGATTATGATCACAGGTGGGTTTTATTATCACTCTAACGCCGTTATTTCGACATATTACCTTCCCAAATCAAGTGGTACAGTAGTACAACGCGTGTGGCGCGGTTAATGTCTTCCACCTCGTATTTTGCGAACGTGGTTTTAAAGATTATTTTACGTTTACGACACGTGCAAGTGGTACACTCTGGTAAGTGAAGGCTGGTAACTATTAGCACAATTCTGTACGACCTGCTTCCTCACAGTGACAACACAGTGTAGGTTACTTCCCCCGCACATCGTATGAAACTTTTGGAAGTGCTGCTCCAAATATTTATGTGTTAACGCCCCAGCGTTAAAGGCCCCGTCCTCCAGAAAATCCACTATCGGCATTGTCGCCGTTGTGAGCAAAACATCGCGGGCATGGCTCTAGCAGGTGGTCCCCAGAGAGGACCTAGAAGGCAGGTGGTCCACCTAGGTCATGCGATGTTGCGGCGTCATCTCAACCTGCCCACCGGTCTTCATTATCGGGAAGTGAGGTACCACTGCCCCACTCAGTAAGCAAAGTGATGGCAAAATCAATGCTCGCACTGACTTTTCCGGGCTTGCAAGAGAAGGGCGGACGAGTGCGATGCCGTTCTGGCCACGCTTGTAACATAATCCGTGACTAAGCTTGTTCTGCAATAACCAGAGGGGGCTTGCTGTCGCCAAGCAAGCTTGGAAGTCTCTCTCACTCCAAGACACAGCAACAAACGTCGGCAGCAGTAGTAATGCGAAGCCGCTGTTGAAACCGAAATAAGGTTTTCGTCAGTTTCGGTAATCAGACGAAGTATGTTCTGAATAAATGTGCCCTAAGGGTTAATTTTATTTAGGGCGCTAGAAATGTCCATGTACTGGGAAAGACTCATACGCTGATTTCATGATGGAAAAATACACGCTTTGATCAGAACGAGCGTAGCGACATGAAAAGAAGATAGATTTTCTGACTACTTCCCGGGTGCAACATTTCCTTTTGTGAATGACTACACTATGAGAGCTCTAGTAGCCAGTAGAGCACTTCTTACACATTGCGGTTAATAGGTTTATGACCTTCCACACGGCGAGAACAATTCTTCAGCTACTTTCAAAGCTAAAGCTGTTATAAGGACACATACTCGGTTTTTCTCCGTCATAAAGCGTAAACCATTAATTCACCTGACAAGTGCACAATGTCATCGAACAGGCCTCCCAACAAGGTACCCCTCTTCTCATGGAGTTTTTCTCGAAAAAAATCTTCCCATATACCCGAGTAGTGCAGTGGACTAAAGCGTCTTGAGGCAGTCTCGGTCCCCCAGAACAACACCTACATAATATATTAGTTCTGGAAGCACCTTAATAGGAGCTTCAATACCTGGTCATAACAGCCAACTCACTTATAATAAGAAGTGATTAATTTATACTCAATTATACGCAGAAGTGGTTAATTTAGCAGCTGCGCAGTTGTGGTGCGGAGCGGCTCATTCGCACGCCATGATTATCAGATAGCACGTGAAATCAAAGCTGTCGCTACAGTTTCCATCGCGCAACAGCAGCAGTTCTTTTCGCAGTCCTTTCCGTTTAAATAATACATCGGGATAGATCAAAAATAAATTACACAACGAGCTGTCCAAAACGCTAAGGCGCCCGTGTGCTGTGCGAAGTCAGTGGACGTTCAATATCCCCAGGTGGTCGAAATTAATGCAGAGCCCTGCACTACGGCACCTCTTTCTTCCTTTCTTCTTTCACTCCCTCCTTTATCCCTTCCCTTGCGGCGCAGTTCAGGTGTCCAACGATATATGAGACAGACACTGCGCCATTTCCTTTCCCCAAAAAACCAATTATTATTATTACAACGGGCTGTGCTTCTCTGTAGAGGAGTTTTGTAAAATTAGTTTTGACCCCACCTCGTCGAGGCTAAAACGTGGTGGTGACGATGATGATGAATTGATGAATGAATGATGGCCTAAGAGCGCTATGACACAAGGTATTTTTTTCTTCTACTCAAGGTAGGACCAAAGACCGACTTCCCAAGCATTTCAAACTGAATAAGCCGAGCACCAGACCAGGGAAAAGATTGTACCCATTGTGTAACCGGTGGGTACCCGGCGGCGCTGGGAATTGAACCCCACACCTCCCACATGCAAGGCGGATGCTCAGGCCATTAGGTGACCGCTGCGGTAAGGCTAAAACTTATATGGCTATCGGGTTCTTTGGCCATGCTTAGCTTGCGCCAATGTAATCAAATTATCGCCATCAGAACCACAGTAGAAAACAAAGATTTGAATTACTGCAAAAAAATGTATTAATAACTTCAAAGCAGGGTCAAGTTAGCAGATTTTGTGGTGCCTCGGGGTCATTGCGATAGTTTTGCAAGTAATTTATGGCCTGGTGACACAAGTTGCAGTCCGTTGTGGGGACACCTACTGTGTTCTCGCGCATAAACCACTGTCGAGATCTGCCTATTAAATGACTAGCTCGATCAATCGTTTCCGGATTTCTTCCCGCACGTAGCTCTTCGCAGTCCTCGATGTTGCCTCTGGGCAGGGAGGAAACGCCGCCCTACCCGAAACTCCTCTCGCGTACGATATACAAAACGGTACCCCCGTCACGTTCCCCGCGTTTCGCGACCACATTACAGCCGCCTTTTGTGATCCCGCACACTATAGTTCGCCGGCCCCCGGAAGCCCGCCAAGAGACGGCCAGCCCGGAAATAAGTAGAGATGCTAGCGATTTCCCTGGAGCGCTTCAGCTCGACAGGAAACGGAAATGAAGGTAAGTGGGAAAGTTCACGAGTAATCTAAGCAGGGATTTTTTCTCTGAGACTTTCGTTTCCGGAATGCTGGCCACAGAAGCCGAGGCTCCGGGGAGTCTATTTGCCACCTGTACCCTGTACAGCCGGCGACGGCAGCGCCACGCAGCGGCGGGTTGCAGCCACGTGAATACTGTGGCTATAATACATTCAAAACGACGTCATGGCTGCGGCGCTTTTGAGTAGTTCATTTAGAACCCGGTTTTGGGCGTGGGTGATGCCAGTTTGAATCCGATATCTTTCAAGAAGATTTTTTATTTCATTTTTTAACTCATAACTATCCCTGTGTGTTCAACGTCTTAGGCGGAAAATCGGAATGTTGTTTCCGACGCTCTAAGGTGAACTCTTTCTGTCGCCTTTCCTTACAAATTTGTCACACGATAGGACAATAGTTTTGGGTGTTTCAAGGACAAAATTACCGCTTTGATATACATTCCACGGACCCGCTGAAGTTTGTAATCTCTTAAGGCAAGCCCCTGTGACACTTTCGAACAGCTGGGGTCCTTAGATAGAGTTTCTAGCTTTGTAGTTTTGCTGGCTGCAATTGGCGAAAACGCCACAATCATATGTTGGGCTTTAAGGTCAAAATTACTGCCTTATTACAATTTACGAACCCTCTGAGGTTTTGTTTTCGCTTTTAGGCAAGCCCCAGTGACACTCTTGGGCCGCAGGGATCCATAAATATAGTGCTCGGATTATCATACCTCGAGAAAGAGATGACAAAGCAGAATTTTAGGCTCGGCATATAACTGAGCTCTCATTCGGAGTCGAGCAAGGTAACAAAGAACGGGAACATGGGAAATTTTCGTCATGAAAATTACGTTTTATCTGAAAATGTTTTTTTATTTATATATGCTCGCCTAACCGTTTGCGGCACGGCATCTATGATCCTGCACGCATTATTTTTATTCGAAGCGTTCAGAGCTGTTTTGAAGAAATCGCTCAAGCTGACTGCATTTGAAATCCAGGCTGGACAGTATGGTAGGACAGTATGGTATGGTAGGGCAAAGAAATAAAGATGGGCGCCGCGAAGTTATATGGTGCACCTAGGAAATTCTTCCTGGTGCTCCAAGTTTTATTTTTTACTCAGTGTAATCTTTTACTAAACTACACGGCTGCTGAAATTCCTGGCGGGAGCTGCTTCAGATGACAACTAAAATAATTCAGGGGAATAAATATGTTGTTTGAAAGAATAAGGATGAAATTTCGTAAGCGTGTGAGTAAGCGCCAGGAGTGAATTCTTAAAGATTTTTGGGCATTCCGTTTTTTTTTTTTTGTTGAACAGAAGGATGAAAATACACACAAAAGTTTTTATTATTTTCTCGATAGTGTAACAGAATGCGCATCTGAAAGAGATAACAAACACGGTGCCAGTGCACACAGTTAAGCTGTTTTGGCCCTCCTGTGCTAAGAGGTTCCGTACGACTGATCAGTATGCTGCAGCAATCCTTACCGCTTTATAGCGGAGTAGCTCTAACAATCCCTTAGTGCCACACAATTTGTGACCTTACATCTAAGTGTTAAAAATGATTTATACTTTTCCGCGAAGTTAAAACAATAGCATTAAAAGCTGATTTCCCTACCGATTCGCACCTTCTGTTGAGACTACGCATAAGAAAGACAGCAGTTTTCATATTCAACATTTTTAGGGAAAAGCGTTTTTGAAGAGGAAGGAGTTTACCAAAGCAATTGTTTCATATATTGTAATATTTCCTACAACGATCAATATATCAGCAGACCTCCCGTCAACAGGGTTTTATTTCTCTACTATTAACGTTTTTTGCTAACTTGAAAAGCGTTCCCCATTGGTTTCTTATCGCAATCTTAACTGCTCGATGTGAGCGACGGAAAAAATTTTAAACAAACGTTTTCCTGCACACAGGAAGGATATATGATTGCCTTCAATACTTCCTCACAGTCGCTTACGATTTCCAATGCTAAAAATTTTTATCCAAGAATGTTGGACATGTTCCGTTTTCCCCTTAACTTCCCAGTGCCCTTTCCTTGTATAACGAATTAATCCGGCTTGCAAACGGAGAAGCATCGCAAACCAGCTGCGTTCAGCTTGGCGTAAAACACCTTCCGACTTCAAACACGAATAAGAGAGGTGCCATTAAAACGCGACACGGGACAAAACGCAACAGTTTTCTTCTTAGTGCCGGCAAATTTTGAAATGTGGGATCATTTCAAGGCGACACTAAAGTGGAATACTAAATGAGGATATACTGCTAGGTCAGCCACACGCGACAGCTAATTATGCTATATTTACCGAAAATAAAACTGATAAGTGATCAAGGTACAAAAAGTACACGTGGCGCCGTCACTTGAGGATACGTGCAGCACGGTTGCTGGCGTATTTATCAGCTTTCACGAGGAAAGTTAGTTTCCAGTAAGTAAAGGGGTAATCGCCGTCGAAATACGAGGAGAACAACATGGCAAGCGTAGCCAAGAATGCGAAGAGTCTCAAAACTAAAACAACGCAAAAGCGGCGCAAAAGAGTGGCTTGACGCGAACACAAGCGCTGGATCTTTCGCATTACATTCTCTGCTCGCAGACTGCTTTTGGAGGTTGTGCAGAGCAAGTTCAGAACCGCATGTTTTCAGTGGCAGTTACTGATAAACACGTAATAGTTCGGTTTGGTTTAGGGGGGTTTAACGGCTTACAGCGGTTCAGGTTGTGAAGGACGCCGTAGTGAAGAACTCCGAAAATTTCGACCACCTGAGGTTTTTTAACGTGCACTGACATAGAACAGTACGCGGGTCTCAAGAATGTCGCCTCCATCGAAATGCGACCGCAGCTCCCAGGACCGAAGCTGTGTCTTTCGGGTCAGGAGCCGAGCGCCATAACCACTGAGCCAACGTGGCGCCTTGTACTCAATAGGCACCTTGGGGACACCGTGTACAGTTTTACCGTTACCATGACCGGAGTACAGGGAGCCCGCGCGCCGACACTGCGCATGCGCAGATTGCCTCGATGGCACCAGATGGCGCCACATACCTGGCAGCTGCGCGCAAGCCTTCCGCATCGGGACCAATCAGCGCATGCTTATTGCCGGTGGGCAAGATTCCGGTACTCCGGCCACGGTAACGATAACACGGCACACGGTATGCTAAAGGTGTCTAATATAGGAATGCGCGCGGTGCCGTATGGTGCGGTACACGGTATTGTATGGCATGTCATGACATGGTATGGTAAAGGAATGGTATACTGTATGGTATATGGTATATGGTATGGTATAGTATCTCATGCCATGACATGGCATGGCATGGTACGGCACGGTAGGTGCTTTACGGTACAATGCGATACGGTGCGATACAGAAAGTTATATGTGTACTTTAACCCCAAAACTCCACGTGGCCTATGCGGCACGTCGTAGTGAAAGGCACCGCTATTTTCCACTGCCTGGAATTTAATGAAATGAAACACAAGCAAACGTTTTGCATTTCGCGCAAACAAACATGTCCACAGCTCGGAGATTTTCCAGGAACCATTGGCACGCAAATTACAAAGGTAATGGGCTACCAGCTGCGAGTCCTCTTTGCAAGACAGGAAGGACGTAATGTGGCGTTATGGTCATAACATGAAATTGTATTGTGAGCATTTTCTGCTTGTAAGGCTATGACTAGAACTAGTTACTTGTGGATCATTCTTACTTCGTATTGATGACACTTCACACTTCGAACAGAAAGGTCAAACACGAATGAACTGAGCTCTTATGACTTTATCCTTATGGCGCCTTAATTACTGTGGTATAGCGGGCGTCTACCACAGCTTCTTCACGTTCGAAAATTCGTCATTATCACCATCAATCTGATTACGCACACACCAGAACAAATGCCTCTCCCATATCTCTCCAAATACCCATGTCCTGTGCCAGCTGCGGCCTATAAGCCCAAAGTTCTTAATCTCATCCGCTCATCTAACTTTATGCCGCCCCCTTCTAGTTATTTAATGCTAATCGCTTATACAACTTGCCCTGTTTGGCTCCATATCTTCTCTCTCTCTGACCTTGTGCCATCCATTGGCTTCTGAGACTTTTCCTCTATTTAGCAGCTTATCTCTTCTTTAGTCTTCACATGGTGAGTAATCAGCCAGCGTGCAGGGATCTTGCAACCGCGTGAATAATGTCGCTGTGAGCCATCGAATCGAGACTAGCCAATGAGGCGACAAAGCTTCTCGGCTATCAGCGCTATGCAAAGCCAGAGTGAGATACCGGCGAAGATGCAACGCAGCGCTCGGGTCGGTGCGCTTCTGCTGACTTAGGAGCTTTCCTTCACTTCATGGATGGCCGTTGATCAGACAACGACCTTAGTCCTGCGTGCGTCTTGTCTTACGTCACAGGAACTCTTATTTTGCTTTGCTTACGTCATTGTTTAAGTACACGTGTGCAAGAAAATAAAGCGGCAAAGAGCATGAGCCTTCTTACTGTCGTCTGGATGCAAGCTGTCACTGCCAAATACATAAAGTGAAAAATGAGAAGTACATAGATCAATAGAATATTAGATTACCCCGTCGCTTACATTCGAAAAAAACTATTTCAGGCGTTGGACATCATGGAGCATTTTACGAAATCGAAATGCCCACGGCTGCCCAGACAGCATACCGGCAAGAGCCTCTGTAGCGCATGCCATCTGCTCCCGGGGAGTAATATATACGTGCTTCAAAGAACAAGCACGTTTATGCTTTGGTCATGGCACCAACGGCACAAAAGATGACGGCGAAAGGCAGGAGCGAAGAGGGGAAAAAACGAGCTGTGGAAGCCCCGTTTAGCATTGTTACGCATGGTTTAACGTTGACCGAGCGCCAGCGAAGCAGCTGTTATAGACCGCTTACAGCGCGCAGTTCTTCCGTTTGAGACCAGATGGCGCCACAGACGCGCTCGGAACACGGCGCCATTACGGGCCTCGTAAGTCGCCGGAGTGTACGCCTCGATGCAGTAATGGAAATATCGCGGGTGGCTGCCGAAGTGTTCTTTCTGCGAAGATGGGGAAAGGCAGAGGAAATACGTGCTTTATTGTGGATTGCAAGAATTGCGACAGAGAGTTAAAGGTGCAGGATGCGATCGTTTGCGAGCCTCACGGAACCGAACTGCACAAGGAAGTACTGCCCCTGTTCGCGCCCGTTTGCCATGCATCATTTCCGAACGGGCGAACGCGACAAACACGTCCGCCAGTGCTAGATGGCCAATATAGAAAGAAAGGTTACGATCTTGGAAAATCTGCGAGGGTAAGTGCGCAACATTGCTTCATGATCAAAGTGTTCCGCCACCGAAACCGTCACTTCGTGCTTTCAGTTGCTGTGCAGTGGCGCCTACGTGTGTAGTGAGGCCCCATTGCTCGTAAGTTAAGGTGTTCGGCAATTGTAGTAACAGCAGCGCCGGAGGCCTGATCAGGTACAGAAAAGAAGGACGACTTATGCTCCTACATGCCGCTACTGTAGATCGTGCGCTGCACAGCCGTACGAACGGACAACGCTTACCGTCCGTGTATTGTATGCCGTCTTGGTGCTACTCTTGAACTTCGCTCCAAGTAGAGCGCTTTTCGTGGACCAGATTCGGAATACAGCATTTGCGTTACGGCTGCTGGGCTGGATGATTGCCACTTCCTCGCGGTCCATGCGAGACAGCCACTAAAAGTTACCCCGCAGGCCAGCGCTCAGAGAGAAGCTGATTACATACCACCAACGAGACCTCGAGCATTTTCATGTCCGCATATCGAGAGTGGAGCGTACCGCAATTTCATATGTGAGACTGACATAATTATGAACTTCGTGTAGTGTGAATGCGTTGCTGTGCGCGTTATAACAATTATATCGCGGAATCCTTCGAAACGATTGCGCGCCAGATTGTGAAGGCTGCTTGATGAATGGTACTGCTATACATGGTAGTTAATATTTGTGTGTCTATTTATTTTTGTCACCTTTGTGTGCTTAACAAACCAATAGAAAATATTTTCGGTTTCCTAAGCACCGTTAACAGGTTGCAAACAAATGCGTACGATGTGCTTGCGAGCGTTTTAGAGCGGTGTCTGCGTGCATGTACAGAATACTACAACGACCTGCGCTGCCGCAGAAGCATTAAACCTTGCCGTTTAAGATAATAACAATAAAAAAACATTCAGCAAAGCCTTCTGCGGACGCAAAGACAAGTATCAGGAAATCCATCCATTGGCTGGCTATGAAACCGGACACCGTTTTCAAGGCCACAAGAGATCAAATTAGAGTTCTCACGTGTCCTTCGAATCTTTGGACAAACCATACTGTCTCCTTCCCACTATTTTACAACCGTATCAGCCGAAACACAGCCTGTTGGAACCGAACCATCAAACGCGGCAGCCGTCGCGACGAGGCGCTCTCGGAGCAGTCAGGAGGCGTGCAATGGCGGCGTGCTCACGTGACCAAAGATGGCAGCCCCCATGATACGGCGCTGTAAAGCGTCTATACCCCCGCTAGCCACGTGGTACAACAGCGGTAAGGAGCGAGCGCCGCTGCGGCGCCTCTCAACACCGAGTCACGTGGTATGACGTTACTTACCAAACCACCGCTCCACCGGTTCAAGGTCAAACGCGCACCATACTTGACCTTGGGAGCTGTAGTAAGAGTAGAGCTTTCGCTCTAAAGACAGACTACCTCGTGTATCTTCAAACTGCCAGAAACACCGAGGGCTAAGTGTGTCCTCCTCCCACTGTCCTCGTTGTTTGGCTCAGTTTGAAAATGTGCAAAAAAACTCCAGAGGGGACATCTTGTATCTCGTGGTCGAGAGAACAATTAAGCGTAAATAACTTTAGCTCCTGCGTACCACATTCCTGGACGAACCATCAATGCAGTCAGCCGCAATCTTTGAATGGCTCTTGGCTGCTTGACATGCGGCTGCCTCCAACCCTTTCTGTTGATGTAGCTAAGCACTGCTGTAGGATTAGAAGGCTGCTTTCGCGGCTTGATGGGCTATTGTCATCAGCTGCTTCTCCTCTAGCTGGCCAGCACGCATGGCGTAGCCCGCCGCTTTCACTGCCTGACGCATCGCTACAATCAGCAAGTTGTTTTCCTTCAGCTGGCAATAGTGAACAAAAGGTTCGCACATTCTTTCGATTATGCAACGAATCCAACCGCCGTGAGTACCTTCTAACTTTAGTGTGGCGCTGGATAAATCTGCCGCTTTCCTTTTCTTTTTTTCTTTGCTGATGATGATAGTGAAGTTTTATGGCGAAAGGGCATCTGCGGCCAAAGAGCGCCATGGCACAAGGTATCTTCGTTTTTCGTCAAGGCGGGGTCAAAGACCCATTTTCCAAGCATTTCACCCTGAATAAACCGAACACCAGGCAAGGGGAAGCTTGTAATCATTGTATCACCGGTTCGCACCCGGCGGCACTGGGGATCGAACCTCGCACCTCCCGCATGCGAGGCGGATGCTCCACCACATTTAAAGCGAGAGCTGTACTGGCCGCGAACTTACGATTTCGCCGTGGCTCTGAGGAGGCACATGACGTCACAACGCGCGCCTCGCCGCGGAGCCGAACCGGTCTGGCCGGACCGGAGGCGCACTCAGCGCGAATTAGAGACACGCTACAAGTCTCCTCGGGTTCGAGCCCGCCCACGGCGGCTGCGTTTCGATGGAGGTGAAACGCTAAGGCGCCCGTGTGCTGTGCGATGTCAGTGCACGTTAAAGATCCCCAGGTGGTCGAAATTATTCCGGAGCCCACCACTACGGTACCTCTTCCTTTCTTCTTTCACTCCCTCTATCTCTTCCCTTACGGCGCGGTTCAGGTGTCCAACGATATATGAGACAGATACTGCGCCATTTCCTTCCCCAAAAGGCAATTATTATTATTATTATTATTATTATTATTATTATTATTCAAATTCAAATTCAAATCGTGAGGGGAATTCCCCCCGTTTCGCTTATGCACTTGGTGACTATGTTGGTCTCTTCGGTTTTTTCTCTTCTGTCGACTGGTCCGTCTTAAACGAAATCAGCGATGTTGACGAACAAGTCAGTCGCTTCACTGAAATAGTTCTCAATGGTATGCGCCAGTACATACCTGTGCGCACTCCTACTCGTAGCAAGTTTCCGTTCTGGTTTTCCAAGGAACTTAGAACAGCGCTGAAACTTAAGGAGCGGGCCCACCATAAAGCGAAACGCTCTGGGCTGGATACATGGGCAGATGAATTTCGCCGCTTGCGTTCCCTTTGCAAACGCCTGTACAAGCGTGATCATGAGTCCTATCTTGAATATTTAGAGAATAGTGCCTCTAATCGTCCTACTGAATTCTGGAGATACGTTCGCAAACGCTCGAATAAATCTGATAGTCATATTCACTTAGTTGACTCTCATGGGAATGAAATTCGGAACGTCGCTGACGGCTTTGCTCAACACTTTTCCTCCGTGTACAAATCTCCACGTTGCGATTCCGTATGCCTTCCAGCTGGCGCACCTAATTCCGTTCTTCTTGACGAGAAGTTAGTAAGTGAGAGTCTTAAGTGTTTGAAACCATCTTTGTCCCCTGGACCTGATGGCATTCCAGCCGCCATAATAAAAGCCTTCAATAGTACCTTCGTCCCTGTTTTAACCACGATATTTAATAACTGTTTGAAAAATTCTGCCTTTCCCCGCGTGTGGAAAACGGCGCGTGTTTTCCCTGTCTTCAAATCAGGAAACAAATCTGATGTTTCGAACTACCGCCCCATTTCTCTTCTTTGTGCAACCTCTAAGCTTTTTGAATTAGCTTTGCACAAAGTACTTTCCTTCCACCTCAAACATGTAATCATACATAATCAGCATGGTTTCATAAAAGGTCGTTCTACTACAACTAACCTTGTGACTTTTATGACGTATACATCAGCTGAAGTCCTTCAGAGGAGTCAGGTAGACGCTGTGTACTGTGATTTGAGCAAAGCTTTCGACGTTGTTACTCACTCATTACTTCTTCAAAAGCTTCTGCTGCTTGAGATCGACGTTTCAATTGTAGCCCTCTTACGCAACTATCTTCTTGATCGGTCCTGCTTTGTCAGTGTAAATGGACAGACCTCATTTGTTTACACTCCAACCAGCGGAGTTCCTCAGGGCTCGGTATTAGGCCCGCTTCTGTTCTCTGTTTTTATCAATGATGTTTCCTCCGTGGTCAAAAACTCCTCATTTCTCCTTTATGCGGACGATATAAAAATGTTCAAGGCAATACATACTCTTCATGATTGCTTGTCATTGCAATCGGACATATCCGCCTTCTCTGATTGGTGCTTGAAGAATGGGCTCACTCTCAATTCATCTAAAACCAAGGTTGTCTCATTTACGCGTAAAACGCACAGTCTTCTCTACTCTTATTCTGTGAATGGTAGGCCGCTGCCCAGGGTTGATGAAATTAATGACCTCGGCGTACTTTTCGACCGTAGCCTCAGCTTCTCCTCTCATACAAAACGCATTGCTCTACGGGCTATGCGTACACTCGGCTTCATCTGCAGGCTTTCGAGAGAGTTTCGATCCCAACTCCCTTTCTTAAAGCTCTACCTCTCCATATGCTTGCCGCTTTTGGAATATGCGTCTGTTGTTTGGAGCGGCACTTGCCAGTCGAACTATGAAAAAATCGACAGAGTTCAGATAAAGTTTTTACGCATATTTCAACATCGGTTTTCTTGCAAAACTTCTAGCTCTCATCCCAGACGGAGTAACTCACTGCAGCTTCCTTCTCTTAGCTGCCGTCGCGTGAGGGCAGATATAATTTTCTTGCATAAACTTCTTCATGGTCACATTCTATGCCCTCAGCTCCTAGCGCGTATCCTTTTGCGTGTACCGCGAAAGAGCATAAGGGATTTCAGACCATTTCAAGTTTCTGCGCTCCTGCACTCCCTCTCCCCTCTGGACAGAATGCAAAAGTTGTTTAATTCTCTTTGTCCTCACCTTGATATATTCGAAAATTCTCTCCCTTCCTTTATATTGAATGTCCGTGACGTTCCACTTTGAGCACTCTTTTTCTCATACATAACTTCCCCTTTCATGCATTTTGTCTTTACTACACTTGTGCGTTTGCACCGGTATTATATTGTTTTTTTCTCTCCTTAATTGTACATCACGTGTACTTGTTTTCATTAATATTATTTCTTTAATACTGTGTACTCACGCCTGATTGTCTGTAACGCGTTCACTAATTACATTTCCTATTGTGTATGATTGTATTTCTAGCTTGTATTTCAGAGATCTCTTATTCGTTCATATTAGTATTGGCTTTTTTCTTGTTTGTATTTTGATATATGCTGTACTTGGCTGTTATCGGTCGTTCTTGTGTTCATTCTCTTTGTTTATTGTTTTATTAGTTATTTATATGTCTGTTGCCTGTTCTAGCTGTTTTCATTTACCGCTGTTCTCGCTGTTTCCTTGTTCTCGCTTTTTTGTTTCATGCTTGCTGTCGTGCCTAGTTTATGTGTCTTTTTTTTTCTATCGCCTTGACTGCTGCATTACCTCCCCTGAGTGTCTTCCTTTGTAGTGAAATAAATGTACATTTTGTGCGTGTGAATGGTGTACCAGCACCAAGACCTTTGGGTTGTTCCTGGGCACCGAAAAAATAAAGATTGATTGATTGATTGATTGATTATTATTATTATTATTATTATTATTATTATTATTATTATTATTATTATTATTATTATTATTATTATTATTATTATTATTATTATTATTATTATTATTATTATTATTATTATTATTATTATTATTATTATTATTATTATTATTATTATTATTATTATTATTATTATTATTTAAAAGTCTCCGCCAGTGCGGTCAGAGTGCGCCGAAGCCGCCGAACGCGTCGGAGTCAAGCGAAGTTGAAGTATAGAGGGTCTCGCTTTGACCGACGTGACGTCGCCGTGCAGCGCGCGCGCGCGCGTTTACACCGCAGTATAAAACGCGCCCTTAACAGAGCCTGCGCTTAACCGCTCACCAACGTATTCGGTGGCGGCATCTACGGGAGCCACTGAAAGCCCCCACAGACTCACTGAATAAAAAAAAATTCTGTGCCGAGGCTAGGAATCCAAACCAGGGGCCATTGGCGTTTGGGGCGGAGACGCTGCTACTCCGCCACGACGGCTGAAGTTTTAAACCATGATAAAGGCGCATCTAGTGAACGCACTCTTCAGATGCAGGAAGTCGCTGTGCTTTAGTACTGCCAACAAAAAACAGAAGGAAAACTGCGTCTAATGCGGGACACGTCCGAACGCGTTTGCGCTGTCTCAAGAAGTCCGGGCTTTTAATGAACGGCACTGCGAAGTCAGGAGAGTGAAATTAGCAGCGCTTCTGCATCTGAGAGGTGACATATAGCCTTAGCCTGAGTGACGCCCCCCGCACCCTAAAAGGGGCGTAACACACTTTCAGGAGAGGCGGAAGCTCGTGTGAGATAATTAGGAAACCGTTCTGCCAAGGCATCCGCCCCAGCACATAGATTGCTGAGAATCATCGCTATCTTTATTTCTTGCTTTTTCGCTCCTAAGGAAGTAGTTCATCAAGCTATTTCAGGCTGAATATCGCCTATCAGACAATCAGCCCGCGCTACATCCTGCTCCCGTCAATTAGTACCCAGAAAAGCACAGCACCCTGAGATTCCGTTCCCTCTTCCCCGCTCCCTACATTTCTCTTCGATCGTCGCTTACGTGTTCCCCACGCACGATTGCGAAATCCGTGCTAATGTGCTGGTGGTTAACTAAATGTGGCTTAATTAGAAGAGCTGTCCGCGCCAATTTACTCTGTTAGTTTGCAAGCCACAGCAGCTTTCTTGTTAAACAACATTAGGAATACTTTGTAGATTTCTTGCATTTGCGACAAAAAGTAAGCACAGCCTCTAATGGAACCACGTTCTCGGGAGTGGTTATTTGGTGGATTTATTTAGCATGGAACATTGTGGAGAACCGGCACTACGATGTGAAAGGCGTGAAGCATCACGATCTCTTACACACAATGCGTCGTGATCGTAGACTATTATGTTGCACTGTGATCAATAGCCGCTCTCGAACATGCAACTCATCTGCCCGCTATAACCTTTGTTTATCTATAACACAACACCGCATCTGGGGCCTATACCCTTCTTAGCTCGTGCGCCATAATGTCCAGTGCATATTATGAGCACTTCCTTTCCTAGTACAATTTAACCACCCTCTTTGCAAGTCATGAAAAATACCTCATCTCATAGACACAACACGACGTCCCAAAAGTTGCTCGCTACAAGTCATTCAAAGAAACGCAGATGGCGGAAGTTTCAGCAAACTCAAGCAGTACACCGCACATCTGCCATGAGCCACCCAGACTAGATCTGTTTCCAGCAAGACATCGCTGCAAATATGCGTGCGAAAATTGAGAGAAGGATACTGAGCGCAAGACAGTAAGCCAGGCAGTAACCTTCAGGCAGTAGAAATCATTCCAAGAAATGCAGATACCATGCCTGTTTCCGTGAAGTCATTTTATAATTCCTTCGTATTAGACACAGCTCAGCACTCGCACGACTAACATAACAAACTGGAGGCGAACATCTTCGGCTGAATGCTATCTGGCTTACGGTAGAAACTAAATTGATGAGGCCGGCTCGAACTTTACTGTTCTAGACTGCGGATCCCGATATTTCTACACTGTTTCCAGTTGAAGGCGCTTGGCCTCCACATAAAGCCGCGCGAATTCATTCAGAGTGAGCATCGACATTCTCAGGAGAAAATATCAAGCACGACGTCCACCAGCTGAATGTAATAATAATCATGGCAATGTTCCTTGCGGATCTGAATAGGGTTTTTTTTTTTGTATCGCTGTGGTTCCCTAGGCCCTCTTCCTTATTTTAATCCAACAAATACTTAAGGAGTGGAGAACGTGGTGGCATAGTAACTATATTGCCTCCAATTTTTTCGCCTTTTCTTTTCTCAGATTTTATCTTCCTTGAGCTTTTAACAACTTTTAATTATAGCTCACATACTGCCAAATGCAGACACTCAATATCAATGCGGGTCAATCTCCACAATGTTTTTTTTTGTCATTTTCCTTCTGTCATGAGGCCTAAAAATGAAATCCTAGCCTTACATTCCGTAAAACATTTCTGAGCTTGTGTACTTATCTTGAATCTTGAGGTTCATGCTGCCGCATTTATTATGTGTAAATTTTCAAGCACCAATGTGCTGTTCTAATTTTCAGATTATGTGCCAATGCTGTTGGGGGCGTGGAAGCAGTTAGGAGGCAAAAAATCACCATCATCTACGGGACCACTTCTTTCCAGCTGCGCAAATATTAAGTGCTACAAATTCCTTATATTCGATATAATAGTTCCTAGCTGAACATGAAGCACTAGCGCTAAGGCTAGGCTATTACTGTGATATATGGACAATCATCTAGGCGTAACAGTACTCGTTCTTTACGAAGAAAGCCTCGTCGGACGTACTGATAGTTGAGTGCGCTCCACCGCAAAATTGTATATTGATACAAGCGAACTCCTATACAGAGAGAGAGAGAGAGAATAACAAAATAGTGTCTATGTTATAGTTAAAAACAGAGGAGAACAGCAGGTTTGCTGGTATTTTCAAGAAACAGCCTCGGTAGATAGAACCAATCTTGCCTCACGTATTAGTCGATGAAGAAACAGCTAATTGCAACTTAAGAGGATAGGAACAGCAGAATCATGCGTAAGACACACCAACGCGAAAGTGAACATGGGTCGTTAGGTGATTCATTTTGGTGTCGCTCTAGCTTTTACCTAAGACTGCTCCATAGTAAAACGCATAATGGAATTAACAAGAACGAAATGACATCAAGATCAACAAACAAAACGCCAAATCAATTTAAGATAGTACCATGCACATTTTTAAACATATAGATAAAGAATAACATTAATACGTTATACGTTTTCTAATTGTTTAAAGGCCTTTGAACATTTCATGCCCCTTCAGATATCAAAATGACACTTGAACACGTAAAAAAATGGTAGCTATAGTTTCAGGAAAATTAAATCATATCCCAATGCCTCCTATGAAGCCTTCAGTTTATACATTGCGGTGTTTATTTGCTGCTAGAAAAAAAAAACGGAAGTCTGGAGAACGGAAAGAACGTGCCTACCGCATAATGATTCAGATTGTAAGCACCGGAGCTAATCCTGCTCGTCTACATTATGACCACAGTATTGCTTTTCTGGCCATAAACGCCACAGCCCGGAAGCCCCCCCCCCCCCCCCCTCCCCCCTCCCAAAGGCGAATCCTCGCTATTAAGAGGAGGAGCGTACGTTTATGTGTGCATATATTGGTCAGCATACAGCGTACGGCCATGGTGGTGCGCTGCCTGAGAAATCTCCTTCGCTTGCCACTTAGCACGTTGTGTTTGTACGGGACATCACGCGGGACATAACACGCTCCCGTTACTGTTATTCTCATGTTTTACACTGTGATAACAAGCTTGTTACTCCAAACCCTTTTTTTTTTCCTCTAAACCGACTGCGATGGCTAAGCGGCAGAGATGAAGGCCGGCAGATCCCCAAATCGGGAGGTCTAATCTTCGCCACGGCGGCTGCACTTCATTAGAGGGGAGATGTCTAAGCCACTTTTACTCTGCGTGATGTCAGGGCAACGTAAAGAAGCCAATGGGCTAGAAAATAAACGAGTGCCCTGGACTACGGCATTCATCGTTGCCCGCAGTTGTGGCTTAATATGAACATCACTCGGGTTTAACTTTCTGCATCCCGGCAAAGCAGCTGGACACGCAATCAGGGCCGACTTCAACAAACTTTTGTCGAACCCTTTATTATGTTAATACGAGCATTCGTCGAACCACTGATTATTTTATTTACTGGAGTGCACGTAGACTTTATGCGTAAGTGGCGACGATTTCTTGCCCTATTGAGTGGGCAAGGAACCCATACGATGTTACAATACGCCAGTGCATCATCATATGTGGTCAGTAATCATAATTCACTTCATCAACTCCTCTTTCTCTGAAGAGGCGTCGCTGTCTCCCTCTATTGTCCAGAAACTGTGCTGAGCACATTGCTTGATCCAAGAAAAGTGCACCGCACCTTTCGGCTCGGTGCTTAGAAAATGCAAAATTTAAGCAGCCCTCGTCATGTTTCCAACAATCCGAACCGCATTAAACACAACTGCACGCAAAACAACAGGATTAATCCACCGCTCGATTGTCGCAAAACTGCAATGTTGGCGAGGAGAGCAAATGGAATCTATGCTGTATAAAACAACAATATAATATGCAAGGCATAGGAATGCTTTCTTAACAGATGCATCATATGATTTTGGCCAGTTTTATCAGGGCAGAATATTAGGCTCAATATTATTGGTCTTTTTATCTGTTTGGTCGATTATTCATAGCAGTTTTTCTGCATTCCCAAAGGCAGTTTTTCTGTTTAGCTCATTGGCGTAGTCATAAAGTTTCGCCTTTCACTCTCAGAAATAAAAATTCTAGTTTCAAAGAAATTTTCACTAGACTGCTACAAAAATCTTTGCATATTCTCAAGAAAGAAAAACCTCTGTACAGGTAGATTTGTTTTTGTTGTCTATAATGCGCCTAACACCTTTCCAATAATACAGTGCTTACACCAAATGTCTTCCTTTTCTAAGTGTACATTACGGTCAGCCTACGACAGTTTTGTTTACATACGCTCGACGGACCGTGAATCATTCAGCGGGCTAGAACAAACAAAAGCTATTGCGCCCGCTAAGCCTGAGCGAAAAATACAGAGAATGGCGTGCCCGGTAATTACCTTCTTCTGTGTCTTTATATGAAGCACTTTTTTTTTCCTTCGAGCATTTCTTTGTAAATTCTTTTACATGCTGTCTTTGATTGAGTAACCCTGCATGCCAGTGGCCAAGCAGCACCCGATTACCACTGTTGCCATCGCTCCCCCAGGTGATTCCTTTGGCTTGCCGAAAAAAAAAAAACAGCAGTCGTTCGCTCTCATTTGTGTTACTCCTTCATTGAAGGGGGGCCGCTTTGTGTACCCGGGAGACTAGTTGCGTAGTTGGCAGTCGCTAATTCTTTTTTTCCTCGCATGTGGCTACAGTTTCGGCGCCATGTCTATACGAGAAATACGAATAAGCAATGCGTTCCATGCTCTTTCCCTGCTTTTAAATTACCCTTTTTTATCATTTTTACTTAAGAATTTCGGCCTTTGGAACAGAATATGTTACAGAAACACTTGCACGCAATCGAAGAAAAACGTGCGCGTATTCTCTAATTTCCGTATTTAAGGTGGATTGCTGTTTAAGAGCGAAATAAAATCACTTTTCTGCCCATAAAGAAAAAGAACGAAAGCTGTTTTCAAAAATTGCGCGCACAGGTACGCCCTGCATAATAGCTCCGTACGAGTAACTACACAAATATTTTGAGAAATTAGCACTTGGGCATTTTCTGCGCTGTCTATACCGGATCTGTATGCTTAGGAATCCATCTAAGCAAGACAAAGACACTAGACCTCCGAACTGAGAACGAGTGGACGGAAGAATAAAAGAACAACGAGTTTAGGCGCGGGGTCTGGTTTTCTTCGGATCCTCCTTGGCCAGGAAACGAGGGTGTCCGAAAGACGGTTGCTTCAACCAGAACAAATGGCACCTTGTACCCCGACGAAACAAGTTTCTCTTGTCTTTATTCTTTCTCGAGCCTATCATATAAATCGTTTTGCTTCTTTCTTTCTGAATTTCCTTCGCCTTCTTTCCAGTGTCGATTGGCTTCGTATGCAAAGGCCGTGATTTTCTGGATCGACGATTCAGCCTGGAATGTCAGCGATACTTCTGAAGATTGAAGGAGCACTTTTTTTTGTTTTCCATACGGCTGCTGCCTACAGTGTGGCGCTAGGAAATATCGGAAAGCTTGTCCCGAAAGTTCTCTCTTCTAACGAACTAGAAAAAACGGGATCAGTTTTGTAGTCAAAGTTTCTGCATCGATTACGTTTCTGTCTTTTTTTTTATTTTGTATTCAATCTTATGTTCAGCCTCAATTATTTATTCTTCCAACTCTCCTTTGAGTTGTTTATATTCGGCCTAGTTTACTTGCTGGTCTTTTTCTGGAAGTTGTGGGATCCTAACGTTTATCGCTCATTCTCATGACAGAACAGCGCTTCCATTCAAAGGCGCAATGTCATTGACGCTATGTTTTATTCTCAGCCCTGATTTACTTGCTGCCGGATGTGATAGCCGTGCATCAAGAATATGACGTAGAATTAAGTTCGCATATGGCTTTTTATGAAAGAGAACAAACTCTTTTAACCACCTCTAAGAGAAATATTCGTAATCAGTATCGATTCTTGGTATACTTTGTGAAGATTTTAACATCAGACTATGCTGTTGCACAAGTTCCGCTATTAAAAGTACGGTATAATGTGCAAAGTCTCGGGGATAACCTTTAGCGAGTAGGCCATCTCGAAGGCACCTGAACCACGCCTAACCTCGACGTCTTCAGAAGAGGGCTGCTTCTAGCCAGAAATTTGCACATATTTTGGAAAAATTTGCCGTTATGAACACAGCAAGGCAGAAAAGGCGACGGGCCCTGACAATGAAATTTATTTCAAACAAAGCATAACTGTGCACAGCGAAGCGCACCCTTAGAGATGCTCACAACCTGAAATATAAATTCGCAGGTTTCTCTGTAAACTAACATGAAATAACATGCTAAAAAAAGCGATTGAAAGTAGATGTGCAAAGGTATGAGAATAATTTCATGCTCCGACAGAAATTCGAAATGAGAACACTCTTTTTTAGAACCGTCCTCAAAGACTATCGAAGGGCCGCAGTAGATCATGTTAGATCATGTAGATCATGTTAGTAGAGCATCCGCCTCGCATTCGGGAGGTGCTAGGTTCGATCCCCAGTGCCGCCGGGTAGCCACCGGTTTTTAATGGGTACAGTATTTCCCCCGGCCTGGTGCTTGGCTCTTCTGGGTGAGATGCTTGGGAAAAGGGTCTCAACCACAGTAGCTCTGACGGATCAGCGATAAGTTCCGCCGTCAACAACGTTAAATACGCCTCGTGCGGTAGAAGCCCATTTGTGGCGTTTAAAAGCCACGTCACAGTTGAGAATGACAAAAACGTAACGCTGGGCACGTGCCCTTCATAGAGGCGAACAAATCGTGCATAAGGATCAAATAACACAGCGCACAAGGACAAATACGTAGTTTTGACAAGCGCTGCTTTCGTCACCAAGTAGGATACTGAGTCATTTCTGCGCAACTATGGCGACCAACTTACAGCAAGTATTTAAGAACATGATCGGCCTCAAGAACTTGTCTTGAAGAAGGAATATCTAGCTTTAAAAGAATGATTGCCCGTAAAACTGATAGAAAACCGGGTTTCTCAAATAAAATACGCAAATGCGCTGGCGCTTCGATATTTTCCTAAAGCATAAAAAAAATGCAATACCATCCCGTGTGTACTCAGTGCGGTCCGGGAGCTGAGGCATAGTATTCTTGCCAGAAAGCACAATGCGTACTTCCAGATCGGTTAAGGCATCACAGTGCGCACCTTCAGGCATTTCAAAACAAGGATCTGGTCCGCAAACCAGCCGTATTCTGCAAGCAAGTTCGCGACGTTATCCTCGCGCCTTATCGCTAACGGTGACAAAAAGCGCGAACAGAAACATATGTACGGGTACAAAATGCAATTAAATGAAAGCCCACAGTCATTACAATGGGTAGAATGATACCGTCTAAAGAACGAGCCTAAAAAGGCGCAACAGAAGCAATAAAACGGCAAAAGACTCACAGAAATCTCGGTGGGGTCCACAAGTCCCCAACCACGTCGGTAAAGTTCTAGTGGAGGGTTAATCCAGAAGAGTGAATGCACCAAATGTTGAAATGCTCACCGGTGAAAACTTTCCCTGCAAGATGAAGGCTGGAAGAACGCACTTACAGTGGCTCAGGCAGGCAACCAACAAGATCGCATCGCTGGTACACAGTGTTGGTGAAACAAGACGAGGCGAAAACGGGTACTCAGCTGAGCAGTAAAACGTGAACTAGCCGCATCACTCGCACTGAATCACCCCGTCTCTGACACAATCGACGTCGTAGAAAGCGCGAGCCGCGAACCGTCTAAAGTTCAAGCACGTAAGCTGCGTTCAACGCGCTCGAAAACAGACCACCACACCGGCACAACAGCTCTGTCGTGGGCCGCACGGGAAGGCTGAAATGACCAACAGCTTCGAACATTTTGAAAGCTTGCCACAATTGCCAAAAACCGGTCATGCGGCTGAAGCTTCAGTACTGCGATAAAGCCGACGAAGTGTACCACTCCCTGGCCAGCCAGCGGAGGCGTAGTGATAACGTAGAAGAACGTTGTTGCGGGCTAGTTGGTTCATTGCAGAAAAAAGTTTAGTACTGCACGAATTAGACACGATAGGAGAACAGGAACGAACACGACAACACAGGCGCAGACTTCCAACTGTTTGGAACAGTTGAAAGTCTGCGCCTGTGTTGTCGTGTTTGTTCCTGTTCTCCTGTCGTGTCTAATTTGTGCAGTACTAACCTTTTTTTGTAGTGATAACGTCTGGGAATTCGAGACGTCCACCAAAGACTAAGTCACCACTGCTGCGTTCAATTTTTTTGTAGCCGCCGATGCTTCCGCCAACGGCGTGATTTATCGGATGAAGACAGGAATCGCTTGTAGCGTCCGATGCACAAGCTCTCTGAGGCTATCTAGCCGCAGGTCGCGTCGTGCTTTCCGAAGTTAGATTCTAAGAAACGCACTATTATGGACCCAACCTCGTGCTTTCAGTCGATTGGCGACAGTTAATTGGGACAATATTGCAATTGCATGGTTTCATTCTGGCCCTTTGTAGGACCGACCTTTACCAATACGTTTCCAATATTGGGCATGTGCCACCTTATACGAGATTTACCAGCCGCAGGTCCTTTCAGAGCAGTACCGGGGTTGTGTCATCCGCTCTAGGAGCCGACACTTGAACCATAATCTTGACAGCCAACCACCACACCGGTATGGGTTTCGACGCGAAGAGCTATTTCCGCTCGTCCGCCGATGTAGTGGCCTCTGGAGATGCCTCAGATCCGACCTCATAGTAGTTTCGTTCATGGGTTCGTTCAAGTCTAGCGCGCTGGCTCCACGTTGTCTTCGTCTCTTTAGTCGCTGGCTGATGCTAATGCTACGCGTGAAGAGGCGCCAAGCAGCGCTCATGGCGATGGATGGAGGAAGCTTAGCACGGGCGCCAAGTTCTACTGCATAGTACCGCAGTGGCAGGACGCAGTCCTCCGTCGACTGGCTACCCCGCAGTGCTCACAGAAGTGATGGCAGCTACCAGTCACTCCTCTTGAAACGGTGCAGCTGCAGCACCAAATGACTACTCGTAGCACCAAGGTGGCCCTTCGCGTCCCACCAGCGTCACCCCGAAACGCGGGAACAGGCTTGGCATGTCGAGCTCGACGAGGTTTGAGCCATTGTTTACATGAGCCCGAGATTTGAACGTGATTTCTTTTATTGAATGGACCTTTGGAACGCAGGCGTAGCGTGACAGCGGTGGATTCGCCGTTCATGCAAGGGACTAGGCAGAAGACGGTCAATAAAAAAAAAACCACTAAGATGGCAATGTACATAAACGGCACCTACCAACCGGCAGAGGGCAAGGAGCCCTTCGCCACATATCTTCGAAGATTAGGTAGCCTACCTGAAAGCTTGAAAGGACAAATTGTTTAAGGCATGGCGGGTACTACAAGCCTCTTTTGCGTCAGCGGTGCGGCGAAGAGCGACCTCTATATTTTTTAATCTTTTTTTTTATAAAATGAACTTACTCAAAGTAAATGCTGCATTCCCGTGATATCCGGATTGGCTTCTGCGGCGTCACTGAGGGTTTCCGCCCAAACAGGCCGTGGTTCGCTGAAGAAAGCGCACCAATTTAGTCGGGAGATGTGGCGGCTGCGGTCGGTCTATGGTTTCTTGTTGAATCAGCAACCACGGTTATTGGTGCGGTTCCGGGTCCTTAGCAGACAGGCGGATATCCAAGTGTTGCGCTTGGGGTTATACAGGGTCGGTATAGGGGAAATGCTCATTGGCGATACAATTGAAAGTCGAACGATGTCACGTCCTTCGCCTCCACAATTTTCGCTGGCAAAAGAACACGACAGGACTACGACCAGAGACTTCGCTTGGAGTACTAGCGCTAGCTGTAGGTGGTTACATAATGGCCGTAGTGCTCGGCAAGTTTCAAAGTCGAAATTTACGTCAATTCACTCATTCTGAGCAATGTTATGCCACTTCGTCTCCAACGGGACGAATAGCGAGATATACCGAAGATGTCAGGCTTTGTAATCGGTCGCACGTAAGACGAAATGTTCGGCAATCTGTTTTGTTCACGCTGAGCACCGCATCACCAAGTTTCGCCACTGCCCGAAAGATGGTATAGGCTTCCCGAGGCGGGTAAGGTCTTCCTATAATAAAGGTATCGAAAACTCCTTTTTTTGACCAACTTCCACGTTGAAACTCCTTGCCCATTTTCCATTGTGAACTAATAAGGGTCGCAACATTTTGCCGCATTTAAAAAACGGCGATTATTTTAGGTCGTTCGTACCGGCATCATGATTAGTATTTTGTTTCAGACTATATTCCGCTCAAAGAGCAACACTGGTGGCAGTGAACAAGCCCTGGGGGGGGGGGGGGGGGGGGGGGGTGAACGTAAAACCGCGTAAACACCGCGCGCAAATGCCTACGCATCGTCCTTCTATTTTGCTTAGCAGTAAATTGTTATCTAGAGCTTATAATCAGCGCTTGCGGGAATGCCTATGCAAAATTAGATGTTCATTCTCGCTTCACTTGGGCATCCGCACTGCAGCGTCCCCTGGAGAACAGTGCGCACTGAATACCAGTGCTGTTTTTTTTTTTTTTGTGCAGCACTAGATGGCCGAAGTTCCCTTCATAGATAGCCGAGTGTAATCGGATTTCCGAAATTCTTAAAACGAATGCACCTATTTCTAACGGAAAGTTACAAAACTTGGTACAGCGAAGTGCCTAAATGGTTACTCTAAATGGTTGGTAATAAAATTTAGATCACCTGCCAACTATTCAAGATGTTTCGCTTATTTTGATATCTAAAGCCGTGCCTGTATCAGTGTGCCGCAAAAGCTACGTGTGTATTTCAAAAACACTAATCCTGTGTTTTTGTAAACCTACGAGGCGAAAGGCTTGTATCCAGATGGTTATATTGGTAACCAAATAAAATAAAGGCTAAGGACGCTGCAGCGTACTACGTTTAGTCATGCAAGATATGGGTGTCAAGTCGCCCAATTATCTTGCGGTTCGCTGAAGAGTGGTTGGCATGAACGGCATGCAGTGAACTGCAAGCCAATTCTGAGGGTGTTATATATAAGACAATGTGATCGCGGTCCTTTGATATAGCCTACCTTGGCGCGAATTTGTTACACAGTAGCACAAGTCAGGTTTTAGCATCTTCTCAACAAAGAATCCGCCTATACCTTGTTGATTATTGTATTAGAAAACGCGCCTTGCTTCTTAGAGTACCTTTGCGTAATGAGCTTCCGGGTTACGTGCAAAGCTCAGTGAGGTTTAGCGTCGTTCTCACTTCCCACGGATCTGCACTTCAAAGGCGGCACGTAGGAGACTGGCATGAGATACAGGAACACGTGCAAAACAAGTCGGTCTACTTGCGCTTTCCAAGGTGCACACGACTCCCTACGCTGCGCTGCGAAGTCTAGAAAACACGGAAATCCCGTCTTACTCGCGTTTGACTCCTAGGATATGCAGGCTCTGCGTTTCCTCGAAAACAACGCCATTTAAGCTCTGTCGAATCTTCGGTGCTCGCGGTGTTTCCACAACTCTTGTTAGAGCGGCAGAATAGGATTTGTGCTTTGCAAAGATGGATCTGCCGTATATAGCTGAGTTCGGATGTCTTGGCTTTACATAATCCTTCCTTCTTCAGGGCTTCCTGCTGTACCGTATTCTTCGAATGCACTCTCGTTATAATGCAATGAACGTACTCGAATTCACGCTAGCATTTCAGACCTCGAAATAAGCTACAAACGGTATGTGCTAGCGAAATCTAAAGTCATAACGGTTTTCTGCAGCATTTAAAGCAAATATTGACAAGCAGTACAATGCTGATATGACATGACACGAGGATAATTATGTACTAAGCTTTCCGCCATGGCGATAATACGTAAGAGTGTTGTAGCCTAACACATCGCAATGCTCATTGCAACAATACGCCAGAAATTTGGTTTTGTTCTTCACGTGATCCCAGTGGGAACGGCTTAATGAGCAGGCCAATGTAGCAGAGCGTCGCCAGAAAACATATCACTTAATACTCACAGCAGGTATTTTTTTAGCTATTTACATTTCTTTAATGCTAGCTATTTTCCTGACTTCATTATAGGCCGGAATATTTCAGATGTGTGCGAAATCAGTTGCGTCGACTTTCACCTGTACAATGATGTGGTGCAAGCCGAATTCAATTAAATTTGTGAGAACTCCCTTGGCGTAAAACATTTCAGGCTCGCAACAGTGTAAATCGGATATCAAATGGCAATTTCAGTACCAACTGTTAGGAAGGTTTACTGCAATAGGTAAACATGCCCTCGCAGTATAACTCATCAAACGCTTACACTCACCGATATTGCCTGGGCGCTGAAGAAAGCGGCTAGCAATTAGCCACCTCGCGGAAGACTAATTAACCTCTGCTTTTCGATCCGCGCCATAAGCCTGGTGGAAAGCTGCGCTCTCGAAAGGCTAGAGGCAGTAATGGGAACAGGAGAGCACGCAAAATAACATCGCGTCCCGAACTGTGTACACAAAGAAAAAAAGACCTTGCGCACACGCTGCTTTGCTTTGCTTTCAGAGTCAGTATAGATACAAAGGTACAAATTTGGGCGTGACAGCGATAATACCGTCATTACTCATTATTGGAGCTCCACTTCCGGGCTCGCCAATTTTTCACCCCCAAAGCAGGCGTCAACGTCTTCATACCATTCTTTTTTATGACTTTTTTTTCACGTACTCTTCGGTACCTTAAGCTCTCCGCACTGCTGACATCATATTCTTTGGAGCTGTCAATGAGATAATTCCTAATCAGTGAAACAAAGAGCCG
This sequence comes from Amblyomma americanum, assembly GCF_052857255.1. NCBI lineage: Eukaryota > Metazoa > Arthropoda > Arachnida > Ixodida > Ixodidae > Amblyomma > Amblyomma americanum. Next base: position 18,742,944 of record NC_135506.1, on the reverse strand, counting down.
TATTCGAACACCGTGTTCTGAGTCACCGGCGCTCTTATGTTTTATTTCGTAAGCCTAATGTACCGTAAGAGCAACCGTTAACGCATTTCGGGCAATCGCAGCAAGCCATTGCCTCGTGCGCGGCAATAAATACAAATCACCGCATTTAAAATATGCCCAAGCTTTTCGCTGGGCCATTTTTGCGCGCATATTACAGAATATCTACCATAAACTGATCAACATGCTATGCGAAGGCTCCCATATATAATTCAAATCCAGTTCCTAAATAAAAAAAATTGGTTCAAAGAGCTGCTTCTTCTGAATCAAGATTTCTCAATAGAAAAGTGTGCTCCTTCCATATTTTGTTTTAAGAGTTCTGCGCATCTAGCAGGTGGATAAGAGGGGTATTTATTAGCGACGATTACAGACATTTTCTAAGCCCGCTATAATGAAGAACATGGCTTTAAGTTTTATATATCTTGATGTGATGGCCAAAAACACACTTAGGCGTACAGGCCAAAAATAAAGAAGACACCTTGGTTTATTCAACCAGACTTAGCAATCCGGCTTAGTTTAGCGGCGCAAGAAATTTCGATATAATTCTACTCCATATTTCTCGTTTTAATCGAAACAACAGGAAACGACGCGCCGCCAGCGTCTATGTGTAAGAAGAAGCTAATAGGGGCAAGTACCCAGTTTTAATCTTTCGATTCCTAAGATGTGCGCAATATTGATCCCATTTATAGGCAGCGCGATATCACGTCTATCGCCTGCATTTTAACTGAAAAAATCCAAAATCTCTTTCGGGGCAAAAAAAAATTGCAGCAAGTTTCAAACAGCGGGGAATCGAAAGAAAGGAGACTACCATTAGGTCCGGCAATGCAACCTTGAAAACGCGCTGTCGATGAATGAAAAATATATTTAGGGAAATGAAATAGGCAACAAAAAATACTCTTTCTGACTCGGTGGAACAATCTTCCTTCGGGAGTACCTCCCAGCATTAAATTTGTAAACGTTTCTATGTAGGCAATGTAGAGCTCACGGGCTCTTCTTTCTTGTTCAGTCTATTCTGCCGGTCACCCTTAAGTCGCGATATTAATTACGCGAGAATATTTTTGCTTTGGTTCGTTACCTGATGACCATCAACTTTCAACGCGCAAATGTCTTGTTCGTTTTCTCTTTTCGCTTACATTCGGCGTGTGCAGAAACTACTTGCTTTCCACTACTGCAATGCATATTTACAAGAATACCATCTGCCAGTTCTTTTACGACACGTCAGTATTTAATAAACAAGTAAATGCAAAGCGCAAAAAACTAGCAGTTAATTTCACCGGATTTTTTATTTTTTGCAACAATCCTGCTACGCCTGTTTCCCAGCCTGCCATCCCGTAGGATTCGCTCTTGGTCTGCAAATTGCTCCCACATTTTATTTTTACTACACGAGAAAAACATGGCCACATTTTCCCGGAGTGTTCCAAACGCGCACTCTAGTGGACGGCGGTGCGTTGCGTAATGCCCGACCGGACTGGCTCGGCCAGCACTCTGTGTGGAACACTGCAACTTCACCCACCACCGGTCTTGCGAAAGCGTGTGTTTCGTAATCTGTTGTTTGGCAGCTCCTCCTATTCAGAAATTCCAGATAGCTGACAGATATTTTAAGTGCGTAGGAGCTGTAATAAACGGATCAATAGTAATGTCGCTTCTCAGTCAAGTATAGTGTCTTCAGCCTGATTTCCGGGAACGTTACTGGGCGAGTCTTTACACTCGCAAACTTTTCGCAATTCGTTCCTGATTTCACAAACATATTGTTTAGAAAGAAGTACGCATTAATATTCCTGTCACAGGGTCATTTCAAACACTCTGTAACCGAATTGGGCGGCTTCGATGGCCATCGAGTCAATACTATGTCAAGGTCTCGAGGGCCTTCGATCGGCGAATGCCTGCGCTCTTCTCGGAGGTTCGTGAATGCTATATAGCGGGTCCAAGGCAACAAGATGAATTTCAAGAAGGAATCTTATTACTTAAACAAAAGTTTTGCTTTTGACCTTTTCAGCTTAGGCTTGTGAGCTGCTTGCTTGCATGTTTTCAAAATTATTCTCGCTGACTGCGGCGCCTCAACATCTTGGCGTGATACGATGGAATCTCTCGACAGCGATCGGCTATCCAGTGCAGTGGCAGCACAAATATTTCGAGTTCGACAGTGATTGAGAATCTCGAAGCCTCTCGAGTCAACAGCCTTTGAAAGTGCCCGTGTGACCAGGGCACAAAATTGTTTCCGCATGGTGCTGAACTTAACCCGCGCGCGTAATCATTACGGCTGGAATCTTTTTAACCATAGAATATATGGCGTCTATGTTTGCTGTCCTCAGACCGACTATGCTATTTTACGCAAGGCAGAAGAGGGACCAAACACAGTTTTTTTAAGCACAAAGTTAAGCAAACAAAGGATTGAAAGCCTTAGTTTATTGACCAACACTTCCGCGAGGGCACTTGCCTTCTTCGTGATGAGTGCGAGTTCTGTAAAAGCATTATGCGTACGTTATACGGGAGTATAATGCTACAATACACTCCGAAAAACGTAAAGCAATATGCGCAGTTTTTCCTCCCTCACAGCTTATTTCAGTCGAACACCAGTGGCACTTTTTTGAAGAACTGTAATAGCTGCTGAAACAAGACACCGCGGGAAAAATCAAAAGTAATTATTAGAATGCATGATTCACTTCATTTTTGTCCATTCGTTTCTCGTTTTATGAAAATAGTCACTATATCCTGAACGCGAAAGAAATTGACGTAGTCCTTGAATTCGCCTTTCTCTTCCAACTGTTAACTCCTGAGCTTCTCACTTAATGCCACATACATTCATGGACACTCGGCGTCAAACACATTGTACTTATAGTCGGGGTTTGCTGAGAGGGGTTTACATGTCGGTGGTATTGGTTGTAGTGTTCCGGTGCAGGCATGACCAGCTATACATTCTTTACCTCGGAAGTTCCTCCGTGTGTATATCCGAAAACAAATGTATATCCCACCACTGTCTAAGAAAACCGGCCTCTTCTCAAAAGTTCACAAGTACGTTTGCTGCTGTGCACCTAACAGTTCGTTGACCCTCCGGGAACATCACGCGAACAGCGTTGTCAAGCCACCGATTCCACCTGCCGAGATCCTGCAGCGATGTCTGATCCTCTTGACAAAAAGCATGTTTTTTGCAGAAGTGCTAAATGGCGGCCTCCATGTGTGAAGAATAACTGGAGGAAACTGCCTCGGAATTTTAGAAACTTACCCTCGGACTGAGTAGCTTCACTAGGCTCGTTAACAGCGAGTTTCGCGTGAGCCACACTACAGATTTGCCACAACTGCGCATGCGCGAAACCGAGTGACGTCACGCGGAGCGCAGGTGGTCGCTGCTGCCGCAGCCGTCGTAGCCACCGCGCGCTGACTCCGTCGTCTGACCGTGAAACCGAGTGACGTCACGCGGAGCGCAGGTGGTCGCTGCTGCCGCAGCCGTCGTAGCCACCGCGCGCCAACTCCGTCGTCTGACCGTGAAACCGAGTGACGTCACGCGGAGCGCAGGTGGCCGCTGCTGCCGCAGCCGTCGTCGCCGCCGCGCGCTGCCTCCGTCGTCTGACCTTTCGCCATGGAAAAAGAAGACCCAGAAGTGGTAGCGTGGGAGTGGAAGATTTTAATAGCCTTGTATAACGATTGTACAAGCTTTGTACACCTAAGACAACACGTTTTGGAAAAGCTAGAAAGGTATACCCAAATTGTAACCCTATGTATGAAACCTTAAGCTAAACCACAAGCATCGCCACGAAGCTTTTCGCTTCGAGATATCCAGGCTTACCACTTTAGCTAAGCCTCAGCCCAACTTTTTTACGCTGATTTGTACGCACTAGCGCCCTTTTTGTCATAATGCAGCAGACTGACATGAAAATGCATATGCCTGATCCTTATTGACCGAACCCGCCCTGGCTTGCCATATAAACGGCAGCTATTAAGAAAAGTGAAGGCTCCCAGCCACACATTTTCAACAGAATTTAGGAGAGGGTTGGTGCTGAGAACGCTGTTACGGAGCGCAGGCGAAAATGAAAGGCCCCCGTAGCAGCATCATGCGGTGTTGAAAGCAACGCCATGAAAAAATGAAATTAGTCGACATCGTGGGATAGAGTGTGGGAATTTCGTTTTGCGGAAAAACATGGCAGTGTCCTTTTCTATTTGCATGTAACAAAGGTGAGACTTGCCACGCTGTGAATGTTATGTCATCGCCAAAGAAGTGCGCGGTAACATTGCCACGACCAATGGCCGTGAAGAATACGTCGCTATGAGCCAATAGACTGTAATCCCGTAACAGCCTGCGATAGTGACAGTAGTGCATAGGCTAGAAGGGAAGAAAAAAATAAAGAAGACGCATGATTCGATGACCTTGGCCAAGTTTTGCCAATATCCGCTTGTGATAATGCTATCAACGAATGCTCTAAAGTAACTGTCAGAAACCACCACGGGACAAATTAAGACGATCGATGGTAAAAATATATATATATGGACGATCACACAATGATGTGAAAGTTCTGCGATAACGGTTGTGTTTATCTTCCGTAATTATTTGGGTGTTTTTACTTTAAGCCGAGGCTTCCCCTTAAGGGTGAAAGGGCCGGACGTGGCTTGAGGGTGGTAGTAGATAGGCGGACAACCCCCGTTGTAGGAGGAAGGGGGGGGGGGGGGGGTGGATTAGGTGCTTCTGTAGGGTAGATGGAAATCCCGCTGCGTGTCTGAAATCAACTTTGACGCTGCTTTTTCGTTCTGCTGCAGTGTGGGCTTGTATTTGGCGGAGGCCTTGTGGAGGTGCGGGGATAGGTGCGTATGTGGTGTAGAGTGTAGTAGTTGGGTAGTTGGTGGAGCTTCTAAAGATTGAAGGCTGGGACCTGGCTGGATGGGTGAAAGGTTCACTGTCCTTGGATACATGAACACAGACAGACGTAGGGATTTTCGCATTGTAACACTTGTACTGCTTCCGGATGAGTGCCAGTTCTGAAAAAAAATAACTAGAAAGGACACAAACAGGTACGGCAGCAGTAAACAAAGCAGCTTTCTAATTTCGCTCTAATTAACAGCACACATCATCTCCGACCTTTGCTTCATTCCCTTCGTGCAGCTATTCTGAGACTCCCAAAATATTTCAAATGCAGTGACGTTTCTTCACAAACTCATTCTAGCAAAAGTATAGCGCCTAAATTTATTTATAAAGTAAAACTTGATTATGATCACAATATCCACGATTCCACTTAGGTCAACTTGCCAAAGTTGCCCTAACAAGACAGCTATGAAAGCACTAGACGTTTTAGCAAGAAGTCTCATGTGAGAACATGGCTCGAACAGGAACACGTATTTCATAAAACGGAGCGCGTGTACCGTGCAAACTGCCGTGTCACTGCCAGGAATCAGCGGCATCCCTGGTGAATGTCTGCGGCATTTCGATGCCAACACAAACATAATTATGACTGTAAAAACAGCGCGTAACAAAACTGGATAAAGGAGGAACACAGGGCGACACGAGCGCTGTTCGCGAGCCCCATCTTATTCTCTTCTGGGTGCCTTGCTTAAAAAGTTCATAATAATATTAATAATAATAATAATAATAATTGGTTTTGGGGGAAAGTAAATGGCGCAGCATCTGTCTCATATATCCTTGGACACCTGAACCCCGCCATAAGGGAAGGGATAAAGGAGGGAGTGAAAGAAGAAGGGAAGAAGAGGTGCCGCAGTGGGGGTTACTCAGGAATGATTTCGGCCACCTGGGGATCTTTAACGTGCACTCACATCGCACAGCACACGGGCGCCTTAGCGTTTTGCCTCCATAAAAACGCAGCTGCCAAGCAGTTCAGTTAGAAACAGAACTGCGTCAGCAAGGCACCCTCAAGAAGATACTGAATCCGTGTCAATGACAACAGATAACACTGAAAAAGCAGACCACTGCTGCGGCAGCGGCCATTCAACCATGACTGTAGTCATCGTTAGCGATTTTGCAAAGCACGTGACCAAGAAAACACATGCGGCAACATCGGTTGTGATAAGAGCAAAGGCTGCAATGGCAGTTCTCCTTTCACGTCCTGCACAACATTCGACACTGAAAACGCAGACTCCCCGTATCTGTTCTCTCGTGCAGCTGCAAACCTTAAAACAATGTGCTCTCAGTGCATGCGCACTGTCGCCTTGGACAGCAAAGGTGGAAGCTATTATAATATGTCACGCCGCTTGCCAGCTGCGGCCAGTTTACAAAACAGAGACATTGCCTTATACTCCTGTTCCCAATGAACGAATTCTCCACAAAATTAAGAACGTTGTAGCGTAAATGTAGCGATACCTAGAAATAAAAAATATCAAAAGTGTAGTAAAAGCTGTCCATACTTCAATACGGAGTTTTCACCTCAACTGTGGCCGTTCCTTACATCTTCAAGAACCAATACAAAGCAAATAACGGCAGTATAAAATACCGGCAGAACAAAAAAGCTAAATATAACAATTGCTTGTATTAACGTGTGAGGCAGTGGAGTAAGCGTACTTCTTTTCTTAATTTCAAGGTTTAAAGAAGCACCCCTCACGAGCTCAATCGTACGCTGCCGCTTGGCTTCCAATTTCGTAGCCATCGCGGTGTTTTTTTTTTTTCCAACAAACTAAATTTTCTGGAACAGGACCTTGTTATTTGGAACGAACAGAAGCTCCGCTTATGAGCTGCTCGAGGCAGCGCTGACATTTGGACTGCTTAAGTAAACAGTAGTTATAGACTAACACCATGTAAATCATCTCTAGAGACCACGCTCCAATTTTACGGTTTTGGCCAATATCAAATGTGCATTGCCTATGCGTGAGTTACTTTTGGTACACCTTAGTTTCGTTGTTTTTAAAGCCGGTGTGTGATTTTGGGGCCTTTTGTAATCACCAAAACCTGTAGTCAAAACTCCAATATCAACTGCTTTAGGTTACAGAAGTGCTCGGAATTGACTCCAACCGGAGCCTATATTTAAAAGTAATGTTAATACGACTTTTTTTAATATTTTCTAGGTACACTGCATAGAAATAAAACTTATCTTCACGCGAGAAGCCCATGTCGCTATACTTTCGCTACACTGGAAGTGCGGCTTTCAGAAAAACCCGCTGTATGCTCATTTTCACCACAGCCTTTGTCTCGGCGCAACCGCTCGATAGGCATTGCCTCACTCTTCGAAAGACTGAACGAAATGAGTTTTTCCGCGAAGTCCAGAGCAAACGTTCACACTGCTCGCAATTATTTCCCTTAGCCGCTAGCGTATTGTGAAAGCAGTCAGGCCGAGCGAACGACACGATGCAGGAGGGCGCCAATTCTGCACTGGCGTGTTTGCGATCTCGATGTTGACGGTCGAGAAGGAGCATACCGTGCCGGACAGCGTGTGCAAACACGATGGTCCTTTCAAACGCGTGGCCAGCCCTGGAATTATACACAGGGTGAAAGTTTCTAGAAAGTGAAACCAATTTCGGCTAGAGCGGAGCCCTTTCATTACCAGAAGACCTGGTGGTCCTTATCAACTCGGAGCAATAGCGAGGATTAGCGCTGACTTCTTGCTCATGTCTTACACATGAAACTCTATTTCATTGCTTTCATTACATTCTTGACGCGACAGCGTTAAGGCGCTCCATTCGCAGAAAATCCGGCGTCGGCGTCATTGACCCTTACCGAAAAATCCACGAAAAATTTACAGAGAAGCAACCCAGGAGGCTGGTAGACCACCTAGGTCACGTAACGTTGCAGCGTCATTGCTAACAGGCCAACGTATTGTGAGCAAACTGTTCTCCGTGGCAGGTGGCAGTTAAATTAGTGATTTGTCGCGGCAGGTTGCTCGGCAAGTGAAACCTGGATCGCACCAGCCCCACCGGTGGCACCGCCTGCCATCGCAGGGCTGGGGCCCATCGCTTAACAGCTGCACCACTGCGCCACTAGTTTGAGGACCCTTAGGGATCTATGACTGTCAAGTAGAGGATGAGCAATTGTGCACACGTAGACATGAACCCATTAAGCTATCGCGTCATACGCTGAAGACGGAGCTGAACTGTCCCCCCCCCCCCAATTTTTTTGGTTTTATGAACACCCGGTCAACCAACGTTAAATTTTCTCGCAGAGAGCTGAGCACCAGCAGCAACAATATAAGGAGGTCGACAAGTAGATTTAATGTTGCCGAGTGGGAAGGCATGAGTCCCAACGACCGGCCCAATTTTAGTGCGACGGTCGAATTCCAGAAAGCTTGGCTCAGAACGCTTGCAAAACAAATATACCCACATGTGACGGCGTCATGAAAGCATATATATATATATATATATATATATATATATATATATATATATATATATATATATATATATATATATATATATATATATATATATATATATATATATATATATATATATACACACTTATGAAGGGGGCCAACAGTAACCGAAACCAAGGTGCATAGGAGAACGTTATTATTACTTTTTTTTAATGTGTTGTGCTTATCAGTGGGATAATATTACTTAGATTAATAAATCGCTCAAAAGAAAATTACTTATAAAGCAGCGAAAAAACAACCATGCCGCCGGTGGGATCCGAACCCACGACCTCCGAATATCGCGTCCGGTGCTCTTACCAACTGAGCTACGGCGATGGCTGTCCAATCGGCTGCTCTCCTGGGTATTTATGTTTTATTTGGTGTACGCGCACCTTACACCTTACGCACCTTATATATATATATATATATATATATATATATATATATATATATATATATATATATATATATATATATATATATATATATATATATATATATATATAGGGAGGCGACACCTACTGTCAATGTTGCGGGGACTTTGCTCATAGCTTTTCTAGATCAACCGCGACATATTTTGTGCTTTGGTACCTTAACTAGCTGCACACTGCTTTTTATAAAGTGGCTGCATAGGCAATGGCACACACCTCTGGTTTGTAATCTAATTTGATCCCCAAACATATTTTGCCGCCCATCTGCGGAAAGGTATTCTTCCTCGTTGACGCTTCGTTGCCGCATGTCTATCTATTTATGGCACAAATAAAGCTTCAGCGAATCCATTAGGAGTAGCTAAAAGTAGCGATTTGCAATTTTCGGCCTTGTTGGCCTTACGCTTCTTGTGGCCATATGATATTACGAATCATTTCCTTCTAATTCATTGCCTTTCTATCATCATCTGTGGCGGCTGGCAGATACCGGCCGTAGAAGAGGCGTGACGTGGCTTGAGCAAATGAAATGAGGCAAAAAGAATAAAACTGAAATATAATCGGGATGAAATCATTAAAATATCTTCAGGATTGAGGACACGAAGCCGTATCTTTTTCTAGAGATTAGGGTTGCTGAGGATGCATAACGAAGCACGCTGCAGGCCTCGAAAGCCAATACCTTGGGCTGTACACTTTTGAATGGGGCTGTACGTACTCTCGGGAACATAATAAGCGTCAAAATTCTGCCCATCGGACTCCTGCGCAGCATTTCCAAAATTTATACCATAGCCAAAATCTTGCAACTTATTCTAAGTCCTTCGAAATACGCTCACAAATAAATGTTTATTCTCTCTCTCTCTCCCTTAAAGTTGTGTCGCATGGCCTAAGCTGCGATGAGAACCACTTCACAAAATGCTTTGCCCGCGAAAGGAGACTCTTGGGAGGCGGCCGCCTGCATTTTCCAAGTTACATAACATATAATACACATTTTCTACATTATACTAACCCTACTTCAGGACCGCGCGGCGCTTGTTTTTTATATTTATTTTCAAACGCATAACTTATTGAAAGAACTCATGTCAGTGCAAAACCTCGTGACACTTTCTTTCCTTGGTATCTTTTTCTTTTGGGTTCACCTTTGTTATTTTCACCAGCAAAGCCAAGAACTGCATAATAGAATCTCGCAGTATGCCTTGTGTTAAACGATTTAACGACATTCCTTGTGTAGCAGTCTACCTTGAAACGTGTATGCATAATCAGCAACATTAAATATGAAAGTCGTGCCTTTCCTTAGGAGACAGGCCGTAACCATGCTCCGTGTTTGGGCTGGGAGAAAAGAGCTCTTTCTAGAAAATTTTTCACGAGAGCATTCCCTTTACTTGGTAGAGCTTTTCGAAATAAATTGCAAGACAACTTGATTTGAACCTGCATCGGGCATTCAGCATCCTTTCTGCTTAAATAGGAGCAGCGACAGGTCACCAATCGTCTCTATTGCAAGCAGAATCCTTCTAAGAAATATTTCATCAGCGCCGTAGAAATTCCAAGGTTTATATTAGCCGCCAACGGTCGTTTCGCGAACTCCGAGCTGTGGGCGATAACAGACTGACTCACAACAATTGACTGCCGAGAAGAAACAAAGCCTGTATTCTGCAAAAACAGCGCACCTCAATTCAGCACAACTAGCAACCTTTTCACAGACTTGACTCCCTGATTACTCTCCAACCCGTAAGCTTTGCCGTCGTGTGTGAACAGTATTCGGCGTGTGAACAAGTAATGGAACGTTCAATGCTTGTATGCCCCCTCAGTGAGCGTTCTGGTGCACCTGTTTTTTTTTTATCGACTTTTTTCTCCACGAAACGTCCGCAATGCACTTCGATATGGCGCGAAATAGTATTCCAAGACAGAAAGAGCAAGATTTTAGAGATCTGCATTGCATAAGCGTCTCTACTCAGGATACATTTTCTTACTGATCCAACACTTGCAAAGAACTTTTGATTAGGTTCCTTGATGCTATTTTTCTTTTTTCTTTCATTCATTACATTCTAGTGAAGCTGAACTACGTACGGTTTGGTGATAAAAAATCCAAAGCTGATAGGATGGCCTCATCTGGCTATTAAGTTTATCAGGGACCAAGCGAAATGATGCCCTCTGAATTGTGCAACACGTGAACTCCATTTCACTGACTTCATCCTCATTCGATGGGAGGAGAGCTGAGCTGAGTCCGTATTATAGAGAGATCGGACGGCTCCCTTTTCTTTATTTAAATTTTCACCCTGCCTTCTACTCCACTAGCTTTTTTTTTTTTCCGGAGGAGATGCCGACGTGGCTTTGCATCCCAGAGTGGCGAAACAGTTCAGCGCACGCACCCTGATAGCACTGACATATACAGTTCACCGACCATCGCTTGTCGCTTATCGGGAATGCATATGCTAAACATGCAGTCTTTCTCTTTGATCCAAAATGATATAAAGGCATGCTCTATTTTTTATGCTCCTCCGAGTAACTTGGGATGCTTCGAAACATTTGATGATACTCCTTTCCAAGATACCGAAACATGCCTTCACGCTCTGAATCATGGGAGCGCATTCTCGGAAGCATTTTTTTTTTCTTGAGAGACCCAAAGCTTTTGGAGTTCAGCGAGGTCACGTAGGAGCATTCGAAAAATCGCTCCTTATTTAATGCATATAAGATTGGCAACGAAGGTGCTTGCGCGCTGGAGTCTACGGTGTCGCTACGCCTATGATTACTACTATTTAGTTGCATGCAGTTGAATAAGCAGCAGCCCGAAATTTCACCACCATTACTACTTCGTTTGCTATCCCGTCAAACCTTCCGAGCGATGGATTTTTGCGGGCACTTAATTTACTTTTTCACCAACGACACGAACAGCAACCTCGCTTTTAAAACGTGATGTATCATTATATCTATTCAATAATAAATTAAAAATAACGAAAACACGCGAAGCCAAAACAGAAGAAAACTAGTTAAAACATGAACTGCGCAAAAGTCCATATTTTTGGACCGCCTTAACAAAACGTTTATAAATTCCAAAAAAAATTGTTGCATGCGTAACATATTAAGTGAGACACGGTCGTGCATTGAGGTATTCCACGGGAACATTGGTTAAAAATTGCAAGCAAAAGTTGTTCGCGACGATAACCTTGAATGTACTGCGCATGACAGCGAAGCAGTGCCCTGATATACTGCTGCTTATTGAGAAGGTGAAAAACTTGGTTGAGATGTGCATTTGAAAGGTGGCTTTGCGAGGTCATATCGAGACGAGGCTGTGAGGGGTTCAGTTGTCCGCGATCCTTACTCAGAATCCTAAATTCCTGATTACTATCCGACTTAAGATGTAGACGTGACACACAGAGATAGGACAAACGCTAGATTCACTGAACTCTACCGCACTCGCGGGCAAAGTACCGCCCCTTCATGTATGGCATGCACCTACGCTGGAGGTTCAATTGTTTCTCTGTCAGCGTCATGGTCGGAGCAATAAAACACTTGTCACCTGCCCTGATACTTTTACGCTTGAGATACTCCCCGTTCTGTCTGATGCCCACACTCGGGTTTCAGGGAAGTCGCGTCGTGTACTGGGTGATAAACCTTGCATCTGGCGCCAGGCAGTGATGATACACCGACTCGGTAGCTACCTTACCACCGTAAAGCGCAATACAACACTCCACAAGCTGTCTAAACGCTAAGGCGCCCGTGTGCTGTGCGATGTCAGTGCACGTTAAAGATCCCCAGGGGGTCGAAATTATTCCGAAGCCCTCCACTACTGTATACCTCTTTCTTCCTTTCTTCTTTCACTCCCTCCTTTATTCCTTCCCTTACGGCGTGGTTCAGGTGTCCAACAATATATGAGACAGATACTGCCGCATTTCCTTTCCCCCCAAAAACATATTATTATTATTATTATTATTATTATTATTATTATTATTATTATTATTATTATTATTATTATTATTATTAATATTATTATTATTATTATTATTATTATTATTATTATTATTATTATTATTATTATTATTATTATTATTATTATTATTATTATTATTATTATTATTATTATTATTATTATTATTATTATTATTTTAATTATTATTATTATTATTATTATTATTATTATTATTATTATTATTATTATTATTATTATTATTATTATTATTATTATTATATTTTTTCTTCACGGAACGCACTTCTTTACGTGTTTTTTGTGAAAGCCTGCTGTTTTTGTTTCAGTGAATTCTGGCCGAATCCACGCCAGCACGTCAGAAGCCATGAACATAACACCCAGGCCACACTTTTCAGCCGCTTTTTTGAGGCGGCCCGATAGCTGCTTGATGTAAGTGATGGCGAATCAGCGCGCATGCTACCATTTATCCGATTTTTCTTTTATTCCACCATTCCCGGCATTCACTTCCTTTATGATGTTTTCTACCAATGCATTCGCCGCTTCCCAGAAGAAGTCGGCATGCAAAACGCTCCACAAAGCCAGCAAGAAGAACCCGACGTGTCGGCTTCGTCACAAGTATGAATTTTTCTTTGTGCACAAAATCAAATTGCTGCACATGAAATTTACTTGAAATAAATCATCACTACGCCTGTTAAACGTGTCACCCTCGACTACAGATTCATTTTCTTCGTATTGATTTTCGCTTCCAACGTTATGTCTGTTGTGAACAACAATATCGCCAAAAAGCCACTTTTGATTTAAGGATCTAGCAAATAAAAACGTATTCCATAGCTTCGCTATTACACAGGAATATTTCCAGAAATATTAAAACAATTTCTCTGGAATATTATCTTGAATAAACTGAGTCTGGGGACTTGGACGTTAATTTTATCTTCACTACTCGCGTAAACTGCTACAAAATAGTTATACACTTGAAATAGAGATGCAACAAACATTCCTTGACGCCTTGATGGTACTGTGTCCTGCAAAGCAATCTCAAGTCTATATTTACAACTCTGTGCTGGATGTTTGCAATTTTCTAACTTCGTACCGATAGGCCTGAAGGGCCGTAATCGCTAACGGGTCGTAAAGAAGTTAATCGAGTTTCATTCACCGTTCTGTGCGGTTACAAGCAACTTGCAATGTCAAAAAATGGAAAAGAAAGCACAAACCTTTAGGCACTTTAACTTGCCTAGGCACCCCAAACGAAAATTTTTTTCTCTGCCACTCCTGTAGTTCGATGCGCTCCTTTTTAATGGTTTTGGAACGCACAGCAGAGGATTTGACGTCGGAGGAAAAAACGAAACATTCAATAAAACATAATCCTTTTTCTTTCAGGAGGTCACTTTAAAAAAAATAGCGGTAAGCGGAAATCGATAGTGTGCTAGCCCTAACCCATAATCAACGAACAATGTACATCTTAGAGCCGCAGACAGCGTTATGGTTATGATATATCACTGAGTACGCTTAAGTGTTTTAAACTCAGGCACCCTTTTTTTTTAATTCAACCTCTGGACTTTGAGGATCTACGGCTAGTTAAATCTATCTCCAGGCACTTCCCCTTTCACCCTTGGCTGGGCGCCAGAGACAAAGACTGAAGGGCAACCATGAGCGTAATGCTTGAAGAATGGCGACGCGTAAGCTCCTACCGTTTTGTCGGAGGGCATCATCACAAGCCCGTCTTCCTTGCAGTAATGCTGCCATAAATGGGCGTAGTTTACGGCTTTTCTTGAAAGCCGACTACTCGCGACGACTTAGGTAGCCATTCAGTTAAGAAATTTTAAATGCATGCTGGTGCTTGGATGGAAGATTTGTTTTCAAATTTTCTTTAGGCATTTTTAAAAGAAAGTGCTCAAGCTTCCTTTTGTGATGGATTCGTTGCCTTACTGAGACAGTTTTTCGACATATTATTTTCCTTGAACGCACATAACAAATGTCTGATTTATCTTCTTGTGTTTGGCTCTTGGTGGAATTCTGAGTTTCAACGCTTAATTTTGTGAAATGGCATCAAGCATTGCTAATCAAACCTGTAGCGCAATAACCTACCTGGAGAAATATAGTGCACATCACTTTTCATGTGTTTGAAAAGTACTTATTTGAACAAAGAAATATGCCAGTGAAAGCCAATATGGGTTTCTGTGTTTTAAGAGTAAATGTCATATTTAGTACAATTGGAAAACATACGCAAAGTTAATTGTGACCACTGGAACCGCACTCAATTACGCCAATAGTCGAGTATATTCTCACTAGGTTTTTTTTTTTTTTACTGTAAAGATATTCATCACGAATCTGCACCAAAAAAACTTGAACTTAAACGCATTCTTCTCCATCAATATGTTTATTTGACCAGTAATAAATTGACTGCATTGCGTGTGTTGCTGTTGCAGAAAATAAGAGATACCAGCTCACAGCGATATGGTATTTGCGGTTACGAAGTGTCCTGTTAGGTAAATGCACACGTGTGCACGCGTTAGGTAAATCACGCGAAAGAAAAGTTGTTCCTGCGCATAACAAAAATATCAACTCATAATGCGGTAAAGAATAAAGTGTCTAAGCTTGTTCCTTCTTTCAGCACGTACCGTCTTTCCCAAAAGTAACCGGCCAACGCTGGTTTATTTCTTAGCCGCGTAGCTAAGCACTTATGGCAGCCCTTCAGCTCTGAATATGTGTAAGGTAAGAAAAACCTTTGTCTTAATGTTTTGACACATTTCGACCTTTAGCGTTGCCGTAAAGGCTCCACTGCATGGGTGAGGAGCAAAATATTTATCGGTTACTTTTGGAAAAGGGGGTACGTATATGGTACGAATGAATGCTGCACTCCAGAATTCACGCTTTGTCAAATTCATTTACTGCGCAGCACCTTCGCAGTGCATCGGTTCTACTCAGCATATTCACTGCGCACCACGTTCACAGTGCATCGGTTCTACTCAGTGCATTTACTGCGCAGCACCTTCACAATGCATCAGTTCTACTCAGTGCATTCACTGCGCAGCACCATCACAGTGCATCGGTTCTACTCGGTGCATTCACTGCGCAGCACCTTCACAGTGCATCGGTTCTACTCAGTGCATTTACTGCGCAGCAACTTCACAGTGCATCGGTTCCACTCAGTGCATTTAGTGCGCAGCACCTTCACAATGCATCAGTTCTACTCAGTGCATTCACTGCGCAGCACCATCACAGTGCATCGGTTCTACTCAGTGCATTTACTGCGCAGCAACTTCACAGTGCATCGGTTCCACTCAGTGCATTTAGTGCGCAGCACCTTCACAGTGCATCGGCTCTACTCAGTGCTTTTGCATCCTTCGAATTCCAAGCAGACTTTGATTAGCCATAGCACGTGAATCAGGCGCATCACGGGGGATCCAAAGTTCACCGTTACGTCCACACTGTGGCCCTCTTAAGCCTTTTTTTTTTGCGCGCATGTCATAACACACCTTCAAATTATCTCAAGAAGGAGGAGAGCTAGGCACGAGCCTACGACTGCTTTCACGCGAAGATTAATGCCCACAAAATATTCTTAAACTGTAACTTTAACCGCGTTCTGGAAACATTGATCTCGGAAAAAATAGGTTGCTTGCTGTATTGTAAATTGTTAATGGCACTACTACTGCAAACGAGGATTAACGGACAGGTGTTTGCGCATAATCGCAATAGGTCCGTGCGAGATAGGAGTCTCCATGCGTAGCCAGCCATAATCCTGATAAATAAGCCTTCCGACGAAATCGAGCCAAGGCAACAACTGAACTCAGAAACTGAGCTCCCTGTACTTCTGCCTCCTCGTCTCATTTGTCACAAGGTAGATGGAAAGAAAGCTCACTGTCAACAGCCATCTCAAGTTAAATGGATCGACAAGAACGTTGGAACTCTGCCATTTGTCAAAGTAACGACTGTGCGATGTGCAAACACCCTGCGGCTTCCCGGGGGGCAAACCAGCACGCTCGCCACCTCTCAGGACAAAGTTGTTTGCCGCTTCCATTCTCTGCACTTTTCTTCTCATCTCTCTTTTTTATTTCTTTCAAAGTATAAACACAAAATTATGATTCCTGAATGCGTTTTTTGAGGAAGCTTTTATTCTTACTTACCTTTTGCGTCCTTCAAAACGCTCTTAAAGGGACATAAAGGCAACCCGATTTCGCTGTCGACATCAAATCCTTGACACGTATCTTCAACACTTGCTCAACCGTTCAACGCCAAAGGTTTTTCGCGCTTAGAATAGTTCATGAGTAATCTCACATGGTTTATCGACCATAAACTGCAGTTTTGTCATGAGTGGCACTTATTTTCTGTAGGCGTTTTTAAATGAGAGACCATAAATCATCAGCGATTTCTGCAATCGCCACCAAACTATCCACAGTGAGCTTCGTAATGTCACTTCTGCGTCCCAAACGATAAAACTATGGTAATGCCTACAGCTTCTTTAGTGTGAAGAGTTTCATCACCTAGGTCTCCAAGGAAACAAAACACCCTGGCGGCGAGCCAGTGTTGGGTTCGGTTCTCTCAAATCTTCGATGTGGCTCTCAGTCCAGTTGGCTGCACATCCGTGTTTTTGCAGCACATTCACCTTACCTATTGAACTGCTGTTCTAAGCATACAATGCATTTAGCTTCCTTTTCTGGTAGTATCAGTCGAAAATCAGGCCGAAATCAGGACTGAAATTAAAACCGAAAATAACGCTCAAGATAAGTGTTTCCCTAGTAGGACTTTCCGCAAAAATTTTATTGCGGCGAAGAAAACTGGCCGAATCCTCCGAGCGTCATTGTAGTACTTCCGCCGTCTAAAGACTTAGGCCTCTCGCCCTTACGGCGCACTGTCGTTGTGCCTGGCCTCAGAAGCTGACCTTTGTAGCTCAGATGACGTAACCCACTAGTACATAATATGGCATACTTCTAACAGATGGCGCTGCGCAGCTTCAAGTGCACTATCGGAAAATAGCGGTGGCACATAAAATGTCCACGTCAATATCAAGCGCATTTTTTGTTTCTTTTATTTTCCTACTAATGTGCTTTTTGTGGGCATTAATGTGTGTAAAACAGTCCCTGACAGTTCTTTTAGTTGTTTTCTTCATATGGCTGAATATGATGTTCTTTTCACTGACAACGCCGGGAACAACATCACAGATTCTCGTTTCACTGTATTCCGAAAGTGAGAGCAGAACCTCTTCGAAATACTTCGTGCTGCATCTTCCATTTAATTTGTTCGCTAGAACTAATGTTGAATACGGAACACCGCACTCTTTATTTAATAGAGAGAGAAAGAGACAACATCCTTTTTCGTGTTGGTTTAGTGGTTACTGGAAAAAGAAGGCGCAATAACCCAAAATCTTGCTCAGGCGACGAATGCCGAGTGAACTGTACTGAAACACAAATATTTTTTTAAGAATTTCGCAAGTGGGGATTGACTTCCCGGATATATATACGAAACACATCCTTCAGAAATATGGCTCTAAACCTCCTTTGGACACTAGCAGAAATATTATGCCTAAACGTTTGCAACGGGATGGCAGAAACTCTCAACTGGGCAAACGGCTAACTTGTAAGAAATATTTTATAGCTCCGACGAAGGCTGAGGTCTAGGTCCTCCCAACTGGGTCCCCTTGGCTCACCTATCTATGAGAGTAACGAAAAGCTAAATATTCCACGGAGTTTTTATACTGTTCTCTCCATGTTTAGCCAACGGTTTCCTGATATCTACCGTGACTCTTTCTGGGCATTCTACAAGCAACAAATTTGAACTGAAAATGCAGTCATGACTAAAGACCTCTTTTCTAAATTGTTCATCTCCCCATTATCATGTTACGTGCTACTAAATTTTATTTTATTCCTCGGTGCTCAACTTTTCTAGTTCATTTTCGAAGACTTAAGATTCGCCTTCCTGTCTGCCTGCGTTCTCACCCGGCCAACATGCTTTCTAGTGTATATTTCTTCGAGAGCCTGCCTGCCTTCAGAAACTGCAAATGCAGGCGCTCCTCGGTACATTCTCCTCTACAGCATCTTTTGCAACCTGCGGAGTGTGCAGGGTGAAAAAAAGAACATGGGAGTAGCATTTCAGAGGAACGAAGAAAAATAGGCCAATAGATCTTCTTACTTT
This sequence comes from Amblyomma americanum, assembly GCF_052857255.1. Taxonomy (NCBI): domain Eukaryota; kingdom Metazoa; phylum Arthropoda; class Arachnida; order Ixodida; family Ixodidae; genus Amblyomma; species Amblyomma americanum. The sequence goes on along the minus strand of NC_135506.1, from coordinate 18,724,153 downwards.
ATTGCCGTTAATTCGTCTCGTGCTCTTTTTGAGCGAATCTAAGCAGTTATCAGAGCTTTTATTTACACGAAACCTCACTTACAGGCATTTAGTTCTCAAACTTTAAACTTCGTCCTAGTCGTTGTGCCTTGTGGTTGACCTCGTTCGGCCCGCGTGCTTCGCTTTAAGAGCTGTACACATTTCTTCAAGAACTTGGATATGTGTGAAAGCAGTGGACTGCTCATTCATTGTTTTGGGTATTTGTTCATTAGTAGTTCCCTCTTCACCCTTGTACTGTTTCAGTGTCTCTCTTCTTAAATTCAGAAACAAAATGTTTCTTAGACGTCAAGCCTTTGCATGTCTCTGTTTATTTTTATTTGTCGTAGGTTACTAACGAACCGAGTATTGTTAGCTTGCAACTCTCTGGCACAAGACCTGACTTCCTTTCAACTTGATGAGAGAGGTGAGCAGTTCGAGCTTAATTGAGTGTTCATCACTTACTCTCAATGGAAGAGATTAAAGAGGTATGTTGCAGGGATCTAAACGCAAAATTTCTAGACAATTACCGGCCGCCTTTCAACATCTAAAAAAACGTTCACTTTTCTTTCGGTACCGCCGTAAGAACCTTTCGCTAAATCTTCAGATACATGCTCTGGTCTTGGTAATCGATGGTCGTTAAGGGTAACGAACTGAATTCCAAGAGAAGGCAAGCGTAGCAGGGGGCGACAGAAAGTTAGGTAGGCGGATGAAATTAAGAACTTAGTGGGCTTAGGCTTGGCGCAGCCGGCACAGGACAGGGTTAATTGCGGAGATGTTGGAGAGACATTTGCCCTGAAGTGGGCGTAGTAAGGCTGATAACGATGATGAAATACTCTGACGGTTTCTGTTAGGGGACACTTGCGGATTTAGAACGCCATTCCTATAGGTACGCAAGAATCATGTCCATAACAATCCACAAGCAGAGCAGTAAATTTAAGTGTCCCGTTATAAGATTAAGTATACGGTAAGTAAAAGCCATTACATACAGGTATAAGGGCAATGGCGATACATGTGACCGACAGAACTTCGTATGGTGATCACACATTAGAAAATAAACTACCCCGACTTCTTAACAACCTCGCACAAAACAATATTGTTCTTCAAGATGCTACACGTCGGAACCTGTTCGAGCACTTCTTTCATTTATTCTAAACCTCTCCTTCTCTGCCTTGTTTACCCTACTTTTCCTTCTTTTTAACTCGCAACGATTTTGAGCTTCTTCCACTTGTTTTCACTGTGCTCTTGTTGGTGGGATAATTCTATAAACTGTAAAACGCTTTATTTGCTCTGTTGCTTTTGCTTGTGTTCTTGTTTTTCCTTGTGCTGAGATGTACATGTGATGTACTTCGCATTTATGTCCACGTGCCTGACTACTGCATTGCTGCCAAAGCGGGGGCCCGTTGCCTTGTCAAGCTGTCAAACGTCACCTTTTACTCAGGGCCCCCGCCATCAATTTGTACCATGACGGCGAATAAATTGAATTGAATTGAATCGAATATAATCGAGGAAACTGTTCTTCAACCTTTGAACATTGTTCTTCAACCCTTTGAGTATGAATGACTGCAAACGAAAGGGCCCCCCTCGCAAACCTCTTCGCAAGCCCGCATGTTTTCTATGTATGGAATGCGGATCCGGTGACGTATCAACGAAGGGCCTAACCGAGTGGCGCCACCTGTCGAACGACACCCTTTCTACGCGCCACGCACGCTTTCTTCGCGCAGGCAGGGAACCCGTGGTTCACAACGCTATGGGTCTTTTTTCGTCGTAGCACCGTTGTTCAGCCGACAATCACTTACGTGTGCGCTGCACTTCTGTGTATGCTTGCGGGGGACGCGTGTTCGGGGAGCTCCGCAAACTCTCCGCGTAGTCCTGAGGCGCACAGCGACCTCAGGCTTGGCTAATACAGTTAGAATAAAGCTATACGGGGCTGTAAATCAGGCGCGGCCTTAAAAACAGGGACTGTTTATATTTGCAATACCCCTATCGTGCGTGGTACGGCTGCCAGTGCAGCGTTGAATTCACCAGCGTCTTCAAACTAACCCTAGAATCATCATGTGTGGAGAACAGAACGCGGGACGAAAACAGATTAGAGATGCTAGCTGCTTCCTTCGCCGCTGCTGCTGCATTACAGCATACTTTAAGCTGAAAGCCATGCAAAATAAGGAGCCAGCAGCGGGTGAACTAAGAAAGCCGCAGGTGCAGTATTGTAGCATCGCTTCCCCCATGAATCACTGACTCGTGAAGAACCAGCTGCGCCCCCTCATACGAGAAAATACTTTCCTTTTCTTTACCACCAGGCTCTCACTCAGAGGGCTTCCTAACACGCTGCCTCGGGCTATTCGTTTAACTTCCCACGCCCAGCCACCGTTGGCGAGACTGGAATCCAGAGCACTACGCTCTCCGGCAGTCTGTGCATGACTCAAGGTTCGCCTGCTTCACTTTTTGCGTGGCACTTCGACAAACTTTACTACCAGGAAACGTTTGTAAGGCATCGACATTTGTTTTGTTCCCGTGGTGATGGCTTCACTGCCTGTCTAATGCACATTTATAAAGAGGGAAAGGAAAGCGAAGGAGCAGAAGGAGGAAAGAAATAGAAAGGAATTGCAATCGTTTTCTCCTTGCAGCTAGAAATATTTGACTCTATTCCTGTAACCGAATTGTGAGGTCACTACGTGCTGCACCGGAGTCAGCAGTATAGACCAACAACAGGGACACCCGTGGAGTCCACAAACCAATCCGTTAAGTACATTCCCGCAGCTATAACACCAACAGCTTTCCCAAACACCCCGACTCACGTAGATTGCGATCACTCTCATGCGCCGGCTATGTTTGCAAACAAGCGCCATTTTTTCTCTGCCAACCAGGCCCAATCACGTGGGGTCGCTCAGTGATATCTGCTTTGTCTTTCCCGTCTATACGTCGAGGACTGAGTGACCTCAAAAGGGAGTAATGTGTCGGCGAGAGTGCCTGTGATGCCTGCGGTGTCAGGACGACCACCGTGACGGCGCACAGGACAATTTTCTAGCTCACCATTGCTCATCTACGCGTAAGTAGAGCGTGTAAGTGCAGTCCTGCATTTCTCTTCCACATTTTTCCCACTCATTTCATTTTCCGACTAGTATTATTTCTTTTATGAGTAGAATGTTCGCCATCGGACTGTGCCTCGGGCTCTCTTGCTGTATTTTCAGCGAAAGAATATCCTCTCTTTTCTGAGATCGCGTGTTGCCACTGTGGCTACCACAAGTAGTACACTCTGACTTATAATTCGGTTAAATAGGACTTATTGCATCACACTGAGCTCACGATGAGCAGTTAATCATGGGGGGGGGGGGGGGGGGGGGGGACGCACGCTAACGCCCCTTTGCGTGTAGGCTCTGATGCAGTAATTTTAGCTCTTTCCGTGGCTAATAGCTGTCAGAATGTAGGTAGTCCTCAAAACACTAAACCCTTTTCCACTTTTAGTCGTTAATGGTTGAGAGCGCATGAGAGAGCAACAGGCGATAAAGAGTCTTTTGCGCCTCCATGACATGTGACTGCCGGATCATGCAGTGACTCGTGGATGTTTACTGTTGCCTAGACCAAGCACCTAACACACTGCACCTTTACTTCCTAGTCACGCTTTTACATCTCCACGTTCCCCTTTCTTTTCCTTCATTTCATCCTATTTCTTGAACTTATATGTTGAGCATGCGGCCTTTCCCTTAAAAGTCAGCTTTGCCTACTGAGTTTCGAGTGACCCTCACATCACTGATGCAGCCCTTCGGTTTTGAATTTACGAATGACAAAACGAACGAATTTACTTGACTCTGTCGGAAGGATAAAATTTCGTCCCTTTCCTCCCTAATACAACTCGACGTTGATGATGCTTCTTTCAACTCGACGCGCTGAATCACCAAGACGTGCCCTACAAAAAAAACCAGCTTGTGACAAGAAATTTGCATATCCTTTATCCTGCGTGCCCGCTTCGCAGCTTTTCTACAATAAAAAAGGTGGAAACGCCGTGGATCGAACCTAAAACGCCAGAGACTAGCTTCTTTCACTGTGTGCTCACTTTCTACTGCAGCAGCTACGAATTTCAATGTCTAAAGGCGCGTTCCCACTGGCCAGTCGCGGAGGTCACGCGAAAGGTTTAAATCGATTTGTTTCGCTTCCTTGCCGCTTTCCTGGTGCTTCGGAAATAGCAACTAATTGCCCGAAATCGGTCGCGCGGCGTTTTCGACTCGCCATTGTGAACCCGCCTTAAACCACTATTGACGCCTAATTTTATTGCGCGTTTTCTCCTATCAAACGATGCGTTAGACATTAGAATTCATAGATCACCGGGTGGTATTTGCCTACAACCGCTAAATAATTTACAATTGAATTTCTTGTCTCATGTTGTTTCGGTTTCGGTTTCATCGACCGACCAATGACTGTGACGTCAGGTTGATGTTTTGGTCACGCGATCCACTAAAACTGTAATTAATTCGCTGATATGTAGTTTTATTTCATTACAACATTTAATCCAGTCTCTTCCAGGGCCTGCAATGACAAGAAATTGCCTGTCACTGATTATATTACGGTTTTTGTAGTGGATCACGTGACCAAAACCACAACTTGACGCCACAGTCGTCGTTCGGTCGATGAAACCGAAACAGCGTCAAGAAGAACTTCACTTATAAATTATTCAGCGGTCGTACACGGATACCATGTATACAAATATCTAACCCATCGCTTGAAAGAAGAAAATTCCACGCAAGCAAAATTTGCTGCCTGCAGTTCTTTAAGGGTGGCCTCTAGGAAGAAGTAGTAATATCATGACGACATCGTTCGGCGCTCCGCTATCACGGCAGCTTCAGGATTATGTGAGACCAAGAGGTACTTCCACGCATATACATGTGTATTAGGAAACACGCCTACCCTCTCCTTTCAGTCTTTTGCTCCTCCCCCTCCTCCTTCTACGACATGCCGGCAGTGGGCGTGGAGGCTAGCCCTCCAGTAGACAAGCCCGTGTCTTCCCACTTTTCATCCTTTCTTCAACCACAGAAGAAGAAGAAGAAGAAGAAGAAAAGCAAAAGGAAAAGGAAAAGAGTAAGAAAAAGAAGAAAGAGAAGAAAGAGAAGAAGAAAAAGAAAAAGAAAAGGAAAGAAAAAGGAAAGAAAAGAAGAAGAAGAAGAAGAAGAAGAAGAAGAAGAAGAAGAAGAAGAAGAAGAAGAAGAAGAAGAAGAAGAAGAAGAAGAAGAAGAAGAAGAAGAAGAAGAAGAAGAAGAAGAAGAAGAAGAGGAAGAAGAAGCCCTTTTGCACGTTTGTTACCCGCGAGTGCTTTGTTATGCGCCCACTCGGGAGCTTGTTGTGGATAAGCTTTGCATCTGCGGATGTGTACGCGTTCCTTACTATGCACTTATACGAGACGTTGTGGCCCCTGCACGTCTGAGAGACTATGCCCGTTTGCCTGACAGTCTCCTCTATGGCACCGTCTCTCTACGCTTTAGCGCTGGGGGTGACCAGGTTTCGCAACTTGCGAGATGCAATGTTCAAGTGTACGCCATCTATTCTGTTGCATCTTTTTGTGTACGCTATCGGTGTCCGCTATTGGTTGTCGTCCACCAGAGACTAAAGAAATCATGCAAAACAGGCCAGGGAAGGACGAAAACACATCCGACATCCACAGGACGGACACGCACGTGCGTTTTCCGCTCTCCCTAACCTCTTCCTCGTAGCGCTCAAGCTTTCACGCATGAAGCACCAAACACCCCTAATTCCGTGTTCTTTTGAGAGCATCGGTTTTGTTATGTGTAGTGTCGAGTTGGTTGGCTCATATGCACTAGCTCAAGCCGTGGATTTCTTGACATTTTATTGAATTTAGTACAAAACTATTGTCTAGAAACTGCCAAGCTTAGCGAATTATTTCAGTTTATTTTAAGGTAAGCACCAAGCCATTTTCGTTTAATATGGAAGCTTTTGGTTGTGTACTTTTACTTCAATAATGCAGCTTGCTGGGGCTTTACTAACACTGACTTCGCACCCAGATATCTCTCGTTGAAGTTCAAAAGCACACCACAATTTCAGTAGTTCTCCTAGAGCATTTTCACAACAGTCGAGTCAGTGTTCATCGGTTTTGCTCTCTTTCACAGATCCGAAAAATGTATTCTTCCGTCCAACAAAAAAAACTATCTCTGATATCATATGCGTTCAGCGGTTGCCATAGACGGACTTCCTAAAGACCAAGTGAAAAAGTGTTGATCCAGTTTTTAAGGTATAAACACATCCAGAAGGGACCCCGTCTCCTATGATGAGAGGTTTGCAAAGTAATTGTCAATATATTTTGATGATCATCAAATAAACTATCGCTCTTTATCATAAACCTCCTGAACACTGGTCCTGACAGCGCATTTCTAAGGTAATAAGCATGGCACGGTCAGTGTTGTACATAAACAAAGAGGGAGAGAGAGGACGTATCATTAAGATTCGCTGGACATGTTAGTCTCACTGTGCCTGACAGGGTAATCTAGATGAAACTATGGAGGATGGCACGCAGCGCACAATAATAATAATAATAATAATAATAATAATAATAATAATAATAATAATAATAATAATAATAATAATAATAATAATAATAATAATTGGTTTTTGGGGAAAGGAAATGGCGCAGTATCTGTCTCATATATCGTTGGACACCTGAACCGCGCCGTAAGGGAAGGGATAAAGGAGGGAGCGAAAGAAGAAACGAAGAAAGATGGGCCGTTATCGAGGGCTCCGGAATAATTTCGACCACCTGGGGATGTTTAACGTGCACGGACATCGCACAGCACACGGGCGCCTTAGCGTTTTTCCTCCATAAAAACGCAGCCGCCGCGGTCGGGTTCGAACCCGGGAACTCCGGATCAGTAGTCGAGCGCCCTAACCACTGAGCCACCACAGCGAGTGCCGCGCACAAGGCAAGGAACACCGTCTAGCGCATTTACAGGGTACAGGCTGGTCCTGAGTTTTTTAGAGAGCTAAGCCGGCATTCTCACAAGTACAAGGACAATCCTTTCATTCACAGTCGGAGCGCAATTATAAAGTTCCTCGGTGATGACAAAAAAGCGAGTGCACCTGCAAATGAAATCGCCAAGGTGCTGTGAAAATCATAGCTTGTGCACATGACCTCGGGAAATAAATATAACAAGCAAAAGCACTTAACGCTGGTTCTCAAGTGCGGCTCCAAAACGGTGTTCGAGCATCAAGCGCAAGAAAGAGACAAAGCCTAACCCGACGAACGTTTTTCAAGAGAACTGCGAACCTGACGACGACTTTCAACCCGGAACGCGCAGTCTTACCATTGTCTTCTAGCTGCGTAAAATGCGCGCCGATTCGCTTTCGCTAGTCTCCCAAGGCCATGCGTTCTTCGAAATTGTGCGCGCGTCGTGCCGCGAAGTCCAGACACCGACCTTCTCAGGCGTGCACAAACATCTCCTCACTGGTTATTGCTCGCCACTTTCACCATTCTTGCTTGTTCCACTGTCATCCACGCTTTCCGTGCTCTCTCTCCTCCTAGAAAGCTCATACGCAAAGAAATAAAGAAGACGAACGCAAAAGTGCGCTCTTCTAGCATTTCTTCTTTCTTGATATGTATTTCTTCTTCCGAAGGGTTTTGTGTGCGCGTGCCGGGAATGCTCGCTAACCAGTCTTGTTTTCCACTGTAGATTTCATTTTTCCGAAATTCCGGCACGTTTGCCTCCACTTGTCGTTGCTTTTCTGCGTCCAGACATCTGTCTCTGATTTTACTTCTCTTTCCGTGTCCCAGTGTTCCAACCACGGGGAATCTAGCCGGGCATGCCTGCTTTCCTGGGCGCTGAAAATGGCTTGAAGGCTCCTTCTTTTTTCTTCGCTCATTGCCACGAATTCTTTGACGTCTGACATATCTACACGCACAGTCTAAGCTGATGTGAAGGATTTTTCTCTCGTTTGCGTTGAACACGAACAACAGTAAACTTTTTGTCGTTTAATGCTGCTGTGCTCTCCAATTAAAATGACGACACTGGAAGAACAACAAAGTTACTAGCTATTTCGTTCGATCTCTTACAAAAAAGGCAGCATTAGAACTCGTTATTTCGAGTTAGTCAAGCTTAAAGTGGTCATCTTCAAACTGAATCAGCCTGTACGGTGTACATCTTTACCAAGTCCTTCAAAAAAATGCCCAGGCGATCATTCGATGCAATGCGACAAATCTCTGTTAGCAGTACTAGTTGTATATTCAGCTTCTATAATGGCTGTTTTCACATGTCTTCAAATTGGATTCCGCCGTCGCCTTTTCGTTCTGCTGCCGTGCGGGCGTCTGGTGATGGACGCTAATGAAGGGTGCGGTGGGAATTTGGTAGGTGTAGTCTTGTGGAGCGTGGAGGCGTGTGGGCAATTGTGGGTGCAGGCTCATAAGAGGGGTATTGAATTTTCCCCGCCGGGTGCATAGAGGCAGTCCGAAGGGAGGGGACTCTGCAGGGTGCTTCCGGAGTGGGGGGGAGGGGGGGGGGTGCTTCTCACAGACGCTCTCAGGTCACGGAATTCTGTGGGAAACAGGACTCCACTGTTAAGGCGATAAAAATGCGCCAGCAATCATACCGTGTGAAAGTGACAAATCTGCGTTAGCAGTATTGCTTGAACATGTGAGTCTTACGTATATCACAAATCCTTTGCTTTTTTAATTGTATTTTTTCATTACTCTTTCGCTCCGGTGCTGCATGGGCGTCCGGAAGGAGCTGAGTGGTTGGCAGATGGAATCCTTCTGCGAGGTTCCGGGATGCGTGGTGCTGTGTGCAGCTTCTGGAGTATGGTGGTTGGTGGAAGCTCGTACACTCTAAACAAATGGAGTAAAAAGAGAATAAAACTGTCGTCTATCGGACACCCTTTTATAAAAGGGTGTGCGAAGGAGGACAGTTTACTCCTATTTTACCCCCATATAGGTGTATTTGTGTTTAGAGTGTAAATGGGAGACGGACTTTAAGTACAGCACTCTGGAGGATGAAAGCAGTTAGGGGAAGGTCTTTTAGAAGGTGAAGTTGGGTGTTTTTAGTGGGCAGCGCTTTAGTAGGCTGAAGAATGGAGGTTAGAGGTAGGTGGAGAGTGCAGGTTTGTAGTTTGAAGATGTATTTATTGCCGTTCGGTGCCTCCTTCCTAACACACACAAAAACAAGAAAAAGCTTTTGGGGGACGATAACTATACTATCGACTCAGCAAAACGCTTACGCCACCCTAGCTACTTGTGCATATCTGCAGCGCGATATCTGCTAAATGACAAAGCCTACCCTACTTCCAAATTCCTCGCTCGGTAGCCACGCCTGCCACGCTAGCTTGATTTACCCTGCTCCATCGCTATACAGAGGCATCGTCCCATGACGAGTTCCAGTGTACGTTTTTTTGCATTAGATTTCCTTCGTGAAGCAACTATCAATGCAAAACAGTTGTAGTCGTAAGGCACGTACACGCCATATAAAGGTAAAGGCGCCAACACAGCGGTGAAAGTTGGCCAATGCCTTCGCCTGCCAGCGCCATTTACCTGAAAATGTCCGTAACCTCCAGCAGCGTGTGACCACGAGCACGCTTCGTTCTATAAAGCGACTGAAGCAAAATATCTTTATCTTATAATTTACTTCTGCTATTCGCTTCTGCACACTGCAAGACAATAAAGAGAGGACGGAGATTACCCAGATTTCGGTTCATTCATACAGGGATAAACATTAGAGCACAGAGACATCCCAGGACTGCGCTTGGAATAGCCTTAGCTCTCTCTGCCTCTCTCACTCGTTCGTTACCTTGTACTTACTGGCCCGTTTTGTTTTTTCTTTCTTTGACATCAATGCGCATTGGCGCTCAATCAGCAGATGCCCTGACATGGCTTGTCGCAAGATTCTTCGGTTCAAGTATGCATCTTGCTAGTAGTTCACTGGCAGCATCGTGGAAATCGAAAGCAGGAACTGTGTCGATATAAAAGAAGCACAAGCGAGGGGAGAGGGCTGCATTGTACGAGGCACATGTGCGAACCGTTTTAAGAGACGAGAAGAGTAGGGGTACTCCTTTGAGCCTAGCAGCTTCTTTTGAGGCGAAAGCCTTTAATTGCTCGTACTCGCGATGTCCGTCCGTCCGTCCGTCCGTGACATTCTTCAATTCGATAAGAAAAAAAATTTTGTACACGTTGGCAATCGAACTACCAACCTTCCGTTCCGCAGCTGAGCGTACTAACGACTACGCTACCTCCCGCCAACGCATGTGTATTTCTCCTTGTCTAGAACGCTGGAGAGTGTTTGCAGAGAGGCGTCGAACCAGATGGGTGCCTCCCAAAAGCCCTCCAGTACCTCCAGAATTTAATATTCATAAACAAATGTGTACTTAATTAACATCTTAACCACGCATCAGTGGCACAAGCAGCAACGCCGCGCTAAAGGCTTCCGCCTCACCGCACTTTGAAGCGCCGCTTGAATTTCTTATTGTAGCTATTGCTTGTTCTGATTTTTTTTTTTATTGCGACATTGTGCCTGCTGCTCCTGAGATTCCTAATGATGATACCGCATGCACGCCTGCCGGCCGGAAAACCCTGCACTTGTCGGCTTTCTTTCTTTCCGCTCCACACTCCATGAAGAAAATGGCATATTGTAGAAAGGTGTTTCTTTGATTTATTTATATGGTTAGGGCACTCGACTACTGATCCGGAGTTCGCGGGTTCGAACCCTGCCGCAGCGGCTGCGTTTTTATGGAGGCAAAACGCTAAGGCGCCCGTGTGCTGTGCGATATCAGTGCACGTTAAAGATCCCCAGGTGGTCGAAATTGTTCCGGAGCCCTCCACTACGGCACCTCTTCTTCCTTTCTTCTTTCACTCCCTCCTTTATCCCTTGCCTTACAGCGCTGTTCAGGTGTCCAAAGATATATGAGACAGATACTGCGCCATTTCTTTTCCCCAAAAAACCAATTATTATTATTATTTGATTTATTTATGCAATCCTAGAGCTCTTGTAGAAGTCTTCACAGTCTGAAAAGGCAAGAAAACTATAACAAACAAATAAATAAAACATCGGTGCTTGGCAAAATGGATAAACAATTATTCAAATCAGAATCGTAGGAAAGTGGGACAGATTAAATAAATTTGAGCCTGCAGATCATAGTGCAATGAAGGTGAGGATGTTGACGAATATGCCTCGACGTTGAATGTGTCAGCAATGTAGAATGAACGTTAAATTCCTAGATTTCGATTCGAATGTGTCAGCAATGTAGAATGAACGTTAAATTCCTAGATTTCGATTCCATAGCGATGAGAGAAATTGCAAACCTGCATATTTTCTTTCTGGTTCCTTTGCGTAATAATTTATAAAGCCAATCATAAGGAGACAATTTTACATAAATAAAGCTCGCAGTTTTCCTCCGTTTCGGAAGCTTTTGTTCTCTAAAGCCTGCCTGCTTCTTGTTAGCAGATAATTCAGGACAAAACGCACGTGGAGTTAGCACACGAGTCGCGAAAAGACTTGCTTCTTCGTGTGCATAATGTGTATCGGACGCCTTTCTTCTCGTTCATCGGCAGCAATCAGGATGGATGCTAATGTATGTCGTCTCTCAACATCCCTACTTGAAAGCTTCTCATTTCTCATTTCTAGTTAGCCACTGCGATACTTACGCCGAAATATTTGCGTAAAATGTACATTCGGCGGCGAGTCTCCTTCTTACTACCCTTGGTTTGGGTACTAGCTGGTCTGAGTCAAAATGAAATGAGTATTTGCACCGCCTTGGCGAGTCCGATCCAATAACACTTGCGACAATAATTCTTCCAGCCGTGCCATCTCTCGCCTGAAGGGAAGGATGGGCGCACTCTTCATTACTTTTCTCCGCATAACTGCATCCAACGAACGAGAAATAAATTGCAATTCTGTTCCTATTTTCTCTGTTTGGCACACGACTGTTAAGATGTGCAATTTTTTTTCGATGAAACAGAAACAGACAAGTACAGAGCCGAAATGTAGTTTCTAGCAAAACTCAGCGGGAAAACACGGTTGCGGTCTAGATTATTCCGGAGCCCTCCACTACGGCACCTCTTTCTTCCTTTCTTCAACTCCCTCCTTTCTCCCTTCCCTTACGGCGCGGTTTTGGTGTCCAACGATATAAGGGACAGATACTGCGCCATTTCCTTTCCCCAAAAACCAATTATTATTATTAGCCGCCGCGGTGGCTGAGTGGTTATGGCGCTCGGCTGCTGGCCCTAAAGACACGGGTTCAATCCCGGCCGCGGTGGTCGAATTTCGATGGAGGCGAAATTCTAGTGGCCCGCGTACTGTGCGATGTCAGTGCACGCTAAAGAACCCCAGGTGGTCGAAATTTCCGGAGCCCTTCACTACGGCGTCTCTCATAGCCTGAGTCGCTTTGGGACGTTAAACCCCCATAAAGTAAGTAAAGCAATAATTATTACTATTGTCCAGAAAGCTAGCGTTTTGGCTGAGGCAGAGTTCAGTGAGGGGTTGCGGCTGATGCAACCGTCGGTACAGCTGCAATAAGAGGCACTTTGATCGGGGATGCGGCGGGTCAAACGCTCCAAGCAACGTCATTACCAGCACTACTAAGCTCCTGCTCACCCAAAGGGCTGAATCAACGCCATTACCTTTGCGTTATTCGCAATGTTCGCGAAATTAACTGCCTTTATCAGTCTCTTCGTTGCACAATGCACAACGGCTGATAGTTGCACGCTGAAAGGACATTCTCTCTGAGACCACTCATCAACGGCCGTTTCACGCCTGCTGAGAGAGCATGGAAAAAAAAACTGATAACTCGCGATGCAGTGGGGAAAGGGGCACGCTGCTAACAGGCAGTGAACGAGCGGTCGTTTAGGGATGGTGGGACAGTGCTAATGCGCCTGACAATTAGTTTGGTGTACGCCAACTGTGCGCTGCTGATAAAAGGCGGAGATTAAAACCTATGTCATTTTCATGTTTTCGGCTCGTGTACAAAGCAATACGCACGCACACATGCACACACCCACACATGCACACGCACAGGGACGTATTTTTCAATCCTTTTACAACGTGAACAATACAAAGGCCAGATGTCTGCACATGGGCTACCAAGAAAGCGCGTCCTGTTTCTGATAAAAAGAACGGGCTTTAACAGGCAGAAACGGCTTGTTGATTCGTTTGTACGTGTGAGAGAGAACTATCGCTACATTGTGCAACTTTTTATGAAAACAATTTCAAAGTTCCTCACGGGCTACCGATTTCGAGAAAAAAGATTCACTGTGCTGGATTCAAACAGCTGTTCAACAGTCAAAGCTTTCCGCCTGCTGAAACCACAGCAACGCTTGGCCCTTGGACTTCTGTGCCCCATTACGCATTTTATACAGGTGGCACTTAATGGGACTGTCGTAGCGAGAAAGCACGGTACCACAAAACACAGGGCTTTGAGTTGGCTACGCAGTCGCTTTGAGCGCGTCCACTCTTGTGCCGCAACAAAGCAGATTATCTCGTGATAGCTGTTTAACCGCACTGACTTTCATAGTGATAAATGTCAAAGGCCGTTAGAACGATGGTTAGTAGCTTCCCCGTATGTTCTTAGACGAAATGCGTTTCAAAAGTCTGTGCTGGAGGAGATTCAATAACTATAGTTCGCCTAAGTTTCGAATGCATCCTTAACTTTTTTCTCTTTGCGGATTTTTCTGTCTACTAATTTGAAGGTAAAAACTAGCCTCGTTTTTTGGCAGGCTGTTTTCTAGCGAGCCTTCTGACCGAATGATTCGCAGGGCCAAATTGAGCGTTCTCTTCTAGCAGCACATTTAATTATTGAGACAGTAAATATGCTTGGTCAAAAGGATGGCGTTGGAGATGGCTACTGCACATTATCTCGGGAGTGGCACGCTGTTTAAAAAAATGGGCACTGGTCATTTGATTCCGATATTCCAGCACACCTGAACAGTTCCTCCTTCGCGATACTTCTATGGCACCTGGCGTTAGAATAAATGTCCGAAAATGTAATCCTCTTTTTAAGAAGTTTACTTCGCGAAAGCGAGTAGAAATCAGAGCCTGCTGAACAACTACCGAAATGCAATATAAAAATTTCTCGCCCAGCAACGCACATAGTAGTCTCTCTGTCAGAACTGCAAAGAGCTGTACGATCGTCTCTCAGATATTAATTAAAAAGTGTTGCTATTGAGGCGGCTTTACGGAAGTTGGGGTCTTGTCCGGCTCAACCTGTTGTCATTCTAACTGATTCAAAATCGGCCCTTCAGAGGTTAGAGCGCGGATTCCCTACTGATGCCTTGTCTATAATCTTTCTGCGCTTGGTGCAGAATCTGCACAGCAGAGGCTTTACTCTATATTTCCAATGGGTGCCCTCTCACATAGGTGTCAACGATAATGCGGTGGCAGACAGTCTCGCCCGTAAAGCTCTCTCAAGGATTCCATCAAAAAAAGTACCTCAAGATGGGAAAAGTCTCTGCAGGAAAACGGTGCTCGATCACTTTAGTACCCTGTGGAGTGCGTCCCACAAGCCATGTGTGACCAAGGGACTGAGAAGATCTCAGGCGACCCTTCTACATCGAATTCGCACGGCCTCTGCTCGCACTCCTGCCTGGATGCATAAGACGGGCATAGCATCGTCTCCGCTCTGTTCTTTATGTGGTGTGTGCGGGGATATCGAACATTATAAATGGGGACTGCGGGAGAGAATGTATGCTATTATAAGAGGCTGCCCGCATAGCGGGGTAGATGCGACAGGCTTTAGGACATAGTTAATATAGAAGGGACGCTACGGTGCAGCAATTGCCGGCAGATAAAGCAAGGCTAACCCCACCTGTAGCATTCAACTCAACTCATTGATTAAATGTAAAATTTTAATTAGTTATTTCATATTACACCTTAAAATAAACTAATTAAAAAGATAGAAAACATGCGCCCTTAACTTGTACTCATGAACAAAATATTCACTGTTGAAACTTTGAAACTTGTCACCACTTTATTCTATATTTCTAGATGTATGCGTTATCACTTGTGCTTTTATGATTGTGTTGAATCTGTGCCGGTCACGAAATTAGGCCGTAATACGTGCAATTTCGTTCAGTGGCCTTCCATGCTACGGCCAATCCTGTCAACAACATGGCAGTAAATTTCCACTAAGTCTTAAACTCTTACTGCCTTACACGCCGGCTTCAAACATTTCCTTGCGTTGCCCGTAAGGAACAGTGGCGGGCATCATTTCACCCGGTTCCTCTTTCATTCTTTATCTTTTTTTCACTGCATTTTTGCATCAGTATCATCTATAACGTCCACCACGCTCTCCAGGTTTAACGTCGCAAAGCGTAGTCAATAAAAGCAGATTAGAGGTGACTTATTTCGTGACTGCACACGAGCGATAAGAAGGATGTGTTTTTGCTCGCGAACGGGAAGTAAAGGATGTATCATGACAGTTAAAAAAACAAATAAAAGTAAAACAGAAAATAGGCGTCGAGTTTTATGATGCTTCTCGATCATCCTAATGTTAGTGTAATGAGGCGGCCACTCCACGTAGTAAATTCTCGACGCCTCCACTTTTTAGCAAAAGGAAAGAAAAAAAAGATCGAATGCAAAGTTGCTGCGAGTTCCCAGACGGGAGATTTTGGAAATAATAAGCTGGCAGCTTTGTTGTTTCCTTATCACCCCCCCCCCTTTCATGGATGATTTTTTTCCTTGGGGTATCTTATGCACAGCATCGTGAATAACGACCTGACTAGCCTCTGTTCTTTTTCTTTGCACAAATTACAGCGAAATGAGGATTGAAATGTTGTTGGGGAAAAGTATATGCATTGATAAAGAACCACTTTTTCAGATGATTGTCAAGATATGAATTTTTCTTAACTTCATTGCAATGTTCTATCGCAGTCAGCACTGCAATTAAGTTCCAGAGGAAACTCGACTTATAACTATAAAGTGTCACAATAAACCTACACTCTAAACGGAAAGTAGTAAAAAGGGATTAAACTCTCTTCTAGCGTTCACCCTTTTTATAAAAGGGTGTGCTCTAGAGGACATTTTACTTCCTGTTTACACTCACATATAGGTGTATTCGTGTTTAGAGTGTACCTGCTAGCTTAGTAGCTCCCGGAGCGCTTGTGTGCTTCTTGGAACACAGTAAATTCTAGTTCCTCTACAACCACTAGACCGTCTACGGAGCATCTCTTGCGCCTGCAAATGACCTGCCCAAAGTTTTTTATTGAAGCCTGCTGATTTTTGGGGAGAAGTGAAGGGGGGGAGAGGTATTCTGAGATACCAACGACATTTGATTAAACACTGCTCTTTTGAAGCGCTTGTGCAGTAAAAAAAAAATTATTCTGTTTATCGGCACGCAAACGAAAACAAAAAATTATGATTTAAAGCGCAGTGCTACGCGGCCTTCCGTCAATTTGCCTATTCCGCAATGTTTATTAACAAACAAAGTATATTTAAAGCATCTTCCAAACACCACGTGGGCAGTGAGGGAAGAGACGTGTTTTCTAAAGTCATTCGTCGTGCTCCCACTACGGTGTAACTTAGGAGTGATGAAAAAAATTGAACTTATTACAGCGTAGAGACAGTAAAACAGGCTGACTGGACCGGGCAGGTGTGGACTTGTGAAATATTTAACATGCAAGCGTAAGTACAACATGTTTTCTAAGATAAATTAGGTTCGCTTTTGGTGTCAACCCGATGACCAGCATTTGAGCGTTTGGTTACGTTTATATAGTGATAGGTTCGAAGCCCCCGTGGGCCGTTTTCGATTATAGAATATCTGATACGGGTCCCATTTGAAGCCAACATATTTTTGGAAATGTGGCGGTGCGCTTGAAGGTTGCTTCATTTCCGCCACCGGTTGGCCCGGTATTGCACTGCCTCCGGGATCGGCCTCGGACATTATACCGCGCGTCTTTTCTATCCTATATTTCTACCCTATCTTTTAACTCTCCTACTTTCTATATATAATTGGTTTTTGGGGGGAAAGGAAATGGCGCAGTATCTGTCTCATATATCGTTGGACACCTGAACCGCGCCGTAAGGGAAGGGATAAAGGAGGGAGTGAAAGAAGAAAGGAAGAAGAGGTGCCGTAGTGGAGGGCTCCGGAATAATTTCGACCACCTGGGGATCTTTAACGTGCACTGACATCGCACAGCACACGGGCGCCTTAGCGTTTTTCCTCCATAAAAACGCAGCCGCCTACTTTCTGCACGTGGTAGCGATTGTGGCTCAGCTTGAGCCAGTGGGCAGGCCTGTGCACTTTCCTTTTCATTTTTCCTGGCAACAACAGAAACAGAAGAAGAAGGTTACGGTTATAGCTAGCTGTTTCTCTTTGCTATTTTCATTGTGACCTACTTGCCATTATAAAGTACTGTTGTTTTTTTTTTTTTTCCTGTCGACCTCGCAAACACCATGGAGCGCAAAAAAATTCTGCAACGGGACGTGCCAATAATGGCTTCCATATCTTGGCTTGGCTGTAGATAGCAAAAGTTCCTTAATCATTTCTTGTATTTCTCGCTTTCTCTTTTTTGTTCTTTTTGAACAGGACATTTCACGCTACATGAAGGAGCAGAGAATGTTCCAAGGTGTTTCGAGATTTTTGGCCGCTGTTCCTACCTTCGGTACTACGTTGTGACGTGAATGAAGACTGTCACCCTTAACGAACTGCATCGTGTAATGTTTAAAAAAAACAGGTGCATATGACCTCCGTCTGTGGAAATCTTTCAATGGAAAAATTTTCGAACTCCTGATTCAGCCGTGTACACATAAACGCAGATTCCTGGCCTAGATTAAAAATGCTATGAAACCCGACAGGGCCTCGCCTCGTAATTTTGCTTTCCACGACCGCTCGACAGCATCGATTAAAAAATATAAACTTCCATTAAATTCCCTATTCCTAATTGCTGGAGGGGAACCATTTCTTCTGCTAATGACATCGTCAGGTCGTTGCACTCCCGTTAACGATACCTCAGCGGCAAAGATGGATGATCGTTTCCTGAAGACATGCAAGTGCTTTTGTACGCGGTTTCCCGTTCTAAATTATTCTTAAGGACTGATAGCGACCCATCTGGCACGACTGCTGATGTTCACTGACGAGTAGTGTTCAATTTACTTCCTAAATGACCATCTGCAGAGCGAATAACAATGGGAGCTTTGTCAGCTGTGCGGCGAATGCAATCGCAAACTGCAGGGAGGTCATCCATCTTTTGATCGGGTTTTGAACTATTGCATCATGCCCTCCATTCAAACTTGCTTTTTGTGATCTATGGCTTCTAAGTAATGATAACGGCTTATAGCATACCTGCAAGTGCTTTTTTCTTGGTGTTCCATTGAAACGGAGGATAACTCGTTAATCTCAAGTCACGTTCGGAACAAATATTTAAAACCAGGAATAAAATAGAGACAATCCTGGAAATAGTGTGTAAGTCAGAGGTATTGCCGTTATTTAAAGATGAAAATTGACCTAAGAGAACATTCATATTTCATCTGTAAACAGTGTGCGTCATTTTTCTCTCCATGCGAGGGAGAGAAAGACGGAAAGGCAGGGAGGTTAATGAGGCAAAAAAAAAAAACTCTCTCCATGTGGAAAATATTAAGGTCCAGGCGGCCTCACGTTCGTGCACCCAAATTCTTGAAAGGAAATCGGCCCCGGGGCATAGACCAACTTACGTGACCTCAGATTACACATTTTCGTTGCTAGAGAGGCGAACCGGGAATATATGAATCTGACTGGTTAAAGGGTGTTGAATTGTAGCAGAGACGTAATCGAGGTCGGTGATTGCCTATTAGCTAATAGTACTTCAAACATTGATAGAACACGGACAATATTAGACCATCAAAACAGTCATGCTGCTGCTCTGGTACGTTAACTTTGAGACGGTTACTGCGCCATTTCCTTTCCTCAAAAACCAGACAAAACAAGTGAGCCGACGGCGTTCACAGAGTTCATTGGCGTTGAGAACTTTGCAAAGGCCGCTTATTTTCACGAAAGGAAAGGCGCACAACCGGCTCCGTGGGTCCGTGGGGACCTCAATCTCGCTTTCATACACGTGGCGTTGGTATCCAACTGCAAAAGCTTGCTTTGATTGCGTTCCGCACACTGGATAGGAAGCGCGCCCTCCCCGCCACCCTGGGAGGCGGCATGCAGTTAAAGGTTGATGGCGAGAGATTGGTCAACAAATGAACGCTGCGGCCTAGCTATTGCTGCAGTGCCGCATGTCAGCCAGAACGCTGTCAGCGCTAATGCATTCAGGCAACATCTCTCTCACCACCGCCACATGTATCAAAGCACGAATGAGGCGTCCGCCCGGGTTCGAATCCAACCGCGGCGGCTGCGTTTTTATGGAGGAAAAACGCTAAGTCGCCCGTGTGCTGTGCGATGTCAGTGCACGTTAAAGATCCCCTGGTGGTCGAAATTATTCCGGAGCCCTCCACTACGGCACCCCTTTCTTAATTTGTTCTTTCACTCTCTCCTTTATCTCTTCCCTTACGGTGCGGTTCAGGTTGCCGCCGATATATGAGACAGATACTGCGTCATTTCCTATCCCCAAAAAACCAATTATTATTATTATTATGAGGCGTCCGCATATCCAGGGAGCCAGCTATGCGGCCTTCCATCGCCGACTAGAAGATTGTCAACGTCAACGCCAATGAACACAGTGAACGCCGACATCTTTCGCTTTGTATATCCTCGATTATCTGAGCTAATCCACATTAACTTTTTCTCAAGGTGGGGTCGAAGACCCATTTCCCATACATTTTGCCCTTAATAAGCCGAGCACCAGACCAGGAAAAAGCTTGCACCTATTGTATCACCGGTGGGTACCCGGTGGCTCTGGGGATCGAGCCCCGCACCTCCCGCATGCGAGGCGGATGCTCAACCACTTGGCCACCGCTGCGGTCACTTTTATTAGACGATTCTTCTTAACCGTTATGGGCCTTCTATACCACAAAACAACGGAAGAAAGTGTGTGAAGAATGAGTTGGGGTGAAGTGGCTTTGCCTAGGAAGCACCTGTAATTCTAATTCCTGCAATGTTCCGCCACATTTTCCTTCGTAATCTATTCATTGCCATCCCCCTTAGCAACAACATATGGCTACAAATCAAAGGCCTTTTGCTTTTTATTTTTTTTTTCATTTCGAGTTCAGTTATTTTTGGTACATGGTTGGAACGTGGGACCACCGCCTACGAAGGGCAATCCCTGTAAAAAATTCAGCTATCCAAGATAGCAGATGGCAGCAAAAATACCAAATTCATCAACAGCATGCTCTCCTAATCCCAGTATACCTACTTGGGGTGCGAGTCCCATAAATATATTCGTCTCAAAACCTTAGTTGCATCATTATATTGCCGCTTCTACTGCGCAGTTATTACGTGTCTGCCTGTTCTGAAGCAAGTACTACAAATTAATCCTAGACTCCGTGATCACAACTTGAGCCAGTGTCGAATTTTCGGCGAGATTAACTTATTGGCGTTATCTAAACTGCTGCTTCTTTAGAGCTGCCACTGATAACGCCATGGTTGAAGTTTATGCAGCATCATTGTATTTGGCTTTCTAACGCACGACGTGGTAACAGTGCGCAACCCTGATTGGCCGGGTTGCAAATCACTGAAACCCGGCTGTAACGAGTTCGCCTTCTCTATTCTTCGACTCCTCTCTCTCGCTGCCTCTCCCAATACGGACCCCCGCCTTATGTTGGCAGATATATCAGCGACGGTGAGTGAAAGGGCCGGAAGCCTGCTCTCACCCCAGACGCATGGTCGGGTATGGCGCATGCCTACACTACACCTCTACCCTTACTCGTCACACACCCAGTCCCCACTGACCATGAATAGTTGCTGCGCCAGGATACTCCACCATTCTCAATATAATGCACCCTGTCCAAAGCTAATGAAGTAGAATAGCCAATTCCCGCAGCCCCACTTGCACTGATATTTGCATTACCCTCAGGGTAAACGTATGGTCATTTTTTCTAAGTATACAGGTGTGCCACTGGGCGAAAGGAAATGGGTATGAGGATGTAGAACATCCAAAAGTCGGAGTACCCTCGAGGCTCCCAACCAAGCTTTAAAGAGAGTGTGCATATTAACAGCGCGATGTGCAGTTATTTTAGTCGCGTGCATGATTCCCCTTCAGACCCATGCCTCTAAGATCCAGCAGCTGTTCTTCATTTAGCTTTTGTTACTGCGGGGTACTTCACAGTTAGAAAGCAGAACGTCGCATCACGCAGTATGATCGCCTGGACACTTTTGTTCTTTTCGCGGCCACGCTTAATTTAGATGGCCAACTTTTAGTTGGATACTAACCATGGCGTCGGCCACTCGTCTCCCTTTTTCTTTCCATCTCATTATGACAACAAGCACTTTAAGGAGAACTACCATTTTCTGCACTTTTTAGTTTATCTCGGTCGCCTGCATCCATCACATGTGCAGTGCCATGCGCTTTATCTGTGATCCTCAAGGCAGCAGCGAATTTCCAAGGAATGTCGAACCAGTTCGAATGCATTGCGCACTGCGATCATGCAAGCAGGTGTCTTTACAGAAGAACTACTTAGAGACACTATGTCGAATGAGATGAGGTGAATAATGTCCGCAAATCCCGCAAATTATTTACAGAAAACAGAGCCTGGATGGGTCAAAGGACGATGAATAAACGGAATATTTTCATGACACCTTCGAGGATCCGCTAAGGGCGTCAGGTCGAGAGAATTCACTGCCGGCCATATTAGCTAGGCGCTTTAACGTCGAACACTAAACCGACAGGAGGCACTGCGAAATTGCGAAAGCGGCGTGGCTAGTGCAGTGGAGATAAGGGTAGACAAACGGTATCTTCTCCGTTTGCACGCCGCCCATTCAGCCTGCGTTAGACCGTCGGGGGAGGAGGGGGGGGGGGAGCATTTTCAAAAGCCGGAGCCAAGCTCACGCTCTCAAATTATACGGACTGTTAAAAAACGCTGAGACCGCGGTGCCTTAGCAATACCGCTTAATAGCATGTATGTCTCAGCATAAAGTAATATAGTACCTTTAGGTGGCTAGTACCGTAACAACGGATCATTTACTCCGTGATTCAAGTCGTTTTGCTTTTGTTAGTTTTCGCTTCTTTACCATGAGAGCTTGGTCGAATGCATTTCATAAAAATGGCTAAAAAACAGCAACATCCCGCAATAGAACGGGGAAGGACTAGTAAACTGCTCCTGCAGTGGTTTCAATAACGTAGTAACCTTTAAACGTAACCTTTAAAATAAAGGTGATCTATGAGTCTAGGGGAGTTCTTTTTTTCTGCTAACGCTTTCTTTTAACTATCAAGATTCCGTTCAGTGACGCCACTTGGCCTTCAGGATACTAATAGTTGAGGTAAAATATTTATTTCCGAAGCCGCACTAAATTATATTGTATAGTATATATATTGTATAGCAGTCGCCGTAATGCTGAAGTTCAAGACGGCGATAGTAATATTTTCTTACCGGAATAATAAGGAAGCTCGTAAGAATATATTGTAAGGCAACCAGCTATAGTCGGATACAAGTTAAGTCTGCAGTGAAGCTCCGCCCACATTCAGGACTGCCGCACAGAATTCCTCCACGACAAAAATTGATCCGTTGTTAAAACTTTGCTTGATGCAAAACAAAGGGCTGGTCACAGGGAAACAAAGTTTTACTCGAGAATTTTGATATCTGGCTTGATATTATAGTCAAACATTTAAAAGTTGGTTTAGTTAATAGTGTCATTGGCCAGCGGAGTAATGCAGGACGCCGCGGACCGTGGCCCAGTGTTAGCAACTGCTGATTTATTTTTTTTTAACTTACATACTACTATAGGGGCTTTCAAGCACAACTCATGGGTTCGAAGCAACTAAAATGTTTTACGTCCTGAGCCTCCTGACGCTCTTTCCGAACCGTTGCCTTCCCTTCAAAATGGGAACAACATTAAACCCGCCGATGAAAGTGGAAGTTTCTCAGCAGTGGGGAGTAGCTATTTTGGC
Source organism: Amblyomma americanum (assembly GCF_052857255.1). Lineage (NCBI taxonomy): Eukaryota > Metazoa > Arthropoda > Arachnida > Ixodida > Ixodidae > Amblyomma > Amblyomma americanum. The sequence goes on along the minus strand of NC_135506.1, from coordinate 18,701,205 downwards.
GCAGGAAGTTTCCATCCAGCTTTCAATCTCGGTTCTATATAAAGACAGGGATGAGTCAAAGAGCAACTAGGCGCGCAGACAAGACGCAGTCACGAAACGACGCAGAACTGTCGAGACCGGTGGAAACCTCTCTTGGGAGGGCGATTGGGAGCACGTGGAGAAATCGGCACCGCGCACGCCAGAGCACCGGGAACGCCGACAAAAACAAAGAAAAGAAAATTTGCAATATCCTTTTTTTGTCGATGTTTCCGATGCGCTGGCGGTGCGCCCTTGTTCATCGGAAAAAAGACTGCAATTACATGTTTTTTCTTCCTTACGTAGGCGAATAACCCAGTTCCCCTTCGATGTGCCTGGCTGCATCCTCACCTGTCTGCCCCATGGGCTGGACAATTTTCGCAAACGCTCCTGCAGCTTTGGTATGTTTTCTATCCTTCAGCCCTTATTGTCTCGACACCTGCGCTCCCCTTTCCTGATCGCTCCTTCTCTGAGACTTGAACTAAGTTTTCATAGTTACGAAGGACAAAGCAACGACATCGCGTAGGACACCTTATTTCATGCTTTTATTTTTTCATGCCTCTTGTCGAGTAAGCATTGATCTCGAGTGCGTGACCTCATTGCACGAGCTGTGGGAGTCAGCCTTTTTTAAAAGTAAAAATCAGAGCATAATTTTTTTCTTTTCACAATGCGTCCCCTCTCTGTAAGTCCGGTTGCCTTCATCGTACTGGTGCCATTGTTCTCAGAGGCATTCATTCTCCTTCTACTTCTACCTCTACTTAAACTTCTACTTCCTCTTTCCCTTTTTATTTTTCTTCTACTTTCTCTACTAATTTTTGTTACTTCTATCACTTTAGATTTCATTCGACCTACACAGCCCTATTTCTTTCTTCAATTCATCCTCTCCCGTGCCTTTCGCAATTAGAGAAAATGGCATAATAATTGGGTTTTCGGGGAAAGGAAATGGCGCAGTATCTGTCTCATATATCTTTGGACACCTGAACCGCGCCGTAAGGGAAGGGATAAAGGAGGGAGTGAAAGAAGAAAGGAAGAATAGGTGCCGTAGTGGAGGGCTCCGGAATAATTTCGACCACCTGGGGATCTTTAACGTGCGCTGACATCGCACAGCACACGGGCGCCTTAGCGTTTTTCCTCCATAAAAACGCAGCCGCCGCGGTCGGGTTCGAACCCGGGAACTCCGGATCAGTAGTCGAGCGCCCTAACCACTGAGCCACCGCGGCGGGGCCAGAGAAAATGGCATTACTTTAGGTTTAGAATACATTTTTCATGAGTGCGAATGCACGCTAACGTTACCGTCCTATTCAAGTGCTATTCTTCGGAATCGTTTCTTGCAAGTACATCCACTGCGTTTTGTGTTTAAATGCTGTTGAAAGCAATAAATGATTGAAATTACATGAAAAAGGGTATCTGCACAAGTTTATTATGATTAATCGCCTTGCATGCAACAACCACACAAGTGAATGGACGTATGAAAAGATTCTACACGATGTGCAGGCCCGCTTGCTGGTACTCGAAGTATTGTTGTAGACGGGGTGCATATCATAAGAAAAGAAAGAAGGCTAGGGCGAACACCATCTGGAGAACATGGGGCGCGATGGAAGAGGCAATTTACGAGGACGCGGCAGGACCGGTCAACAGGAAATCAACGATAGCATGCACGGATGCGCAAGGGAAGTTAATAGAGCATCAATTCGATGCCAGAGAATCTCCCAGGCTGAGGAAGCGGCGATAGCTTTGGTGATGGTTTCCAGGAATGTCTGGTGTTTAGTACGGACACCCCGACTGCACGTCGTAATTATACAAGAAGAAATACTGGTAAACACGCAAACAAAATACTCAGAACTAAAAAAGATACAGACTTTAAATCCGCAGTCATATGGACTGCAGGACACTGTGATGATGTTGGAAACGAAGGCGCTCACGCCGCTGGCCGACCGCTATTACCCCAGATCCCCCAACATTCGCAGGAACATGATTATTCTGAACCACTATTAAGCTAAAAGGATTCACTCCAACATTTCAGATAAACGAAGAAAGTATACGCCTAACTGCACAAAAATCTAAACAGGGAGCAAGGGGTTATTTTAAGGAAATTGCAACCGAATACTTATATAAATCCTGTCTTCTGCCTTCTGCGGTGAAGTGGCTGACTTAAACCATATGGTATGGGCATGTCAGAAAAATCCAGCTATACCAAGATACAATAACAAAACAACTGAGGACGGGGAGGCGGCACTTTCCAGCTCACATTCGGAGGACCAGCTTTCTCTGGAGAGCCGGGCGGGAAAGACCGGCGGCAAAAAGCCAAAGAGGGCCCACCCAAACATTCTATGCATTAAACGTTTATCTCGCTCTCTCTCTCTTGTACACGGGAAGATTAGAGGAATAATACTGTGGAAGTCATCTATCTTCATTTATAGGGTCTGCACGAATCGAGAGGTACTGAGCCCAGCCGGACACTTAGAATAAGCTGAAGACAAAAAAAAAACTGATTGCTTGTACAAAGTCACGACTGACATAATTACACGCGTAAGCCTATGATAGAAAACACAGAGCCCAAATTAGGACTGTGGTAAATCCTTATTAACACAGGAGCGACCATCCTGAGTCTCATTGATGATGGTACATATATTGAACACAATCTTGCCTAAAAAGTCAAGTGAGTATCTGAGGTGATTTCTTGTTTTTATGTGGCAACTTGGGTTATTTTTTTGTTAAGCAGAAACTAAATTATTTTTACAATATGAGGAGATTCAAATAATCGAATATATGAATTTTTGCAGGTAAGGCAAGCGAAGTGATTTTATGCTATCATATTGATCATTTCCACTGGCGGTTCATTTCGAAAGCATGAACGCCTGCTTGAATGGAGAAAGATAATAATAATAATAATTGGTTTTTGTGGAAAGGAAAATGGCGCAGTATCTGTCTCATATATCGTTGGACACCTGAACCGCGCCGTTTGGGCAGGGATAAGGGAGGGAGTGAAAGAAAAAAGGAAGGAGGAGGTGCCGTAGTGGAGGGCTCCGGAATAATTTCGACCACCTGGGGATCTTTAACGTGCACTGACATCGCACAGCACACACCGCCTTAGCGTTTTTTCTCCATAAAAACGCAGCCGCCGCGGTCGGGTTCGAACCCGGGAACTCCGGATCAGTAGTCGAGCGCCCTAACCACTGAGCCACCGCGGCAGGTAATGGAGAAAGATGACGCAACCAAATATGAGACATGTGAAGCATTGTTTTGGGGTATTCTACTGCACACGATAAAATGTGTATAAGGGCAGATGAAACTCGAAACTTCAAAAGTCCATAATGACATCATAGAGCTTGACCGCACTTTTTCTAAGCCGTGAGAACAAGCCTGAACATGGCCACAGCTTTATTCGGCGATAACATCTTTCTCAAAGGGGGACAAACAGTGTTGGAATGTTTTAGCTGCGACTTTGAGGAAAACGATTTCGAAATTATTCTGCAGCCCTCCACTACAGCACCTCTCATTCTTTTATTCCCACCTTCCTTCCTTTCCTCATGACGTGGTTGAGGTGTTCACAGAGATGTGAGGCAGTGCCGCGCCTTTCATTTCCTAATAACCTAACATAACATACGTACGTGTATTTGGTAAGTGCGAAGAAAGAAACCGTAGCAGGAATGAGCACGCGATTATAAGTTTCAAATTTGCTATATTTATGTTTCAAACTTGCGACACTGCTTCTCTCAAATAAATACCGGCAACAACCAAAACGTGCAAGTGCTTATAAATCTTTAGGCCAGGTATACTCTGGCGATGGCGTAGAGGTAGAACATCCGCCTCGCGTGCAGGAGGACCGGGGTTCAAATCCTGGTGCCGCGCAATTCTCCACCGGGTTTAAAAAAAAAAAACCGCGTGTCGATGGAATTGCATAACCAGGCCTGGAGTGCGGCCTTATCTCGGTGACCAGAACCGACAACGCACTCTCTCACCAGAACAGGATTTGGCCACCCTGGTGTAGTACTTGGCCACAACCTTCTATGATCAAACCAATCAAACCAATACTCTGTATATTTCTACTTATAATGAATGGAGGATTCCAGAACAACTAGTGTTACATAGAACGGCCTGTATAGGTATATGACACCTGCGTAGACGGAAGCAATTGGCTTCAATATTAACGATGTGTTTCGTTCTCTTCGGGGGCTTCCGCAGCATCCGCAAGCAAGCCGGGGTAATTTATTTTTCATGTGATTTGTTCTTGCCTTCTTGAAAAACGCCGTTTCAAATCGGGCTGCTTCTCCTTTGCGACCACCCATTCGGGTGCGAATCAGCCTTTGTATGTTTGCAGCTCTTCCTCATAGCATAGCTTGTCGTGTGCACATGGGGTATTGCGATGCAACTTAAATGTCGTCAGTGCATTATTACAAGCATTATTACCTACCGCGGGGGCCGCGTTTCAATGGAGACGAAACAGTAAGGCGCCCGTGTGTTGTGCGATGTCAGTACATGTTAAAGATCCCTAAGGTGTTAAATCTGAGTTTGCAATAATAATAATAATAATAATAATAATAATAATAATAATAATAATAATGAAATGACGCAGTACCTGTCTCACATCTCGGTGGACACCTCAACCGCGCCGTAAATGAAGGAATAAACTGAAACTGGGGAGCGCTACAGTCAAGACAAGGGGACAACACCAAATAAGAACACCACAATACACGAGCGCAATCGCTCGTGTATCGTGGTGTTCTTATGTGGTGTTGTCCCCATGTCTTGATTGTAGCGATCCGCAGTCTCAGTATGTACAACCAACTAGCCCCCTACAAAGCTTTACTCAAGGAATAAAGGAGGGATTGACAGAAGAATGGAAGAATGTGGTGCCCTAGTGGAGGGCTCCGGAATAATTTCGACCCCTTAGGGACCTTTAACACCTTATTAATATTTAGGCCAGGTATACTCTGTATATTTCTACTTATAATGAATGGAGAATTCCAAAACAACTTGTGTTACATAGAACGGCCTGTATAAGAACCTGACAGCTGTGTAGCCGGAAGCAATTGGCTTCAATCATAGCGATGTGTTTCGTTCTCTTCGAGGCATACAGGAGTCGGGCGCAGTTTCGCAAGTTTGAAACATAAATATAGCAAATTTGGAACTTCTAATCACTTGTTCATTCCTTCTACGGCTTCTTTCTTCGTCCGTACCAAAATACACGTACGCATGTTATGTTTGGTTATTAGGAAATGAAAGGCGCGGCACTGCCTCACATCTCTGTGGACACCTCAACCACGTCGTGAGGGAAGGAAGGAATGTGGGAATAAAAGAAAGAGAGGTGCTGTTGTGGAGGACTGCAGAATAATTTCGATCACCTGGGGACCTTTAACGTGGCTCAGTGGTTAGGGCGCTCGGCTACTGATCCGGAGCACCCAGGCTCGAACCCGACTGCTGTGGCTGCGTTTCGATGGAGGCCCAAACGCATAGGCGCCCGTGTGCTGTGCGATGTCAGTGCACGTTAAAGATCCCCAGGTAGTCGAAATTATTCCGCTATGATTGAAGCCAATTGCTTCCGCGTACGCAGCTGTCATGTTCTTATACAGGCCGTTCTATGTAACACTAGTTGTTTTAGAATCCTCCATTCATTATAAGTAGTAATATACAGAATATACCTGGCCTAAAGATTAATAAGGTGTTAAAGGTTCCTAAGGGGTCGAAATTATTCCGGAGTCCTCCACTACGGCACCACTTTCTTCCATTCTTCTGTCAGTCCCTCCTTTATCCCTTCACTTCCGGCGCGGTTGAGGTGTCCGTCGAGATGTGAGACAGGTACTGCGTCATTTCCTTTCCCCAAAAACCAGTTATTATTATTATTATTATTAGTAGTAGTAGTAGTACCAGCACCAAGACCTTTGGGTTGTTCCTGGGCACCGAAAAAATAAAGATTGATTGATTGATTGATTGATTGATTATTATTATTATTATTATTATTATTATTATTATTATTATTATTATTATTATTATTATTATTATTATTATTATTATTATTATTATTATTATTATTATTATTATTATTATTATTATTATTATTATTATTATTATTATTATTATTATTATTATTATTACTATTATTATTATTATTATTATTATTATTATTATTACAAACTCACGGTATTGTGCTCTAGGGTTCGTACCGAAAGCTTTACTACGCTAGGTAAAGCCGATTTCGCCGTGCGTTGCCGGTTGACTTTCCAGTGAACCAGAGGTAAAGTGTTGCTTTAGGCCTTACCACTTGTGGTCCACCATGATTTCGCACCACTTGACCTCGGACCTTTGGACGGAGACCTCTGACCTTTCGACTCGCCAGTAGAGGGCGGTAAATAGGCCGCAGTGTTCATTGGGTGCCGAACCTCTCACGATCAACCATTAATTTAACTGCCTCTTGCAAGGCTGTCAGGGTGGGCGCGCTGCCTATCCGGTGTGTGGAACGCACTCAACGTTACAGACGTCATGCATCTACTTAGACGATACACCGGAGCTTTCGCTCTCTGACCAGGTACAGCACTAGTTAAACCGCAGCTAATTTTTATCTTTTCTGGCCGTCCATTTTATTCGTACGCTTTTTATTGACTAGCACACAAAGCGCTCATATATTTCGCGCAACCTTTCCCGTTCTCGCGCAGTAGTCTTATGGGTAAAGAAGCATCAGGGTTGCAATGCGGCTAGGCTAAGCTGAGTCGTATCTCGACGGTGCTTTTGGACAGCGTCTACAAAGTGTGATTGTCTATTGATCTGTCGGCCGGCCACGACTTAGCTTATGTTCAATGTGCACTGCTCGCGAAAAGGACATCATATGTGCTAAGGATATCACAGGCGTCAAAAAAATAAAAGTATTTTTGACGACCATCCGTCCCCGTACATTCGCGCAGTTTTTTTTTTTTTTAAGATGAATGAGATGCAATCTTGCTGTCTTTGCCAATCGCGCACGCTGAAGGCGCCAAACATGCCGCCGAAGCAGATGTATATTTATACGGACTGTAGCGGACGACACACGCGTATCCCTCCACAACTTACTTGCACGAGCCATGCGTTCTTACTTTGCGTACGCACCTCAACCAGTGTAAATGCTTCCAAACTACCACGTGACTCCAGCAGCCCATTCTCGCATGAGTTTAACGATGTCTGATCGCCTCATTTGCTTTAACTTTTTCTCGAACAAACGAAGCAGGGCAGCCACCGGAAGCTCGAATCTCTTTCTCTTGACTATTGATGTCAAGATGGCAGTGCTTGGATGATGGAAAACTGCGGTATCCACAAGGCTCCGGTATCCAAATGCGCCATCAAAAGCATGATTCGCTCCAAATTTGTATCACCATGCCTAAAAAAAACGGTTTTTTTTTTTTGCCTCTCAAAGCACAGTTCTCTGTAATCGTTCGTCACTAAGCATACGAAGACACAAGGATCCCGAAAAACGCCACTTAAAAAATTATATTTTGACCAAGTTCGTCATTTTATTTGCCGCGTCTCCTATTAAAGCGTTGTTCGCCCAATGAATTCATGTCCATAAACGCTCGACTACTGATCCGGAGTTCCCGGGTTCGAACCCGACTGCGGCGGCTGCGTTTTTATGGAGGAAAAACGCTAAGGCGCCCGTGTGCTGTGCGATGTCAGTGCACGTTAAAGATCCCCAGGTGGTCGAAATTATTCCGGAGCCCTCCACTACGGCACCTCTCTCTTCCTTTCTCTTTTCACTCTCTCCTTTACCCTTCCCTTACGGCGCGGTTCAGGTGTCCAACGATATATGAGACAGATACTGCGCCATTTCGTTTCCCCACAAAAACCAATTAAAACGCGTCTTCTCTGCCGGAAAGCTGTGCAGCGCTGAATTAGACTGAATTTTCATCGTTAGGCCTTCAACTTGAATATGACCTTAACCGGTGTCCAATGCAACAGAAAAAATTGCAATGTCAAACTCTTTTTTAAAACCATTCGAGCAACCAGACTGTCGCACGGGCAAGCAGCGTTTTGAAGAAAAATATGCAAGGCTCCGAACTCAGTTCTTTATGTTTCTGTCACATGAGTTGTGTGTCCGCGCACTGTTGCTGAGATGTAGTTGGGTCTAAACACTCCTCGGATTTCAAGACGCTGGGCTTAAGTATGTCTGGTAGTTTTGTAAGGAGCGAAATTTTAAACAAAATGCAGCAGTATGTTCTTTTTTTCATTTTCCAGAATAAGCCTTTGGCAGATCTGAACCCCAGTATTATCTTTGCGAGCATTCTTAATAAATAATGACAGTACTTACTTCCGAAAAAAAAAACATTTTAAAGCCGGCCCCCATAGCTGTTCACCTGATTACTGCCTAGGATTTGGAGAAAACAACTATTACAGTGATGCGGATAAGTATTAGTTGTTTCGGAATTAAACATAAAGAGCAGTTTTGGCACCTTGTATTGAATTTCTCCCGCTAAGGACTGCCATTGCTGTTTTTTTTTTCTTTTTAGAGAGCGCTCTCCTCTCCCCTCTGTTTCCCAACACCACAACTGTGCGTTCCACTCCGCTATTCTCAGTTTTCCTAGTTTTCTCAGTAATTTTTTTCTTGATTGCAGACTTAAACCTTTACGTACTTTTACAAAAAAAAATATATTTTACCTTTACCAGTTCAAACGCACCACTGATGTTCTCACATAGCTATTGGTTGTTTTATTTCCGCTGTAGATAGTTAAACTTCTCTCTATTACGCAGAGAAAGTATGCTACGCTCTTCTCTGCCACAAGCCTTGGTAAGTAATTCCTCAGCCTTCATTTTTTAAGCAATTCTTTGTATATTTTTTTCATCTAAGGAACAATATTTTGAGCAAAAACAGTAATCAATTCGTGTAAAACCTGTCTTCTAAAGTACTTTTGTTGCTTTCAGAACACAGATGCTCTTGAACTCCGGCAAATATCACGTTATCTCTAGGGGGATGTTTTTGTTTTTAATAGAACTCACGTTTCATATATTCGTTTCTTTCTTTCAGACTTTGTAGCCGCAATTCATTACCTCGAATTGCGCTGGCAAATCGTTTTAAAGTAGTGCCTCGTTTTATCCTCAACATTTTTCTTGCTAGCCAACGAAGATTTTGTTTCAACAACAGGAACTTTAACGATGTCAGAACTTTCGCAAATAATAGTGTTGCGGAGGCAATTTTGAACTTTCCAGAAATTTTTCCGAGAATGAAAGCCCTTCACGAAGAAAACTCGTACTGAGAACAGTTAATTAATAAAGCCTTTAAAAGTACTTGATGACGGGCTAGATGGTTTTCAGATTCAGACTATTTAATAAAGCCTGCCTGTTGAGTCTTGTATGTTTTATAGGCTGCGATGTTTATATTTCCATGGTGATCTAACCTTCTTCTTCAAAATTTTCGTTCTCCTAGCATCGTTTGAAAGTCCCCGCAGAGGAAATCTGGGGTTGTATTCTATACGAGGTCATTATCCATTATGCTGCATATCCATTTGGCTGCCGATCGCAGCTAATGGTGAGGTACGGCCTGTAATTGGCCATTTGTCGGACTATGTCCGACTGTTGACAACACGGTATTATTGTATTATTCTCCACGCATATCTCGACTGTGCTTTTCACTTTCACTTGCAAACACTTTTCACCTGAAAAACAAACGCATGCTGGGAAAAGAATTAATGTCGTTAAAGCTGTATTAATAAATACATATTGTAAATGCCATATACGCACTGCAACGTCTCCTGACAGTAAACAGCGCAATAAAAAATTTTGGCGCCAAAATATTTTGCGAATTTCATTTAGCTAGTTGTCCGCATTCAATCAATACTGACGTATAATTAGTCTCATGTCCTGGAGTCTAGATAAAAAGATGTTCATTCCTGCATCTCTTAAAAGTATTGAGCCGTTGTTGCTCTCGATGAGGAATTTGTCACATGCAGATGTGAACATAATTTTTTTGCGCTCACATGCTATACGAGGTACAGCCCCAGATACTGCCTGAAATTTTACATAACTCAGCGTTGATAAATGACGGCGACTCAGAGCTGGACTTTCTGCAAGTAATGGCAACACATGACGGGCCGAGTTCCTTTGCTGCATTCATTCGGACAGATTTCTCAGACGGAGGTTACTTTACTTATTCCCAGACCTCATTGCCCAGCGATGCTGCTTAGCAGGTATGGTGAACTTGGTGATTGGTGCAGTGTCACGCCGCGTTATTGCGATATTGTGTATGCTGGTGATGCGGTATCTGCAACTACGCAGCTGAGCTCGTAAGCACCTGTTATAAAAGCGATTGATTGACTCAGTAAATCATTAAAACAAGATTTCACATGTTTAGAACCGTTTTGGCCTCTACACCGCAAGATCTTTATGCCCGAGCAACAAAGCGACTTCAGACTCTATTGTTTTTTTTTTGTCAAAAGTTGAAGGTAGCTTTATATAACACTTGGCAATACGGTGCGAGAAAGCGGTCGCTGAACCTGCAGTTGGACTTTTTTATCTTTTTTGGCACAAGAGAAATTGAGACCGTGACCCTGCTGCTATTATTTTTTTGCAATTGGGCCTTCTTAGCAATATCACGTCATCACTGATATACTGACATTGAGATCACGAAAGGCACATGATATAAAAGGCAGCTACATGACGTAGCACAAATGAGCCATGTAAGGTAACGAATGATTAAGAACCTTTCGATATTTCATGTGAAACGAAGCAGTACAGCGCAAAAGCGCCCGTGTTGGAGGTTCGTTCTTGGCACCAGCTCTTTGCGTTGTGTCTCTTCTACAACTCATGCAGCCAAGAAAGATTTTGGCGGTTTGATTTATGAAATTATGAAATATTTGTTTTAATTAGCATGTGAAGAATTTGCACTGTTATGTTAGAACTGTTTGCATCTTTTTTTATGTCAGTATCGTTAGGTCTGCTAATTCCGCTTTGTTTATTCTGCATTCGTGCCTTTCACTAGACATGTTAGCTACCGGTCCAAGCAGCTACATATGTATTCTTTTTCAAAATAAAAATGCTAAATAAATGCAAAAGCCACGATAGCCGGAAATATTTCGCACAGAAGTGTGTTTTTGTTTTTCAGCAAACATAGGTTTGCCAGATGCAGCCATGTTTTTGAGCAGGTGTTTCTTGCACAATAATGATTCTAGCATGCTTCTTCCAACTTGACCTCATTTTCTCGTGATTTATATTCCTCATGACACTGCTAAACAATATAAGACCAATCAATCAACATTTGATTCATCTAATCCCTGCAGTCCTTACATTTTGTGATTTTCGTTACTGCTTCAGCAGCTGAGGGTGAAATTCAGCACACGCCTATTTCTCCCCAACATAAATCAGGCATGCTGCTGTGCAGCTGCCAGCAGATATGTGACCATGGTAAACAAGGCTGCTAACCTTGCGAGGCCAAATAGGAGTAGACAAAAATGGAGTATACCGCGTTGAGGAGCCGGGCTGAGATAAAGTGGGCCGGGCCTAAACCTGTCGCGAACAACTGCCATGGCGACAAGACTCAGTCGGTTTAACTCGGACATTCATCATCATCATCATCATCATCATCATCATCAGTCTTACTGCACCCACTGCAGGGCAAAGGCCTCTCCCATGTCTCTCCAATTAACCCTATCCTTTACCAGCTGCATCCACCCTTTGCCTGCAAACTTCTTAATCTCATCCGCCCACCTAACCTTCTGCCGCCCCCTGCTACGCTTAATTTCTCTTGGAATCCATTCCGTTACCCTTAAGGACCAGCGGTTATCTTGCCTTCGCATTACATGCCCTGCCCAAGCCCATTTCTTTCTCTTGATTTCGGCTAGGATGTCATTAACCCATGTTTGTTCCCTCACCAACTCTGCACGCTTCCGATCTCTTAACGTTACACCTATCATTTTTCTTTCCATGGCTCGCTGCGTTGTCCTTAACTTAAGCTGAACTCTTTTCGTTAGCCTCCACGTTTCTGCCCCGTAGGTGAGTACCGGTAATATTATGCTGTTGTACACTTTCCTCTTGAGGGAAATTGGTAAACTGCCACTCATGATCTGCGAGAATTTGCCATATGCGCTCCACCCCATTCTTATCCTTCTAGTTATCTCCTTCTCATGATCCGGATCAGCTGTCACTACCTGCCCTAAGTAGACGTATTCCGTCTCGGACATTACTCGGACATTACTCGCCACCATATAACGGTCCTGACTGACCCCCCCCCCCCCCCTCATCCCTGCTTTCGGCTGACGGCTGCCAGTCGCGCTGCATTCCGCGTCCGTCAAAACCGTGCAGTGCAGCTCACACTAAAGGGCATCTTGTGGGTATACCTGGCGTGAATGGCCCAGCATTTAAGCGCTCAAAACTGTCTTCATTGCTCAACAAGGTCGAAATCTTGTAGACTTCGACGGATTACAAGTTACTGAGTCACACGTAGGATAGGGCTAGCCCTATAGTCATCAACAGTTGGCAACAAGAAAGCAGCTTTGCGCTCACCGCTAGCACGTTGCCTCACTCTAGCTGGAAAGCATTTGTAGCACTGCTCAGTACTCTCGAGACACAGCAGCCGGCTACACATATACGTTCTAGCCACCGACAGCGTAAGCTCTGAGTGCGGAGGACAAGAAATGCATGAAGCGGGAAAAGTAGCCGTGTACAACAACAATAAAAAAAAGGTGCGAAGTTAAGCTTGGTTGCACCGTCTTTCGTAGTGATCGTAGTTTAGCTTCGCTGGTCGCTAACGCGGCGCGACGCGTTAAACAGGTTAAGGGTACAGCTTCAAGCTGAGCATAGAGTGTTCGGCATTTTATTTGCAGCAAACGCGTACACCCATTAGCGAAACTATGCGCCTCCGACCGCCATTACGATTTTACTGTAGGCAAATGAACCAGCCGTTGGGAAACAAACAGTTTTGTCTGAACCGGTTGCCTGTTCATTGTCGTTCGCTGTGTGGTCTGGTTTATGAGTATATTTTTTGGAGTTCCTACGCATTCAAGTATGGTCACCGTCGCCCATTTGAAACCCGCTACCTTAACCTCTAGATTACATGCCGTAAGCACTCTGCCGCTGTTTCAGATAGCAACCTAGGTCACCTTATAGCCTATCCGCTCCTTCGATAACGTTCTAACTGGCTCACGTAACCAGTCTAGAGGTGTAGAACAGTGCAGCCGAAGTACAGCTGCAGAATATAGTATATTCACCACCAGCATGCCAGAAAAATGAAATACTTGCACCCACTGCACTCGCCATTGCTCGTGTTCTATTATCACATTGTTCCTCAAAAATGCTTCTTTGAAACCTCTACAAAAAAATAGTGAGTAGCACCGTTTCAACAAGAGAACACCTAAAACCGTCGGAATCAAAAAACTTAAATCATGGCTTCCAAACTTCGTCGCATCGTGCTTAGCATCTGCTACGGCTGAGAAAAAAGGCAATTCGAACTTGGCCTGCAAGGTAAAATCAGGCCATTTAAAAGGAAATGGATCGTGACGTGCTGCTCCGGCAAGAGTTACTGGGTTCGATTCACTGCAACTTCTTCCTATTGTGCGCTCTCCTGATTAGGAGTCGAGTTGTGTTCTGGGAGCTTCTGCCGCATGAATGAATAGTATTTAAGCTCATGCATTCAGACGGTTGCTCAGCATTTCGACATATAATTCTATGCTTCATGTTTCCACCACACGCCTCGCTCCTGATACTGTCGGCAGGCAATACATCTTTTATTAGTCATAAACGAGTCGCTTCCGCCGGAAAAACCCGGCACTTGCGGCCGCAGAATGCTTCACTCTCCCTGTTCCAAATGGCTATGGAGAAAAGAAGCATCTTATTTGGGTAACCATAGATTTAATAGGCGCCAACCTTCTTTATTTCTTTTTCTAGCAACTCATGTTAGGTAAGGAGAACATACCTGAGGAATGTTTTTCTTTATACTTGAGTTCGGCGACATTTCGGCTGCCTGTAAGTAACAGCTCACAAAAGGCCGAACCAAACAAAAAGCATGCATCATATATCAACTGCCAGGCACTGAGATTGACTGTTTTTTTTTTACCGTGTCACATGGATTATAACAAAGCTTATCAGTACCTCACATGAGCAACATTTCCCCTCTAGCCTACGCATAATCAAAGATGACAGGGGCTCGGGTCGCTCTTAATCTCTTCCTTCTCAACCTACGAACCAATTAGTAGGTAGCTCTATCCATCCGAATGTAAGTTTTCTCAACCTCTCAGTCGTGCTTGTCGTTTTGATCATCCTCATTGAGGCACACAAAATGTTGTCCATTACGATGGATCCCTGAAGTTAACGAATCTATTACCAGACTGCGTAAAGTTACGACAGCGGCGAGTAAGAACGGATAAAGTGTGCAAAATTTTCTACGACACAGATTGACACAGCGCAACGGAACGAGGACGAGAATAAACACGAAAACACAGTACGGGCACTGCTAATTTAATTGTGTGCTAAATTAACAGAAATTATTTACTTTGGGCACCACACCAAACCTCGCCACACAATTCCAGTTTTAAAACTTCTCTAGCTAGAACAAAATAAGCAGAATATTTAAAGTAGTTAAAGGATGTGCGTTTCCACCAACCATTTATATTTTTCTGGCAGCATTGTCTACTTGAAAGAAGTCTCCAAACGCTTCCCAAGCATTCGAGTGCTACAAAGTGCTTAGATCATTACTATTGCAATGCCGTTGTGTGGGCTGTAACCCTTTTGGATAGAGCGCACATGTCACCGGCATCTGTCGATCACTATGTTCAATAGGTTGTCTATGGAACTACGTGAAAGCTCTAAGCAAATCAAATAGGTCGTTTAAGGAAATATCGGAACGATGAGAAGGGGCCCCTATCTGTATGTCCGCAAATCGCCATTTCTTTGGTAAAAAAACATTTCGTTTCCGTCACACGGCGAGTGCTCCCACAACCACTCATTACCTGAGAAAGAAATTCTTGTCCAGTCGAAAATCGATCGCCAAGCGATAGAGGTTCAGGCTGGTCGAGGGCTAAGTGAAAGCAAAAAACAACAACCTCCAAGCAACTATGCGCACTCCACATGAAAGCAAACCGGAGTGGGCCTTTCATGATAATGAAAACTTCAACGGCAGAATCTGGGCGCGGAGGACAGCAGATATTCAGATAAAGTAAGTGGGCCATTGGTCGTAAGAAATCAACCCTAAACGAAAGTCCCGTGTGGCCGGGAGTAATCAGAGAGATTGACCATCCCAGTGTTAGCTATGGATTTCTCTTTTCCTTTTGCTCTTCCAATAGCATATTAACGTTCACCTCTGTACCACTCTCTATTTATTCTTAGCGCCCATGCTTCCTGCCGTTCGAATAACTAACTGCACAGATATATGTGTCCTGTAGAGGCCCCAAAGTTTCCCCTTGTGGCGAAGCGAATTTTGATGCGGACTGAACGGTGGAATTTTTTTGCAATCTGGAACCAAGGAATTGAGCCGAAAAAACCAAAATTGAATCAAGAACTTTATTAGAAAAAAAGAATGAGAATGACAACCTAGTGGTATACATCACGTGGTATAAAAAGAAAAACGTCATTCGGACGATCACCGACCCAAGTCTACGTCATCTCTTCTCGAAGTACACTTTATAGAATCCAGACTGTCGCGACACAGAATGCTGTCCAACAGAAAGCGTATTGCTTCCGGCTAGTTACTACGAATGCCGCATATATTATCAGGATCGTAAATTCAGTTAGCGCACACTCTTCTTTGCTTCTTTGTTCCTCATATAGCATACAAGCTCAACTTGAAGTTGATTTCAGTTGTTGGAACAAGGCCAAATTAATGAATGCGCCGTAGAAAATGCAGACCCGAAGCCTTAGATACATCCGGGATATGATAATTGCTTCTATGTCAGAGAACTCTCGCTCGACAATGCTCAAGACGAGTCTTTAGAGCTAACAAGGGCGTTGAAGGCCCAGGGTGCTCTTAAGCATACGAAAGGCTGAAGTAGTTTCGTTTCCAGGAAACTCTGCGTCGCTAAGTTGAAGCATCGCACGCACGTGAAAGGGCATTGTCGTGCTCCACTTAGTACCTTCTTGCCTTGCATGGGCGTCTCCACCGATTACTGTCGACAGTGTAAACAAGTGAACTTCCGGAGAGTGTAAACAAGAGAGCGGGCCGCTTCTACAGAACAGCGCCACTCGAGTGTCGGCCTCCTTGGAAATGCCCTTTCCGTAAAATACGTACCTCTTTACTAGGGCAAGAGTTTACTCTTAACATGCAAGAGAGCAAACTCTGTACCATGCAACGCTTTGGCGCAGCTAAGCAAGTATGCATTTGCAATATGCATCAGATACTTAGCGGGCGTGTGAAGTTGACTATAAGGACCGAAAACTTCGCTGCACAAGGTAACGCAAGAAAGCACAATGCTGCACGCTGTGGTGCACTTCCGACTTGTTTGTAGTATTGTCACGCGGTTGTGACTTCCGGTGTGGCATACACGCTAGAAGGCGTTCGTACTGGGACTGCGATGGTTCTTAATGTAAAACACTTAAATCTCTCTCAACAAGCCTTAAGAGGGGAGGTACGTGACAATTCTCTTTCTTTTTGACTCTAATCATGTACAAAATAGTCTATCGACCAATAAAGAATGTTGTGATTACAATAAAATTAATTTTTTAAGGCGGTATTGCATGGTGACGCCATGTGGGTTCATACTTACAGCTTATCGCAATCTATTATAATCTATCAGCAAGCGCAGGGCGTACTTGCATACGCTGCATTCAGAATGCAGCTGCCAGATGGGAAACTAACGGTTTCGATAAAAATGTTTTCAGCAGACCGTAACCTTCACAAATTTTTCCTTACAAACCTTTCATCGCAAAACAGCTGAGAAGTTTTTATAAACACTCCACAGCTTTCTCTTTTTTTTTTGTAGCTACATTGGTGTGTTCTAGATCGATGCGAATGAAAAATCACTCCGCTAACAGGTAAGCTTTGTTTGCCTACTCTGTAGTTAGTACTTATTCTGGCTGTGGTCAGAGTCAGGCACTGTTGAGTAATGAACATAAAAACGCACCGGATGGCGTTTGGTGGTCATTGTGCTTAGAGCGGTGGTGGCGTGAATACATAGTGAGCCCTCTCGTGAAACTAGCTACGCTTTCCCGTAACCATCAAGGCAAATACGGTTGTAGTAGTAGTGTTTCCCACAGGGAGACAAATGAGCCGGACAAAGAATGAATAGTGGAGAGAACAAAAACGGCAATTCAGCCACTTACATGCGAGAGTGCGGAAACACTCAATCAAGACCAGCACAGCAGATCGAGTAGCGAAGTAATGTGCTAAGGAATCGAACTCGTTCTTTAGCCGCAGACACAACGATGTAATTACCTGGAAGCTCATTATACACCTCACTGGTTAAGGCTTTGCAAATGTAGCACCTGCTGTAACCTCGAGCTTCCTCACTAACGCAGAGTTTGTCGAGCGTCGGTAAACAACTCTGTCGGCTGAACCTGCATTCAGGGCTTGTGAGAATTAGTGGTGGCAAGCAATTCGTTATCAGGAGCACACCGAAGAAATGAGGCTAACGTGGAGGCTAACGAAAGGGTTCAGCTTAAGTTATGGACAACGCAGCGAGCCATGGAAAGAAGAAATGAAAGTTGTAACGTTAAGGAGCCGGAAGCGGGAAGAATGGGTGAGGGAACAAACACGGGTTAATGACATCCTAGTCGAAATCGAGAGCAAGAAATGGGCTTGGGCAGGGCATGTAATGTGAAGGCAAGATAACCGCTGGTCTTTAAGAGTAACGGAATGGATTCCAAGAGAAGGCAAGCGTAGCAGGGGACGGAAAAAGCTTAGGTGGAAAATGAGATTAAGAAATTTGCAGCAACAGGGCAGGCGCCGCTGGCAAAGGACAGGGTAATTGGAGAGACATGGGTGATGCCTTTGCCTTTCAGTGGGTGTAGTCAGGCTGATGATGATGATTATGATGAAACTGGCAATGCATCGCATTCTTTCAAGAATGCTTGTAATGAATGCCAACACTTTGAATTTAAAATTAATCTGTAGTTCTAACGGTCAGAGATAAATAAGCGAATTTACTGTTTTTATCCTCGCACAATGTGCATCACTAGCAGCAAGGCAGTAAAAACCCCGACCATGAGAATGCGCTCAAGTTTCCTTATCACACAGCGTCAGAAGAACAGCTACGAAGGATTTTGGATTGGGCTTGCTGAAATTGCATCGCACAAGAGCTGCGCTGCTTGGAATTACTTGGAATTACGCGGGCTATGTTAATGAAGACAAGGACACCTAAACGCTTAACCTGTATTTTATGTTTTCGTTAACTGTGTCTGTGCAGATCGAAGTAGCGCAACTCTCGTATGGAAGCAACAAAACATAGAACTTATTTCTAACACCTACAACTTTCCGGTCTCTGATTTAGAGTGATGTGTGAAATGACTTGCGAGGAGAAGCGTCGACGGGGCCTACATGTTTTTAGTTTCTGCGACCAATACGCTAGCTCATACACTCTTCTACGGTCGCGGGTTCGCCATCTTGGTTTCATGGCCGCGTTTCAGTGTGTTGCTATACCATCCTTTACACTACAAGAACACTTCTTTCATTCTCTTTTATTTCACACCCCTCAACTCCTTCATAAAGGGACCCAAGCACTGGACACACGGAGATAATTTCAAAGCAAAGAATGTCAGTATTACTCGGTACTGTAGCAGGTTTCTGCATTAGTAATTATCATAAAATGAAAAGGCTGCATGCATAGAATGTTTTGCCTGCCGCGCGAATAGTTCTTAACACACGTGGAACAACAGGAGCGCCACATTTGGCGCCTTTAAGAACTTTTACGGATAAACGCAGCACTTTAAAGCGCAGCTCCTAGGGGCCTTTCCCGTGAAGCCGAGCGCTCTAACCACTGAGCCACCTCAGTGGTTTTTCGCCAATCATATCTTTTTGGATATCTTCTTTGGACAGGTTGGTTAGGTTCACAAACGGGGATGCTAACAAAAAGGGTTCAACTTAAATTGATGACAACGCAGCAAGCTATGGAAAGGAAGATTATAGGCGTAATGTCAAGAGACAGGAAGAAGGCTGAGTGAACCAAGGAGCAAACACGGGTTAATGACATCCTAGTCGCAATCAAGAAGAAGAAATGGGCTTGGGCAGGGCATGTACTGCCAAGGCAGGATAAATAAGCGCTGGTCCTTAAGAGTAACGGAGTGGATTCCAAGATAAGGCAAGCGCAGCAGGAGGCGGTAGAAGTTTACGTGGGCCGATGAGATTAAGAAGTGTGCGGGGATAGGGTGGCCGCACCTGGCACAGGACATGTTTATTTGGAGAGATATGGAAGGGTCCTTGGTCCTGCAGTGGGCGTAGTCAGGCTCATGATAATTCTGTTCCGCAAATAACATCATATTTTTAATTTCCCCAGAGTATGTCCTATATGCTTTGACACTCGTCTTTCTGTTCGAATTTGGCCTTATTTTTTCTCCCTAATATTTCCTAAAAGCCACTTCCTATACTGAGGTACTTGTATCACCTATCTGTACGGAGCACTAAACCGTGCAGTGTAACCGTACGAGCCTTAATATTACATGCAAAACCCTAGCTTATAAGCACTAAATCTTACTGCTGAAGTCGCCGTTCAGCATCCTCTTTTGCTCGAAAAATATCGAAGATTCTTCCCGCTCTCTGCCAAAGCGGTGATATTATCATTCACCATTCTTATTATGTAACTTGATGTCGATCTTCTCAATTGCAAACACTTTAAATTAATGTGCAATCTAAGCAATCTAAATTTCTGGTTTTCGCTCGATATCGTAGTGTAGATAACTAAAATACATTAAATAAGCCCCTGCTTAAGTCCGGTTTTGAATTTTAGTCTTGCTCTACCTTCAATTTATCTCCAAGCCACTGCCACGCTTTTTGGCTTGAAGTTTTTTTTTTTTTTGATGAACTAACTCGCTCACTAGCAACACCCTTTTTCACGTTATTTTTTACAACGTTGTGTTGAAACGGTAGCATCCCTTCCAGATGGTGCCCTCTCCCCTTCCAGTAGAAGCAAACTGTTCTTCTTACAGACAGTAGAACTGCAAAATTCTGTATATCAATAATTATTCAAGCAATCGGTCCACACGATTTTCAAACATGGTCCAATGGAAGCCTTTGCAGTTCTCAAAATTCGATAGATTCAGTTTAGGCTTAAGGGCACCCCCCTCGACGTTGTTGCAGTGGTTGACGCAAGGATCGCGCTCACAATAACTCAGATTGCACAACGGCATTTTGCGAGTGTTTGGTGCTTTAATGAGGCCAGATGTCGTCGAGGTGATCCGACCCCCTACAGCTTCTTCTGTTTTACCTGCTTCCGGTGGCCCAAAATAAAAAGAAAACATGTCTCCTAGCTTTCCAAGCACACGTCGATTGTTCTGCTTAAATCAAAAATATCGTCCAGTTAGAAGCATGCCGTACAAGGCTTTATAGGTTGCTTCTTTGGTAGTGGATACCAAAATACATAACAAGACATCATAGAATCTTGTGTTAGCAGTAAGTGCAAATATCCCCCAAACCAAATAAAATGCATTCGACACACAGCCCCATTTAGACAAGGAGCACTCGCTCCTGGCGTCTGTTTTCATCTGCCATCTTGAACGTGCCTGATGTACCTCAAAATTAAAGTCAGTGCAAAGAAACCAACTTCAGTGCCCTCAGCAACAGCTTCGTCGGCAGTTATTCTTAATACTCGTACAAACCGTAAAGTTATTTGTACAGCTTGATCAAACAGGCCTCTCTGAACATCGGCGATTCGCCTTGTTGGCACAAGCAACCAGGCGCCGAGTTGTTGAATCAGCCGGTTCGAAATGAAAGTTCCTGCGCTCTAAATCGGATAGCTCCGTTTTGAAACGAACGCCGTTCCTGTTTGTTCAAAAACACTTTCCGCCGACTAGAAAGCCTGGGCGAGTCTTCAGTAATTGATTTCACAACTGATTTTTTTTTTTGCACTGAGTTCTTCTATACATCCCTATCAGTGGCTAATGCTAGAGTCACATTATATGAAGGTGGTTTAAAGCTCTTTAATTACTCTTGCCCGAGACAGCGTAAAAGTAAAACACTGTGCAGTGTTACTTCGCGGGGAACCTCTCTCTTTATTCTTTCACTCCGTCCTTTATCCCTTCCCTTACGGCGCGGTTCAGGTGTCTAACGCTACATTTGAGACAGATACTGCGCCATTTCCTTTCCCCAAAAACCAATTATTATTATTATTAAATCCTTGGCAGTAAAGCGTACTCAATGAGCGAGCCCCACGAGCACTTTCGAACACAAAAATAAACTTCCCTTTTCAAAAGGCGCATTCAATGCCGCAAATTTAATAACAACCGCACAGTGAAAGGCGGTTCAACAATCGAAGCGACATAGAACAAAAAAAATTAAAATTTTTCTTCGGTCTTTGTCAATCAAGTACCGAAGTCGCTCTCATTGTAATGTGGGTGTGAAATAGGTAGTTTAGATCACCTTGGTATATAGACATGAAGAAAATGTCTAGACGGATGCGATGTTATTTTACAGTGATAGCGGTAATGGGCCCCGTTCACAAGAAAATCCGGTATCGGCGTTGTGAGCTAAAAATCACGGCTAAGGCTCTGGCAACTGGTGCCCAGAGAGAAACCTAGGAGGCAGGCGGGCCTTCCGGCACTGTCCAGTACAGTATTGGACTTATTTTTGGAAATGTGGCGGAGTGCTTGAAGGTTGCTTCACTTCCGCCACCGGTTGGCCCGGTATTGCACCAGCAACTCTTTCTTTTCTTGGCAGCCCCACACCAAACCAAAGCGGGTCTGTTCTAACGTCGAAAGCAAATAGGATCTCTTTTATTGCCTAGCATTCGCCGAATTTCACGCGATATCTTCGTTAGCTCCGGCCCTAAAAATGTACGACAGGGCACTACGGGAAACTCAAGTTGTTCTCTGGCGAGAAGTGTCGTGCCATGCAAGGTGGCGTGTTCTGCGGTGAAGAGGCGTTGCAAGACGGCGCAACGTGCGGCGCGAGAGCTCAAATTGAAAAATTCCTTTCTCGCTTCAAACAAAAACTACCTCGATAAAGATTTCAGACATGAAAGGCAACAAACGGTTCTACGTAAGCCGCTTTACTTTGTATTTTTTCTTGAACCACCTGAGGGTAAAATTAACGACTGTTTCTCGCTCAAAACGCCCTTTTTGCAAGTTTAGTATTTTTTCTTTGATGTACGCGGTTTCATTATCAGTACCATTTATTACAGATGCTAGACATACAGAAAAACAAAACGTCCTTTTCCGAATTTCCGAGAGCGAGCTGACATTTAAAACCAAAAACGACAAATATGCTACATTTTCATACATTTCTTCGAATTTTAAAAATACTTACTCCGTATAAAGATTCATGCTTCAAATTGTAATGAAAACCAGAATCGGTACAATGAATAAAATTGTGACGTGTTTTTAAAAATTTGTATTTTTTATTATTTATTGAGCAGTTGCTGGTTTCTCGGCTTATCTAAATATTCAAACTAACCTCACTTCACGAAAAACATTATTTCGGAAAAAGTACTTCAGGCTCTAATTACGAATATTAGTATTAGTATAAGCACGCCTTTGCTTCAAGTTGTCGCATTCCAGATGTGATCGGCACCGCAGGAAGGCCAGACTGACTGGACGGGTTCGAACAAAGCGAAAGCCACCTGCCCCATTGTGGCCACACTGCCGAAGTTCTTGCACGAGGAGTGAAACTAGCAGTCGGCCTCAAAGAAGGCCGCAATGCTACCACACGAAACGCACCAAAACGGGCTCCTGGGAAAAAAAAAGAAGCGGAGGGAATTCCAGAACCGAGAAGGGAATGCACTCAGGCAATTTTTTTTTTTTTCACACCAAATCGGTCCCCCCTCGAATTCCACTTGGCAAGTGCTGCTCAGGTGCTGGAGACCCGCGGCCGGGTTGCAGAACGAATCATTTTCACGGGGCGTCTGGAGTTGGCAGGGGTCAGCGCGCAGTTATGACCTTCGGTTTTTTTCGTGTCGCCGCTGTTAAAGCCACTTTTGGTCTGCGACCGCGCAGGGGCGGATGAAAAATGAAATCTGCCCTCCACACTGCCGCGGCACCGGCGGCATATTTCTGCTATAAAGGACAATTCACACTTGTTTTTGACTAATTTTGGCCCGATATTCGAGCACGCAGCTTGAAAAACTGCAGGACACCGTCACAAACAAGATATTCACAAAGTTCTTCAGACATGCCCCTGTAAGGGCACGGCGCGATAGCGTTAGTGGGTAATGCACATATATGCGGAACTAGTCATTCTCGCTTTTCATAGACCCCTGGGAGTCTCCATGTTGGCACATGGTCAACACTGCACGCTGTTGTAGACCAGCACACCGGTGCTACCAGTTGTCGCATTCAACGTTCGTCGACGGCTTTGGGACCGAAAAGACGCGGCCGGAGAGGGAGTAGCGAGAGCCGGAGAGTGCTGAAGAGAGAGCCTGTACAAGCTTAATTCACATTGTTTAGATCAATAGGTGAGATAAAAGAAGGAAACAGATGGCACATGAGATACATGCGGTAATAGAAGTGTGCGGTAATAGTAGTCTGTACGCAATCGTTTGAGGTCACAAAAGCAGCTGATAATGTTACAATGCAAGTCCAGGAAGAACCTAGCGCCCGATCTCTTGTCTGCACCCAGTGTGTTTAACGGGCCCCGACCTTCTCACACTCCCGTACCTTTCCTTCGCACCGAACACGCACTGATAGGATGGAGGGTTTTTATTATGGCCTCGTGAAAGGACTCCACATCCATCACAAAAAGACAAAAACCGCGAAGAAGTCGGTCGCGGCACCCAAACACCCGTGTTTATCCGTGCACATGTCTGAAAGTGCGAGAGGCAGCACACCGGTTAGTAAACATGGCCGCCGTAGCAGCGATCTGCCAGACGTGACGTCACGTGCAAGCTATCTATAGATAAGAGTTAATATTCCCAGTTTACATTAAACATGCAGCTGTACGTGGAGTTAACTGCTAGATAAAGATGCTTTCGACAATGCTCGCCTGACAGCGCTATCACCATTCCGTTCTTTTCGTCCATCTAGCCTTCCACTGGGGAATGAAGTCAACAGAGTAAGTACGCATAAATATTTCTAGAGTTTCTCTGAAATATTGATCAGTCAACTTCCCTTCTCGAAGAGCAGGAAAAGAAAAAACCTCGACCACAGCTAGACACACCAGAGATGTCTGCTGTTTCTTCAGACTCCATAAGTTGAGTGCGGTGCGCTCCAAAAAATGTGCCTGCTTGTCAAGCCTAGTCTGCATATAGGAGGTATTCACATGACGTCATCCGCAAGGGGCGCTAGTGGCCGGCGCGGCATTCGCCATGTTGGTGGTCGCGCGCGCGGCAGCCGCAGCATTTACCTAGCTTGTGATGTGTGAAATGTGAGTGTATTTAGCGTCTCGCGCAAATCATTTCTGTCCGACCCGTAACACCGTGTGCTGAGTGGATACGCCGTGAACTGCGCGAAGCAGAAAAGAGCGGGCACGCTGAAAATGTTACTTTGTGAAAACGTCGACGCGTAGGAATGTGCAGGTGCCGGCGTGGTGTGCGACGTACTACAAGACGGCTGCCGTGCGTTGAATTCACCGATATTGAGGCCCGCCTTGTGCACGGCGTAAGTTTGCCGACAGGCCGAGGAATTAAAGTATGCAAATCTATGAGAGGGGGCAATTGCTTGACAAGCGGTCGAGCCGAACATCCGTGCTGAGGGTGCCGACGGCCGAAGTGCCGTTTTTCACCTAGGTGAGTAGTTAAACGTGTATGTTCGTTTAGCTAGCTTAACTTGTCATCTCTGTCTGCTGAAAGTGACGTGTTACTACTGAATGTAGCGGAATTGCTGCACATCGCGTTGCTGCGAACCGGCCTACAGATTCCAGGGTTTGTGCACCGGAAGCTACGCTACGTTTCTTCAAACCTGCAAAACATTCTTGCTGTCTGCCATTCGTGCTGCGAGTGCATGACAGTATTTGCTCGACCATTTTGTCGCGTAAACAAAGCAGCTATGACACAATATGCCTTTTTGCTGAAACAATGAGTATTCGGCGGTTCGCGGACTACAGCCGCTGGAAATATGAATTTCAGCAGCGTCCGCTTAGGAATATGGGTAATTAATCATGTGCTGTGTTATCCACGATGTGTCCTGCATGAGTAGCTGACAGTTATGAACTGATATTAAAAGCTGCAAGTCGTTTACATTCTTGCGTGCAATGCAGCCGGCCAGTTTTGCTGCCGAGTTGCGGCACGCAGCTCAGTTAAATCACGGCACAGAATTCTTCTGCAAACTTTATGCACAATAAGCATTCTACAAAGAAAATTGAACGTTGTCGCATTTAACAACGTGCAAAGGTGTTACGGATCACCAACAATTCAGGCCGGATACCTCACGGCGCACCGTGACACTGCGCGATCTTTCGCGAAACGACCACAAACATGGCGCGTTTGCCGCGGCGACGCTTTCGCCGTCTGGTAGCGCGGCCTCAGTGAATACCTCCTATACCGGATGTTCCAAGGAAGGCTCTATGTACTTTTTAAAAATACGGCTTTTGCGGCTTGATATTGCCAAGTTTGACGGACGCAAGAAAACCGATAAATCATCTTTACAAGTAACATAGTTAACTGATTTTCAATAATTAGCTTTCTAACTATTAGTGTTCGGTGTCTAGTTACAATTAGAGACTTGTAGTCGGCCGTGAGCAGCCGCCATGTGCTTTTGAAGTTTTTAAAAGGCGATCACCCTCACCGCTGTGGGTAGACAAAATTTGGCTTTTTGGACTAGTTACGCGCACTGGTGGGTAGCTTTGCCTCCATGCTTTCGAAAGCGCATGTATTTTGGCACGATGCAGCCAAATTTTGTCGAGCCGCAGCGGCGAGGGTAATCCCGTTTTCGAAATCCCAAAAACTGAAATGGCGTTTACTTAAAGGCCGGCTGGAAATCTATAATTGCAACTAGACGCCCAACTCTAACCGTTAAAAAGTTAGTTCTTGGAAATTAGTTAACCATCTTACTAGTTAAGATGATTCGCCGGATTTCTGGCGTCCGACAGCTCTGCCAATACCATGCCGCAAAAGCCACTTTTTTTTTGCTTCAGAAATCCTATATTTGAAAATTAATTGAAGTCTTCCTCGTAACACCCGGCATGTACTGGCACCTGGGCCATCACATTTAAATAGAGTGATGAATAAATGAACAGGTGCATGGCTGATAAACAGCACCTTGCTGTCGTTTTGCGTCATGTCCATAGCCGCTGCCGCGGTGCTATCTTAACAGGACTCCTACAGGCATTGATATTGTTGGCTGGCACAGTTTTATTACTGATGCAATGACAAATCATGGCAGCACTTGCGAACGTTGGGGATTATAAGGAACAACAAGGAACAGCGAGGGCGACATATTACTTTCAGAACACAGCAACATGGACCAATCATGTCAACTCATGCACAGCGACAGTTAACTCGACGCAAGACATCTGTGGTAATCGTGGCGTAACCCATCACCGGCACGATTATTTGCGTGCGGACAGGCCACAGTTGTGTCGGAGGTCGTGGTGGCTCTGTGAGATGCTTTCGCGTATGGCACGCGGCTGACATGCTCGCGGAGGCAAGTTTCGCTCTCTTCACCACAGGCGCGACTACTGAACGCATGCGGCATGCCGAGCAAGGTCCGGCTCGACGCGTCCAAGCAAGCAAGCAAGCATCGAAGCTTTCATTTGCGGAATATTTTTTTTTTTGCACCGATTGCTGCATCGTCACTTATCATAGCCACGCGATCAAAATGAAAACTTTCAACAGAGGTCTGTCTGTTTTTGGTATAAAAATTGAGAAATTAGCACCGACCAAGTTCTTGCAACAAAACAGGGATGTTTCAAAACCTTATTCGGTTTATTCGTCAAGGTGTGGCAGCGGGCGAGTTTCAGCTTTGCAGTTAAACACGCACGTAGTTGACCGCCAGGTCACTGAACTAAACTGTGGATCCAAAAAGGAGAAGAGTTCCAAGAGAGCAATTAATATTTCCCGGCGTCTGCTTAACGTGCCATGACTGAAGCGGCAGCATTGTGAGCGATTTGGCTAGATCTCCAGCGCAATAGTTCCCTCAAAGTCTATATCGTACGATCACAAGCCTCTCAATGCTCGGATATTCAACATCGCTCACTTTGACGTCAGCTTTGTGCTGCTTCATCCTTAATCCTTAGGAATGACGGTCTTTCTTTCGGACGGGTCAGCAGGCGTACGATTCCTTTAATCGTCTGGAGTATTGTTCGAACGCTTTCCTTTCCCAGAATACGAGTCTCTTTTGCCGACGCGTTCTATGCTTGCAATGCGTGTGCGCGTCCTTCCCGCCGATGCATGCTTGACCCAGGCTTAGAATTGTTTTGGTTGCGTCTTTATTTCGGTTTCAGGTGATACCTGGAATATACGAACTGGGTGTCTATTCTTTGGGGGTCAGCGAAAGAAGAGCCTCCATAATCGCTTTTAGAGCATAGCGGAAATCTGCTATCTGCCCTCCTCCCCGCCGCGGTGGCTCAGTGGTTAGGGCGCTCGACTCCTGATCCGGAGTTCCCGGGTTCGAACCCGACCGCGGCGGCTGCGTTTTTATGGAGGAAAAACGCTAAGGCGCCCGTGTGCTGTGCGATGTCAGTGCACGTTAAAGATCCCCAGGTGGTCGAAATTATTCCGGAGCCCTCCACTACGGCACCCCTTTCTTCCTTTCGTCTTTCACTCCCTCCCATATCCCTCCCCTTACGGCGCGGTTCAGGTGTCCAACAATATATGAGACAGATACTGCGCCATTTCCTTTCCCCCAAAAAACCAATTATTATTATCTGCCCTCCACGCTGCCGCGGCACCGGCGGAATATTTCTGCTAAAAAGGACAATTCGGCCTCGTTTTTGACTAATTTTGTCTCGATATTCGAGCACACAGCATGAAAAACTGTAGCACACCGTTACAAACCCGATATTCACTAAAAGTTCTTCAGACATGCCCCTGTAAGGGCACGGCGCGATAGCGTTAGAGGGTAATGCACATATCTGCGGAACTAGTCATTCTGGCTTTTCATAGACCCCTGGGAGTCTCCATGTTGGCACATGGTCAACACTGCACGCTGTTGTAGACCAGCACACCGGTGCTACCAGTTGTCGTATTCAACGTCCGTCGACGGCTTTGGGACCGAAAAGACGCGGCCGGAGAAGGAGTAGCGAGAGCCGGAGAGTGCTGAAGAGAGAGCCTGTACAAGCTTAATTCAGATTATTTAGATCAATAGGTGAGATAAAAGAAGGAAACAGATGGCACATGAGATACATACGTCTTTTGAGCATAAGCATGAAGCGGGATTTAGGCCCCCTGAAGTCACTAGCTCCCCAACTGGGAAATCTGTGCACTGCATAAATGTCGATGTAGGGATCCCCCAACTCGACTTGGGTTGCCGACCACCGTAAAAGCGGCACGGATTGATG
Source organism: Amblyomma americanum (assembly GCF_052857255.1). Lineage (NCBI taxonomy): Eukaryota > Metazoa > Arthropoda > Arachnida > Ixodida > Ixodidae > Amblyomma > Amblyomma americanum. The sequence continues at coordinate 18,672,734 of NC_135506.1, read as the reverse complement.
GATGGAAATAGAAGCGTCCCCTCTTAAACGGAGTGGTGGCACTTGCCGCCATGCTCGCCTGTTTTTTCTTCATTTTGGTTTAACTGCGTTGTAAAGTGTTATAATAGTTCACCATTCTCTTTTAAATACATATTCCTACTCGTCTAACATGACCGCACCTCTCTGCTTTTGAGCTACCTATCTTCCAATCGCACTTTGCTAATTTCCACCGCAGAATTTTTTACATGACGATTATTATCTCTAAACCATAGGGCCTCAAGAAGAGTCACTGTGGCTGCAACGATATCGGGATGGATGCCATAACATTTCAGAATGAGGTGTTGAATTGTTTCTACGGATTACACAGAGCACATGTGTAATATTTCTCGCTGAATTTCTTTTTGTAGCTGGGCGTTCTAACACACCCTGACCTAGCGTTAAAGAGGCATGGCCATTTCCCTCCGAGCTGACCGGGTGGTGAGGGCGCGTACTTCGATGGTGACGTCCATGATGGCACCGCGACGTTGCACTTCTGACAGTGACGGTGAATCACCGCAGGGTAAAGCCGGCCCGGCTAGAATTAGTGGGAAGTGGGTTTGTTAAAAATAATGACAAACAAGGAAGGAAAAAAAATTTTGCTAGCCATGGCATGTGCAATCGATACTGAAGCACCTGAGCTGGGGCAGGGGAAGCAAAGGATAGAAATGAAATGAAAGAGGTGAGGGGACAGGAAGAAAGGACGGCTGGAACCGGGCGCTGACTGGTTTCAACTTGAAGCCTCCTTCCCAGAATGGCCGCCCCTTCTGATCAGGTCGTCGGCATTCCATCTGCAGCGATCGTCGGAAAAGACGCTTTCCTCCCCTTGCTGCGTAGTTTTCGGTACCGGGGAGCACTCGGGCCTTTGTTTCCCCCACCACAGACCAGATGTCCGCTGAGTCTCGCTCTGTTGTGGCCGCCACGTCGACGTTGCTTGCAGGCGAGTTGGAGACCCATCCTTCTTTTTCAGAGAGAAACGGGAGACGCTGCTTCGTTGGCTTGTCGGGAGCCAGGGACCGCTTTGTTGCCAGATCAAGGGTCCCCCGTGACACGGCTACTGAACAGGCCGCCATGATTTGAGGCGCACGTAGCAGACGAACTCCTGCTCCACAGCATGTCTGCTCGCGTGTCGCATTCAGATTGCTGCTTGCGATACGCGTGCATCGGAGATTCGGTCAGCAGTCTTCGGGTGCGATAGCCGCACTCAACTACGTCGTAAATGAACGCCACTTCGATTGGGCAGTCGCACTTGTTGATGCTGCTCGAGGCGGTCGAGAACATGGGCGCTGCTACGAAAGTTGGTCGCTCGTTTAAGTCACCTGGATTCGGGATCGAGGCTCCGATAGAGGTCAATGATAACAGTGTTTCCGACAAACTGGAGAACCGCATGGCAGATTCGGGCACGTTCACGGGGAAGAGATCGGCGATCCGGTGCTCCTTGTCTTTGCATAACCATGGACTGCGCATCGGCGGAGAACCCACGATTTCCGAGTTTTATTACATACTTACCTTGATACAAGCCTCAGATTTTGTTCTTAGGGTGACCTGCAAACTTTTTGGGCGAAGTGCATCCCAAACAAGCGCGGGGAACACCAAAGTTTGTTTAAAAGTTCAATGAAAGGATGAGATCTCGTGGTGTTTTGGACATTGGATTCTTGGAGCATATGTTTCGTTTTTCCGTAGAGTCGTGGTCACCCAGGCGGCGTCTTTTTATATTGAACGACGTGAAATTGCGTTTGCGTCGGGTTGACACAGCAAGCTTCCGAGCTGGCGCAGCACTCCCTCCTAAACGGCACACTAATTTTTGCGCCGTGCTGTCAACAGGCGACACGAACAAGAGACACGACACTGACGAAACGACCGGAATCAAGTGTCAGCTACGAGGCACTCTGGTGTCGAATTTTGTCAGCACGGTGCACAGTGCAAAAGTGAACCAGCTAGCCAGTTCGCTGCCTTATGAGCGGCCGTTGTGGCAATCTACGACCACCCATGCGTTTAAAAATATCCGCTTCTCCAATGTGGTAGCAAGGTTTCCCAAGCGTGTGTGAGCGCTGTATGCAGACAACTCCCACACAAAACCTAGTCGATGCCTTTTCTCCGCGATTTACCTGGTGTGCTCATGCACCGCAGACGCCGTAGAGAATGAGGGTATCACCGATATCTTCCACGCAAATGTGTACCAACTACATGCACTGGCTCGAGCACCGCTAGCAAGCACAGCTGCCCAATCGAAGCGGTGTTTGTTTACGACGTAGTTACGTATGGCTATTGTACCAGCCGACTATAGGCCAAATCTCCGATGCACGCGGATTTCACGTGGCAGCGCGACAAGCGAAGAAGACATCCTTGCGGAGCAGGAGCTCGTCCGCTATACGTGCACTTCAAACATGGTGGCCGGTGGCGTTGCACCTCAGCGCCGCGCGGCGGATGTGCTTCAGTGCATACCACCTATAAGTTCTTGAAAGGTCGTCGAAGGCGCGAAAAGTCGTAAAACCACATGCGCGGCCTGTGTCCAGGCCTTTAGTCTATGCCAGCAAATTTAATGTCATTCCAATCTAATGGCATCCTATCTAATGCCATTATTCAGCTGCTATAAGGAAACATTTATTGTCATCATGTCTGAATGACATTAGCCATTCAGTGTGTTTGGAGAACATGTTTGCATTCGATCTCGACCTGAATACATTCTCTGGACACCAGATACGCTTCAGCGTACTGCACGAGACTGGAATGAGCTGCCCACCGAAGTTCCCATTATCATCGTCCCACTAGAATTCAAGCGGAGCGTCACCAACCTTTCATCTTAACATTTTTTACCATTGTTTGCCAGATACCGTCCACTCCCTCATGTAATGTCTCAACCGAGACCTTTGAGGAAATAAATAAATAAATAAATAAATAAATAAATAAATAAATAAATAAATAAATATACAAGAAACCTGAAAAAAATAACACGCGCTCCGGCAAAGTTAGAAATTGTATCTATAGAGCTACCCGCCGCGGTGGCTCAGTGGTTAGGGCGCTCGACTACTGATCCGGAGTTCCCGGGTTCGAACCCGACCGCGGCGGCTGCGTTTTTATGGAGGAAAAACGCTAAGGCGCCCGTGTGCTGTGCGATGTCAGTGCACGTTAAAGATCCCCAGGTGGTCGAAATTATTCCGGAGCCCTCCACTACGGCACCTATTCTTCCTTTCTTCTTTCACTCCCTCCTTTATCCCTTCCCCTACGGCGCGATTCAGGTGTCCAACGATATATGAGACAGATACTGCGCCATTTCCTTTCCCCAAAAACCAATTATTATTATTATTATTATCTATAGAGCTCTGCAATAAAAGAAATGTTAATTTTGGCGCGAAATTATTCGCGCTTCAGGTTGTCTTGAATAGGCATCAGCAGCAGCCAACAGTACCGACGGAGCGTCTCTGATCTTGGTTTTTGTTCCATGTACGTTAAGCGTGGAAAAACTTCAAGCTGGGAAGTAGAAAGTGTTTAATCAAAAATCAAAAATATAATAAAAAGGAAGTTAAAAGATTTTTTCTCACCCCGGCATCTGCCATCACTGTATCGGCGACACCTGAGCTTTTTTTTTTAATTGGTTTTTGGGGAAAGGAAATGGCGCAGTATCTGTCTCATACATCGTTGGACACCTGAACCGCGCCGTAAGGAAAGAGATAAAGGAGGAAGTGAAAGAAGAAAGGAAGAGAGAGGTGCCGTAGTGGAGGGCTCCGGAATAATTTCGACCACCTGGGGATCTTTAACGTGCACTAACATCGCACAGCACACGGGCGCCTTAGCGTTTTTCCTCCATAAAAACGCAGCCGCCGCGATCGGGTTCGAACCCGGGAACTCCGGATCAGTAGTCGAGCGCCCTAACCACTGAGCCACCGCGGCTGGGGCAGCGGAAATAAAGGATAGGAGGCAGTATGAAGAAGAGAAACGAAAGGGGTGAGGGGATAGCAAGAAAGGACATAGGGAGTAGTGATATTTACACTATTTACAGAGCCCAAATAAAGTTGTCCAGGTCGAGCCTTGTGGAGGAAGAATTGGTTTTATTGAAAACATTCGATATCTTTTGTATGGCTAGGTGGATTTGTGCGATTTTTGTATCAAAATAGAGAGAATTATGAGGAAAATTCACTCATTTATTTATCTTTCGCGTACCTCAAAGTTTTTGGACCACGTGTTTTTTTTTTGGCAAAGTCCGAACTTCAAAATATTGGAAAATTTCGAATTCTTTTGAATCGTTACGTGGATTTGAGGGATTCCGGTATCAAAATAAGGAGAGTACAAAGGAAATTACGGTCGTATAAATAGCTTTCGCGTACTTCAAAAGAAATTATTTTGACCGTTTCTCAGAATTGGAAAATATGGAAAAAATTCGATATCATCGGAAGGGCTAGATAGATTTGTGCGATCTTAGTATCAAAATAGAGAAAATGATGAGACAAATTCGGTAATGCTAATATCTCTCGCGTGTCTAAAAATTTTTGGACGACGTTTTTTTTTGGCAGTTCGAATTTCAAAATATTGAAAAAATTCGATTTATTTTGAGTGGTTAACTGGATTTGAGCGGTTCTGGTATGAAAATCAGGAGAGTAGAGAGGAGAATACGATCAAATAAATATCTTTTGCTTAATGCAAGTTTTACCTTTTCTAGTCAGAATTTGAAAATGTCGAGAAAATTCTATTTCTATTGATTGATTAGGTGGAGTTGAGCGATTCTGGCATCAAAATGAACAGGGTAGAGAGGAGAATACAGTCAAATAATTATCTTTTGTGTACGTGAAAATTTTCGCACCACGCTTTTTCCTTTAGTTGCCAAAAGTTGAAAATATTGCGAAAATTCGATATCTTTTGACTGGTTGGGTGGATTTGTGCGAATCTGGTGCCAAAATGAAGGAAATCGAGAGGGCAATGCAGTCGTGTGTTTATCTTTCGCGTACAGCAAATTTTCCGGACCACGTGTTGGTAAGAACAATACTTGTTCTTGTTTTCTTTAATTAAAGCCTAAATAATGAGGTAGAGTGACGGTGGTGTTGTTCGATAGAGGCCAGAAAGGCGGAGTCCTTGCAGTGTTTTCTCTTCGTGTGTCGCTAGTAAATGAAAAGTTATTGCTATTTATTTGTCTACATGGGAGTTTTGATTAGTGTTGTACAGCAATGTGTTCTCTGTGGTCAGTGGAAAAGTGTCGCGGAAAAGGTGGTGAGGAAAGGGTGGTCGAAGTGATGTTATAGAGAGTAGCAATAAGTGTTGTTTAGTTGCGGAGCGGCAAAGATGGAAAACGATGGAAGATTTTGAAGAAATTAATGGCTTTTTTAAGGTTTTTTGCCTGTAGTGTTCCTACCTCACTTTTAAGATACTACACATGAATTTTAACCATCGGGTTTGCGCACTGATGTCCTTAATTGTACTGCTTATTTTTCACTGAGTGTCATTGCTATGATTTGCGAATCGCATTATATTTCACAATATAGTGCCGAAAGAGACAGAATGATATTAAGATCAATATTGTGACAGCGGTATTACTGAGACTATAGCTAAAATTAGGAGACTACGGACTCCCCTCTAGAACTCTACTACAACGGTACTATTATTTTACTACTAGACTTTATAGCGCTCTAACTTTTCTATATTTTTCGTACCTCTATCATCGATTCCGAAACGTAAATGTCTTTGCAGTGTCTTCGAACCTTGATCAATCAACCAGTTCCTGACCTCGCAAAACTGAAAAAAAAACGAAAACACAGCTTTCACTGACGTCAGTGAAAGAGATCCTGCAGGATATGCGTGCTTCCACCTCGCTTATCAACCACCAGCTCCCGCAATCTGCTTAGTACGTGATATCAGTAGGGTTGTGTGTCTGATATCTGGTCGTTACAAACGCAGCGTACCTGCAAGAGCAAACATTCGACGGATACCAACTTTTTCTCACCACGGAATATCCCAGTAGACCACTGCCAGCGACGGAAGGCGCGCTGAACACACAGCAGAGGAGCTTGTATGTGGTGCGCGCATTGAACGCGCCAACTCTGACTGCGACAACCTCAACTTTCGAAAGTGTGGCACGCACTTCACGACAGGTGAATTCGTAATTTCGACTGCCGAGTATTTCAAAACGGCGGAGCAAGAAAAGCATCAGCGATTAACCTGATTGTTTGCTTTCACATTGGTACCCCCCAAAGTAGCTTGGGGAGGTGAGGATTGACTGAGACGCCTGACTTCTCCTTCGGAGCAACGCCAAGCATGAAAATTCCGCATGACGCCACCGCAGAGTGAAAAACGACGCGATAGCAGTATGTCGAGGTTCGGGTCGTGCGCCGATCTCTATACCGCCGCAGCTGGCCGCACAAAACAACATTTCTGTGTACAGCATTTTAGCATCCAGAAAGCAAGAAAGTGAACTAATATTTGCATTCAAGATTCGAGATAAGTTCATCAGCTCAAAAAAGCTTAAAATAAAAATTTTGTGCTGACCCAACTTCACCTTTCTCGAGCTGCGTTGCTCACAACCTCACATCCACGCACAAAGAAAAGTAAATGTGTGGTTATCGCGATTTGTACGCATTCGATCAGGGGTGGCGAACTAATAATGCTACCATATAATGTCCAGGAGCAGGCTACCGCCCGCCGTCTTTTCTGTTCCCAGTGAAACTGAGCGGGCGACCTTATCGCACTGCTGAAGTTTTGCCTGGGAACACGTGCTGATACGATAATTTGAGATTTCTATCCCTCCTGAAAGGACTCCGGGCCCGGCAGACAAGGCATTTCTGTCCAAAAGGCCCTGAGTACGCGGTCGCAGCACAAACCACCCCGGTTTATCAGCGTCACAATTTCACAAAGCGTACGCGGAAGCCATGCGGTGCGTGAACATGGTCGCCGAAGCAGCTATCTCGCTGACGTGACGTCGAGTGCGAGCTATGTTTAGAGAAGGCTGATATAGATTCCGGAGAAGTACCTGCTGTTTCTTCTGAGTGCACGGGTTGGGTACAGTTGGTCTATGAGTCAATTACGCACGTGTTTTCTGGTTTCTAGGAGCTTAACTTCAGTGAAGGGCTCCGGAAATTTCGGCCACCAGGGGTACGCGTTCTTTACCGTGCACTGACATGAGTGTTTGCTTGCAGTAATTCCACTTTCCTTTGTGCGTTTTTTTTTTCTTATTCCAGTTAAGGATATAGTGCAAATGTATTTCCGGTAGGCTTACGACGCGATAAGCTTATTTCGTGCTGATGCATAGTCGTGAAAGTTGCTGTGAGCACTTTAGGCGCGTTTGGCGCGATGACACCTGATGCGCGGATGTTTAGTGAAAGCAGGATATTAATTAAAGAGTAAAGAGTGATCTTATTTGACGCGCATTTTTGAGTATAATGACAAGCACGTAAATGCAGCCATTACGCCCAGCTTATACCGAAGGCAACATGCATGCATGATCTTGTTTCATGCGTTGAAGCCCAGAGATTTTATCGATGCTAGCGCAGAATGATTAACGTTTCCGGTATTCGGTTCGCTTCTCCGTGCCTCAAAATAGCCGTGACGTTGTCGTGATGATAATAGAGATCTTTAGCGTAGCCGGACAGCCGTACGGCAAATACGGCAGTCCTTCCGTTGCTACCGCGTCCAGGTCTGGCAAGGCATATTTGCCGTACAGTAGCAGTTACCGTAGAATCCGCGTTTACCCCACGGTGGTGATAAAATCCTCTACTGATAACATGTCAATCTTTTCCTTTTCAGTCGCCCAACCACTGAGCAGCATCAAGTGAAGGGGACAAGGCACGTGAGACAAGAAGGTCAGGAAGGCTGACGGACTGAACAGTTTCCGCCAACAGCTTCCTGTACTTTTAACCAGATAATTATAAAAGACTCGCTGACAAATAGGAAAAAAAAAGGGTCGGCAGAGGACGCACCTAGTATCTTGTTCACCGGGTAGAAAAAGTCGCCCTCTTAAAAATGCTTGCTACACAACACAGACGAATCTGACGGTTGCTTGCCCATTCTTAATCATCCAAGCTTTCTTCATTTTCCACGACTGTGTGTAGAAGTGGAAGCCAACATGGGCTTCTTTCCGTGATTTCCACTGCGGCACTGAGCGGGAAGCCACCATGGTCACCAATTGGCGCGCGAAAAACGAACGATAGAAACCGCCACGCCGACAGCCCGGCTCGCACGACTTGACGGGTGTCCTTGCCGTGGCGTCACACTGCGGTGATCGCAGCGCCGCCAGTGTTCGTTCTCTGGGCGAATACTTCGATTAAGTAGGTATCAAAACGGGAACAAGCACTTTCACCTAGAAGCAGTTGACCTCGATTGAAAGAACCCATTCCTAAACGATCGCAAATGAAATTATCACCCAGTTGTTCGCCATATTGCGTGACTTGTGACTATAGGGACCGTGAAACACGGGAATAAACTGCTGGCCATTTTGAGTAGTGGTGAAGTCAGCTTGTCCAGACTCATCTTCCATGTTACCAATGAGGAGAAGCAACCGTGTAAGACTGCAGCTCCAAACTGTGCTTCTCCAAAATGGGTGAGGTTTGCCTGGGGATAGGTGGGAGCCCGGTAAAGATCCCAGGCTTTAAATAGACACAACTTTGTAATTCAATCTTTCCATCTCTCCCTATGCGGCTCTTTCGGAGGCTGTGCTCCCGGCTCCCAAGCGCAAGCGATTTCCCGAAACGCCCGGTGTTGAAGTCTGCTGTGGAAAAAAAAACGCGATGACGTCATTTGCTGGCCCGCTGTTTGCAGCTGGCTCATAAAAATAGTTTTAAAAAAAGTTGGGAAAAAACCGAACCTGTCAGGGAACGATCGCTCAGCGGCATAGAGAAGAAGGGAGTAGGAAAGCGGTCTTCTTCCTCAGCTTTCTCACTTTTCATAAACGACGCCCCAAACCTCCATGGTGGCCAACCAGCTTTGAGGCCCCTTATTCTGACAAAGAAGTAATATATAGCAAATTTCTTAGTTCAACGAATAAATAAAGCATTGCATTTTTACTTTGCAGCTCTCTTCAGCCACCATATGCACAGCAACGGGTGCAAAAGCTTAACACCTGTTCAAGCTTTCGGCTGCATTGGGTAACTGGGTCGAGATTCTTTGAGGTTTAGCTCCTTTTGCGAAAAGAGGCGTCTTTGCTGGAAAGACCTCTGACAGGAGCACAGTGACATTTGTTTGAAAGACGTTGGAATAAATAGAAGCACGAGAAGGCGACTGCAGAGGCCCTCGCTAGAAATACTGGAGGGGCGAAAAAATTGTACCGGAAACTTCCGAAAAAGGGTGGAAAATTGGGTAAGTTGGTATGGATCCTTGTTCTTACTTCCGCCTTGACGGGTATGAAGCGATAGCGTAATGGGTTCATTCCCATACATGCAGAGGGTCCTCTGAGAGTCCTCATACCACTCCTGGCACAGTGGTTCCGCGGTTAAGCGCCGCGCCGCTGCCCTGTGATGGTAGGTGCTCTCAGTGGTTGGCCTTAATTGTGCGGGCCAGGGATCTCTTCCCGAGCGACCATTCATTAATTTAACTGCCACCTGCCACGGTGGGCAGTCAATTGGCTCTCTTTTCTGTAAGCAGGTTCTGACTACGTCGCATGGTCATGTGCCCTAAGTTGCTCTCTGGGGACCAGCTGCCAGAGCCATGGCCGTGAGTTCTCGCTCACAACGCCGGTGGCGGATTTCCTGGTGAATGGGGCCTTTAACGCTATGGCGTTAATATTTTGAGGCCCACTTATGTTGTCTTAACCACGATGGTCCAGCCAACCGTGCTTGGCGAGAGAGATTAAGATCATTCAAAGGAAAGAAGTTTCATGGCACAAATAACTCCACTGAAATAAGGACAGTCGTCGCTATTAGCGACAGAAAAAATATATCACTAGACTTTGGCCCTGAGTCATCAAGGGCAGATGTCCCACCAGTTGGTAAGAGCTGCATAATCCAAGCTTTCCACAATGCAGGGTGGACAGCGGAAACATAGCTTCATGACAAGGCTGATGACGAGAGGGAGAGATTTTGTCTCCGTAAAGGGGTAGTGAATTTCGGACACTGGAGTTTCAAGACGACGTCACGATTACGTCACACGTCATACTGTTGAAGCTGTTGACAAGTCAGTGAGCCCACAAGAACAGATGAATCATGAGTTGTTTATTAGATACGTATGAAATAAGGCAGCAGTGAGTGCAAACAACGAAAGCATACGGCAATCTTGCTTTGCAGTTATGATACTGAATCAAAACGAAAAATAACTGGCATATTTTTTTTTTTTAGATAACATATAGATAGTTACTGAATTAAAAACCACGTACCTCCAGTATATAAATGGAAACAAATTCCGCATTTCCAGTATGCTCCCATGAATGAGCTAAGGCGGCGGAGGTCATTGCACCTGAAGACGACCGATGATGGCATACATGCGATTTACCATTCTACTTTGTGGTAAATTAAGTTTAAAGTAAAAAATGCTTGCGTGGCTGATTTCAAGTTTGAGCACCACCACCATTACAATAATAAACGTTCGCCTATATTTTACCGGATGTTGGAAACTTATCCCTATTTCACCATGCGCGCTATCTGTATTCTGTGCTTCCGCCTTTATATATTTTTGCACGTTTATGTTTCCATTGCTTAAGCAGGCAAGCGTGTAGAGCAAGGACAAATATTGCGAGAGTGCCCTTCAAATACAACCTGTGATCTAAACTGATTTTCTAACAAGAAAACAAATAATAAAATAATAAAAAGCATCTGAAAGCACTAAAGCATACAGACTCCATAGACTTAACAAAAAGAGACGCTCCCACTAAGAGATCGTTAAGAGATCTGAAGCGGGCAGAGTGGGTGAGAGAACAAACGCGGGTTAATGGTATCCTTGTTGAAATCAAGACGAAGAAATGGGCTTGGGCAGGGCATGTGATGCCAAGGCAAGATAACCGCTGTTCCATAAGGGTAACGGAGTGGATTCCAAGAGAAGGCAAGCGTAGCAGGGGGCGGAAGAAGGTTAGGGGGACGGATGAGATTAAGAAGTTCTCAGGCATCGGGTGGGCGCAGCAGGCGAATTACGGGGTTAATTGAAGAAACATGGGAGAGACCTTTGTCCTGCAGTGAATGTAGTCAGGCTGATGATGATGATGGCGCTCCCGCGGCTGTGCAGCTGGTGTTCGCATGACATTAGAGGCGCCATTTTGTTCTATATGCCGCGAGCTCAGCGATGCAGATCTAAGCAGGTGGCAGTACGCATATCAGACATGCTTGGCAAACTTTCTACGTTTCTTCGTGTACACCAACACGGCAGCCGCTCTGGCTCAAGAAATGACTCGTCCAGATGATTCGTGGTTGACAAGGCTTTATTACCTCTGGTAAGTTATGAGAGGAGTTGTGCATAAGACGGAAATGGTGAAGAATCAAAAAAGACAATGAGGATGAGTAGTAAGAAAGAAACACGGCGACTTGCAGCAACAGGTGTCTAGGACGCGACAGGTTATCATAGCATCTTAATTGTGTCGGGCTAAAGATCAGTCATTGTCCTTCAGGAGCGAGTTCACAATATAGGCCTTCGTCACGACTTCGGAGCAGTACGTTTGAGCCGTCCATGCTGTGGTCCGCCGAGGCACAAGCGCTGTCTCGTTGTACTCTTCTTGGGACTTCCAAAGTTTCCCGATTCCAGTGGCAAAGAGTACGGCAAGGTCCAGCTCTTTTCTAAAACTTTTCGTCTTTTCGGATGTGCCCATTTTCAATGCCTGACAAGCCTTTATGCACACTCCAATAATTTTGCACACTCCAATAATTTTCTGGTGACTGAATGAGCCGCCTTGGAATTACCAACGCACTTTCCTTGGGAGCGCAAGCAACCGCGCCCGCGACGCCGCGTTCTTGGCGGCCATGGGGACCAGAGACGTAGGCCTTCTCGCCGCTGCTTCGTCCTCCACGACAAATGCGGAGATGCGTGACGATGTCCTTGATCAGTATATCTTGTCTCCGGCAGTAGCGACAACTGAGGGGGTGGAAGCGGCAGTATAACTCGAAGTGCTCATGGACGTCCTGAAGCGTGGCCTGGTACGGGCAGCCGTGCTCTACGTTGAAGCAATGGGCCCGCATGCTGGTCACGATGTCGAAGGGCATGTGAACGGTTCTGAGTCCGCTCTGCAAGATTTTCACTCCGTCCGCTGGACACGTTCCGTATGCGTCTGCACAGTCTTCGCCGAAGAGCACAGACGAGTCCATGGCCATCCCCAGACAGTCGCCGCACATGTTATGACCGCATTGAAGACGGGTGTAGCTCGCTGGAAGCTGTTCGCAAGCCACACACACATACACGCTGTCCACACGCTCCGTGAGCTTGATAGGCCGGTGGTTAAGGCCGAAGGCGAAACCCTTGAGCACGTACCAGCATTCGCCCTCCCGTGAGGAATGATTCTCTTCCATATCCGAACGGCCGATACTTTCCTGCAGGAAAACCTCACTGTAATGCAGCTCGCACTGTAGTCTGCGGTGAATACCTCTGTAGTCTACGTTCTGAGCAACTCGAACGATGGTTATGCACGTCCACCACTGCTTATATACCAGCTGCTGAGAAAGAGGTGTGCGAGAAGGGAAGACCACACCATTCTCTCCCTCGCCTATCGCGTCCCTGGCCTGACTCTCTGACTCACCCGAAAAACTTAAAAAAAGAGGAAGTAGTCAAGGTCAGGAGTGAAAGCCTAGTAGCAAGGACAAATGGGGAAAGGAGGTGTGTGGAAGAGGGGGGACTTCCGAATGATGCTCTTTTTCTTCCCGGCGCTCCTGCCCATCACCTCTCGAAAGATGACGAATTTTTTTTCAACTAACTGGCAGGGCCACTAACCCACTGGCTCGTCGTGGAAATGGCAGATGTTGGAGGCCCACAATGCTTCCGGACCATCAAGAATGCCAGCAATGCAAAGGGCCCTCCGCTGATAACATGGCAGTTCGCTCATTGTGTGCACGGTGCCTCATTTCCTGGTGCGCTGGTGGATGTGCGCGCTTAACAAAGCTAGGAGCCTTCGGCCCTCACAGCGATGCTGTCAAGCCAACACCCTCTAGGCTAGGCTGTTGGTAAAGGGTGCAGTGACTCGTGCGCCTTCGTCAATGTTTACAGGGGACAAGGAGGGGAAGGGGAGAGGGGGGGGGGGGCACGCTGTACAGTACACAGCCGAGGGACCGAGTTTCTGACTGCTACTCTTGCTAGGAAGAGCGGGAATGCCATTTCTTTCTCGCACTGCTAATAGATGGCGCGCAAATCACACCCGGCTGAAGACCGGCTCTGACAGAACAGTTCGGCACGGCTCACTGAACTAGAGAGAACGGGCTCTCCAAAAGAACCGGTTCTTCAAAACAGCCGCCGCTCACTTTTACTTAGCCACGGCTCACTCGCTCTTTAAAAAGAGCGGCTCAAAAGATCAGTATCGTTCCTCAGCGACCCATTTCCAGTCCATGCATATAAGACCGCACGCGCTTCTTGGAAGGCTTCGGGGTTACTTGTTCTCCACCAGATTATTGTCTCGCAGTTCTTGATTTCGCTGCTCCAGAAACGAATGGTCGAATGCATGCCTGGTTGTCTGCTAGTATTGGCGCCGCTACCAAATTACAGCCAGCTGCGTGCCGCCGACATCGAAGGACGCAGAAATCGCGAACCGCGTAAAGAATTTTTCAAGCAGGAAATCTCAAGGAAATGTCGCCATGAACCAGTCCCAAGGAATAGTCGTTCCAGAGAAAAAAAAAGAAAGTTGTTGCATGTATACATGCAGACGTTTTGTGAATATGCGCTGAAAGGCTTCCCATGAGGCTCGACTTGACCGCTTAGGCTTACAATTATGACGCTATGAACAGTTCATCATCTCCTCCTTTCAAGAAAGAACTATCATCGTTTCATTTAAGACTACGGTCATATGTACATCGCTTCTCCGATCTACACATGGGCGCCACCATATTGCTGCACTACAGCTGCAATTCCACTTGAGAGAGTGCAAGCCAGCCAAGAACTCGTGCTGCACTAGGCTGGCACTTTTTCAAAACGAAGGCGGAAGAGCAGCGCGCGCCGCTGCACTGGCAAACAGAATGCGAAAGTGCTAGGGACCCCGGAACAGGGGGGGGGGGGGGGGATCGTGACTAAGGGAAGCGGTTGCCCCCCCTCCCAATCTCCGATTGCTTGCACTTGGGTCAGATTTCTGACAAGTGAAACACTTCAGTTCTAGGACTCATTTAATGATAATCACAGTGGGGCCGAGCTAGTTGGCTTCGTAGCCAGTTGTAAAGTATTTCGTATATGAGTAACCTAAACTGTAGTCATGTCCCAATAGAAGTTGACTGTCTGAGCCGTGTACATGATCGTGTATAGCAGAATTCAAACAAACTATGCACAAACTCTTCTAATAGAATTGGTCAATCCTCATGCGTAAAGCTTCCCATTTCACATTGTTTTATATTTGCGTGAACATTTGCACCGTCTGTTCGCTCGCACTCAAAACCGCCGGAACGCGGCTCAGTCCTTTTGTTTTGTAATGCGAGATGCGACCAGACTTATCTCCATTGATCGTGGCCGCGTGCAAATGCTTCCACATTTTTCTAGATTGTTGCAGTTGCTATAGGTTCTTTATCGAAGGTTCCTAGCTAGATTTAAATTGAGCGCGGCTAAGAACGGCAGGCACTTAGTTCGATGGCCGCCCAGCGCGCTTGTGACTATTGCCGCCGCCGAGTCATTCAGTTCTTCGTGGGCGCAAGTCAGCCCCTTAAACAGTTTTTCTTTTTTTGGAAGCCATTTCGTTCTCTTCCTGACTGCTGGAATGCCGTCACCACAACGTGAAAAATTGCATCAACCTTTGAACATTGAAAAATAGATAAATAAAAAGTTCATATGAAAATGAGCATTAAAAACAAATAACAAAAAATATCCAAGTCTTGTCCCCCCACTCAAAAAAATAGTTCCGGAGTCTCTGGAAAGTGCATTGAAATCGAAGAGAATGTTAAGGCCAGTTCTATTTGCCTGCACTCGCTGCGTCAGTTCTGTAAAACTTTGAAGCGGTGCCGCTTAGGCGGCACCTGGCCGTCTGCTAGCCTTCGCGTCGACAGAAAATTGAAAATTACAGCCAGTATTCGAACCGCAGCATCGAACACAATTCGAACACAACATCGCAGCAAAATGCTGCCACGAACCAGCCTCGATCGATGTATGTGCACCCCGCAGCCGCCGGTGTGAAACTGACGTGTGTTCTTTCACTCAACGCAACAGGTGTGCTCGAGCCAAGTGGCATTAAATGCCGGCGCGCCCACCGCGATTGTGACGGCCGCCGGACGGGCGCCTTCGCCACTTTCGCGCGCGTCTGTCCTCGGGAGTAACAGTTAGCAGCACGCGGGCACACCAGCACAGAAGTATAAACACACACACACACCACGCGCGTGGTTCACTGCGCACACACTGCACAGAAATCACCGCAAGTATTCACAAGCTTGATCAACAGGTTCCCTGTGATGCTCCGTATACGAGTCGAACCCTAGTGGGGCACCGTTCTGGTCGACGAGTGATGAACCCGAGTCCCTTCGCCACGTTTATCGCAACGCACAAGCCGTCGTCTCCTTCCGCGGAGGCGGCAGCTGCACGAGTCCGTTCAATTCTCCTGCACGACGTGAACTGGTTCTCGTGGTGCTGCACTTAGCCATTCGCTTCAGCGGTGCAAGATGGCGCCGTCTGCACGGCGCCATTCGTTCCAAAAAAGCGCAGACGTTGTGCAGGTATAGTGAA
This sequence comes from Amblyomma americanum, assembly GCF_052857255.1. Classification (NCBI taxonomy): domain Eukaryota; kingdom Metazoa; phylum Arthropoda; class Arachnida; order Ixodida; family Ixodidae; genus Amblyomma; species Amblyomma americanum. The sequence goes on along the minus strand of NC_135506.1, from coordinate 18,656,987 downwards.
CTAGAATATTCTAGTTCACTGTAGTGCAACTAAGTGCAGGAAAGCTGTGCACCTCCTCAGTGGTCCGTGCCGACATGGTGCAGCTGCAGATGAAAGGCGAAGAGCTTGAAAATCGCCAAATTATCGGAAAAGCAGAAGCTTGTTATCGCTTATACCTCTAATCGTGGGCGGGAGTGCGCAAAATAAGAGCGAACCGCTACCATTCGAGCCAGCTATCGCGTCCAAGAACCCAGCAACGACATGTATTTATTCCGAAGCGGGCGAGCAGGGCGCCGCCATCTTTTGAACGCACCCCGCAGGAACATTGAACTAGAATATTCTAGTTCACTATACCATAACTACCGTAACGTGCCCATAGCGCGTGACAAGAGCTTCCTGCACGCGCTCGATTGAAAATTGTCGCACATGAGGTGTGGCGCTGCTGACGCGCTTCACCTGCACCACAGTACAGTTTCTGCAGGGCGCTGGCACCAGCGGCACTTTTTAAGGATTGGTGCCGTGAACCAGCTCTGAATGGAATGAAGCTTGTGATTTGTAGCTTGCGTGCGCCCGCAAGACGCTGCGAGATCATACGTAGCGTTCGTTCTGTGTATGAGCATTCGTTGCCTGCAGAGTCGCTGCGTACGTACAACTCGCGGCTGGTAACTAGTAGACCATTTGCAGAAAAGTCGTCTTCTCTGCAATTCTTCGAGCGAGTGAAAACTCCGGATGGCCGTACTCTCCTGCAGCAGAGTCCAGGCAGGAAAAGAAGGGAGACCATCTTTTGTCAGAGTGCTGTAGGAAGTTGGTAGCTTCCTTGTTCTGGTTAGGGGTGCGGGGGGGGGGGGGGGGGGGGGGGGGCTGTGAAGGGAGGAATTTGAAGCGAGGGTGTTGCTTAGCACAAATTTTTGAGGAACTTTTGTATGAGATAGCTCATTTCCGGCACAGGAACAAAGGGTCATTTCCTGCCTAGCTTCTACTGCAGTGCTACCGAAGGTTGACCGCGACCCCGTTCTCTATGTTGTACCACAGTACTCTTTTGCCGGCTCTCTGGGGGTCATATTGAAGTAACCTGGCAACATTCCTGAGTTCACTCAGAAGGAAAAATTTGACTGTACAATCACGAGTGAAAAATATTAGCACCATTGACGTGCCACAGGAGGAGCAGATGGCAAACCTGTGCGCTGAGGTGACGAACACGCCGATAACAAAAGTGCCAGGTGTGCTCGCAAGGCAGGGCGCCGCGCCAGCCGCGCGTGAGATTTTCACGGGTCTGGTGACGTCTTAGTGCTAGTATTCTTTGCTCGCGACTGTACCATTGTGCTCTTGCAAAGACTCTCGGGGGGCATTTTGAAGTAAACTGGGGACGTTCCTGAGTTTACTCAGAAGCCGGAATGCGAGAGTATCGTCTGGGAACGTGATCTTTTGTTTGGGAAACAAGCTTTATGGAGAAGCTGACTCAGAAATTTCTGGAAATGGTCCATTGTCCAAAATCGGACGCGCGACGTTAGCGACTGGCCAGTGTGAATCCTGGAAGCAGGCGAGAGGGAAAAGAAACGGAAGAGAATATTGCAGTGTGTGGGGTAAATACCCAGTAGGTCTTTGAGCGGGAGGACGAAAGAGAGAGATTAAGAACCACCAGAAGCAACACTGTGCGAAAAGACGTTGAAGGAAATGAGGATTTTCTCTGGGCTCGCTACCACGCCCCTGTTATCCGCCCTATCGCTGTCTTCTATTTAAGCCCTCGGTGGGTGGATCGTTTCCTCTCCCTCTTACCCCCTGGCCATATGCCTTTATTGGCCAGTCTAGTGAGAGAGGTGACGTGACGTCCTCCAATCCTCCTCCAAGGAATACGTCATAGAACTTGTAAGCCCTCAGTAGGTGAACGTTGGGCGCTGTACCAGTCTCGTCGCTATCTTGGAGCTGCTCGTATCCTTCGGCCTGTCACTGCCAGCGCTGACTTCAGCACGCATCGCACGCTGCTCGATCAGGCCGCTTCCGAAGCCACAGTGCGCCTCATCTGGACATCTATGGACCACGTGCCCAGCACAAGCAAGTCCAGACCAGGCGTCGGATCGAGTGTGCAGATAATCCCGAGCGCTTACGACCCGATGGCCCTGGGCGAAGATACCGCTGAGTTCAGGGGAAGATGGCACACCCTGAGAGGCTACTCCGACTTGTTCGACGGTCGACCCATCCCGTTCAGGCGCCCGCTACCTGACTCCCGCGTCTGTTTGACGTGCCAAGAGGTGGCGGCGACCATTTATATATACCCATGCGGCCATAGCGTGTGCGACAGCTGTATAGATGTGCGCATCACGAACCCCGGCCACGTGATCTACACGGCTGTCTGTCATGCGGACGGTGTCCGGTTCATGGCACGCGACGTCCAGAAGCTAGAGTTTAGCATCGAGCATATGATGGATCTTGAAGTCTGCTGCCCAAACATGAAATTTGGCTGCATGTTCCAGTGCAAGCTTAGGGAGCTCATCAACCACGACCTAGTGCACTGTGCCTATCACCCGAAGAGTTCCGACCGCTGTCACCGGCAAGACATCCATCCCCGTGACGTCGTGCAGCACTGGAACGCCTGCTCCGGAAACCCAGAGAACGGCAACGATTCTTGCAACGACGCTGTCGGCGAGATTGATGCAGCTGCCAGTTCCGGGACTGCCGAGCTCGTTGTAGGGAACCCTCTCTCGGCACCCATTACGAATGTCGTGGAAGAGATGCTAGACCCGATTATAGATAAGATGAAAAAGATTCTGGACTTGTTTAAGAACACGGTGCAGGGCTTGTGCCAAGCGCACAGCCCTGAAGAATTGACGAAGCTGTTTGAGCTGCTGGACAGACTCAGTCTAGTGAGCCAGGTCTTGGTGAAGCTTGCTAAGGAATGCCTGGCGAACCCCAGTCCAGCTGCAAGCGATGCTTGCCAAGAGTGAGATTTTTTTGCTTCCTGATTTTTTTTTTACATCTAAACCACTCTTTTTTTACACTAACCGAACTTCATTTCCAAGGCCTATCTCTATGGCATCATGTGTTAATAAAGATCCCTTGAAGTCCCGGAATGAATTGGCCTGTTCTACCTGTAGGTGATGTCCTCGACCATGGCGAGACGCCGTGAGTGGTTACAGCAACGTTTATTATTCCAGTAACTCCATGTTCCAAAGGTTCAGCGTAGGGTAGTCTGATAATGCCAGCCGCGAATGCACAAATGGGAGGTATATGGACCATGCGTAACATAGCCAAGCATACTAGTCGGGGCCAACTTTGCATTGTATACCAGTGGCAGAGCTGACGGTACGCGCAGCGCTCACAATTTCTCATGTTGTTGTTTGAGTTGCCAACGAATTTTATTGGCGCATGAGCAGCACGAAGAGCTCCATTGTGCAAAGTTTCGGGTCTATCCAAGGTTGTGTCAGAGACCCATATTTGAAACGTTTCATTTTAGAAAGGCCGAGAGCCTGGCCAGAGGGGGAGCCTGCAAAGCTCTGGAGCCCGCAGCTCTCACTTACGATTCTGCTGTGAGTTGCGGTCGCTGCTGCGCAAGTGCAAATTTTGTTTTCAGGCATTATCTGTCGAGTTATGGGGAATTTGGAGCACTCTTCCTTCCGCCAAGTGGGAAGGACGAAATAGAACTCCTGCCTTGGGCACAGAAAGAGCGCCATATCTTTTCGTAATTTATTGCGTGATAGACTGTCGCTGAAAATAAAACTGTGAGGTATAAGGCAACCTATCATGAATAAGAGTTCGGGATGAACTTCGACCGCGCTTGTTGTTTTAAAGCAACCTGAAACATGAGTTAGAGGCGTGTTTTCGCATTTCGCTTTTTCCTTAATTCGGGTGCAATTGCATCCGCGTTGCTTAAGAGCCAGTGTCCGAACGCCGAAGCCATCGAGTAGACATGGTTTACGCAAAAAGCGTGCAGGCGCTAAAAGACGGAGACAACACACACACACAAGACAGGACTCTCTCTCTCTCTCTCTCTCTCTCTGTGTGTGTGTGTGTGTGTGTGTGTGTGTGTGTGTGTGTGTGTGTGTGTGTGTGTGTGTGTGTGTGTGTGTGTGTGTGTGTGTGTGTGTGTGTGTGTGTGTGTGTGTGTGTGTGTGTGTGTGTGTGTGTGTGTGTGTGTGTGTGTGTGTGTGTGTGTGTGTGTGTGTGTGTGTGTGTGTGTGTGTGTGTGTGTGTGTGTGTGTGTGTGTGTGTGTGTGTGTGTGTGTGTGTGTGTGTGTGTGTGTGTGTGTGTGTGTGTGTGTGTGTGTGTGTGTGTGTGTGTGTGTGTGTGTGTGTGTGTGTGTGTGTGTGTGTGTGTGTGTGTGTGTGTGTGTGTGTGTGTGTGTGTGTGTGTGTGTGTGTGTGTGTGTGTGTGTGTGTGTGTGTGTGTGTGTGTGTGTGTGTGTGTGTGTGTGTGTGTGTGTGTGTGTGTGTGTGTGTGTGTGTGTGTGTGTGTGTGTGTGTGTGTGTGTGTGTGTGTGTGTGTGTGTGTGTGTGTGTGTGTGTGTGTGTGTGTGTGTGTGTGTGTGTGTGTGTGTGTGTGTGTGTGTGTGTGTGTGTGTGTGTGTGTGTGTGTGTGTGTGTGTGTGTGTGTGTGTGTGTGTGTGTGTGTGTGTGTGTGTGTGTGTGTGTGTGTGTGTGTGTGTGTGTGTGTGTGTGTGTGTGTGTGTGTGTGTGTGTGTGTGTGTGTGTGTGTGTGTGTGTGTGTGTGTGTGTGTGTGTGTGTGTGTGTGTGTGTGTGTGTGTGTGTGTGTGTGTGTGTGTGTGTGTGTGTGTGTGTGTGTGTGTGTGTGTGTGTGTGTGTGTGTGTGTGTGTGTGTGTGTGTGTGTGTGTGTGTGTGTGTGTGTGTGTGTGTGTGTGTGTGTGTGTGTGTGTGTGTGTGTGTGTGTGTGTGTGTGTGTGTGTGTGTGTGTGTGTGTGTGTGTGTGTGTGTGTGTGTGTGTGTGTGTGTGTGTGTGTGTGTGTGTGTGTGTGTGTGTGTGTGTGTGTGTGTGTGTGTGTGTGTGTGTGTGTGTGTGTGTGTGTGTGTGTGTGTGTGTGTGTGTGTGTGTGTGTGTGTGTGTGTGTGTGTGTGTGTGTGTGTGTGTGTGTGTGTGTGTGTGTGTGTGTGTGTGTGTGTGTGTGTGTGTGTGTGTGTGTGTGTGTGTGTGTGTGTGTGTGTGTGTGTGTGTGTGTGTGTGTGTGTGTGTGTGTGTGTGTGTGTGTGTGTGTGTGTGTGTGTGTGTGTGTGTGTGTGTGTGTGTGTGTGTGTGTGTGTGTGTGTGTGTGTGTGTGTGTGTGTGTGTGTGTGTGTGTGTGTGTGTGTGTGTGTGTGTGTGTGTGTGTGTGTGTGTGTGTGTGTGTGTGTGTGTGTGTGTGTGTGTGTGTGTGTGTGTGTGTGTGTGTGTGTGTGTGTGTGTGTGTGTGTGTGTGTGTGTGTGTGTGTGTGTGTGTGTGTGTGTGTGTGTGTGTGTGTGTGTGTGTGTGTGTGTGTGTGTGTGTGTGTGTGTGTGTGTGTGTGTGTGTGTGTGTGTGTGTGTGTGTGTGTGTGTGTGTGTGTGTGTGTGTGTGTGTGTGTGTGTGTGTGTGTGTGTGTGTGTGTGTGTGTGTGTGTGTGTGTGTGTGTGTGTGTGTGTGTGTGTGTGTGTGTGTGTGTGTGTGTGTGTGTGTGTGTGTGTGTTGTCTCCGTCGTTTAGCGCCTGTACGCTTCTTGCATAAACCATGTCATGCTACAACCGACTAGCTCAAATGAAAGTCTTGCCACCGAGTCGCCGCGGTGGGTCATACTGGATTCATTTGTTGTTATCATGAATGAATTATAAATAGGCTGTCATGATCTCATCTGCAAGCTGCAGTGGAATGACATGTCACTGCAGTGGAACCATGTCATGCCGGGTTCGTCGTGCACTCGTCGCACTTCGGCTTTTTTTTTATCTTACTGCGTTCCAAACAAACATCAGCGATAGTCCACTCTTGGCCTCAGCACTATCGCCATCTGCCACTCATGCCTCCAGATGAGGATCGCTGATCCATGCGGGGCTTTGTATCCACGGCCTCGTTTTCACGGCCCCGACCAGAGCGAGTCGTGTCCGGCGTCGAACTGAACAAGGTCATCGCTGCGAGTTTACACAGGGTTTATCTTAGCGGGTGGAGCCCGGAGGCGTGCATTGCAACAACTTCGACGAAAGCCACAGCGCACGCGGGTTTGTTTTTCGCGGGCGAGACACGAATGATCAGAAGAAAAAAAAAAGAAAAGAAAATTGTAGAGGACACTTAAACGCCGCCTTAAGAGTATGGAGCGATAGCGTAGTGGGTTAGGCTTTCCATTTTTTAGGAGTTGGACGCCTTTGACGCATTGTTTAATTTTTATATTGTTTCAATTAATTAATTGATCAATGAAATACTCTATTTTTTCAATTAGCATTATTGAGCATTGCCTTTTCATTCTGATCATTTTCACTCCTTGGACCTCTGTCTGTATTTTTTTATTTCTTTAATTAACCGGGTAATAGCCCGTTCATCATCATCATCAGTTAACAAACCAGTTAATACAATCGACCCCCCCTGCAGTTATTAGTTTTTTCTTTAAACGCACTACATTACGAATATCCGTTGTTTCAACGCAAGAAATTCAAAGATTCTTTGCAAACAACGAACTAGCTAGTCATTTCACGTTGCAAGAAGCTCCCGTAGATGGCGCATGCTCCATCTAAGGAAGCTTCTTGCAACGCATGCTGCATGATACGCATGCACAGCGACATATTGAAACCACCGTGAAAAGGTCGGTGCGCTATAGGCCGCCAGGCGCACCGTCGTGCTGCCGAACAATTTTGGGGAATGAGTTACGGACGCTGCGTCCCTGTAGCCTTGTTTTTATCTCTAAGAAAAAAGCAGTCGGCGAGTATAGTTCTCCGTGCCGAATGCAAAGAAAAAGGTCCGTGGCATGATCTGGTCATTTTAGACCATTGCTGGTCTAAATCATACCGCATGAGGGGCAGTGTTGGGCGCGTCTTGCATGCTCGCGTAACACCCCAACCATTCTGCATGTGCTCGACACGCCGGAGCAGAGGGCTAGTAACGATCTTAAGCCTCGGGCTTTCTCCTTGAGGTATAAGATGGAAATTCAATGCCTGCAATACACATGGGCCATCCTTTCGGCTGGCCTTTTTTTTTTTTTGTGTGGGCGAGGAATAGTTTATTGGTTCAGTCCTTCCTCATGAAGCGCCCTTCTGTACAGCAACGAGCTGCTGAAACGCTGCAATGCATCATAGTTTCGTTATCGGCACTTTGTAAGTTTGGCTCCATCTTAAGCTCTACATTCCCCAAGTAATTCAGCACTTGCTTTCAAATGATGCGCCTCCGAACTTGTGCGTATGGGCGAATGTACCCGAGGGCGAGCTTTCGAGAGATGCCCTTGAAAATCGCACGGGCAGGGTTCCGGTCTGCGTAGGAATCTGGCTCCGGTTTTGAAAATGACGTAACGAGTGCTGTTTGCTCCTATAGCGACTTGGAACGAATGCAGTGAATAGTCCTGGCCTCATAGTTTATGTGTTCACCCTTTCCGGTTTTTTTTTTCTTGGCGCAGATAATTGACAATGACAAAGGTTCTCTAAGCTCCACCTGCCCCGGACGGATCGTGTCCTTGGCACTTCCTAGTCAAGGCACCGGTGATGAAACGGCGGACAGGCAAGTTGGTTCGCGACCATCTCCGCCGCTGCTCCTTGTTTCACTGTTAAGTTTATCCAGTGTTTTTTCCCCCCGCCTGCAGGGGCCATCCTTACCTGACGCGTTTCCGGTCGGGCTCTAATTATTGAAGGCTTTAGAGGCTCTTTCGCGTTTGCGCACAGCAGTGAATCTTCTTGGGAGCCAAGGAAGTATTTTTATTGATAGCTATGATATGCTAGGTGTCCATTATTTGACATTCACGAGTTCACAACCAAGCCGTCAGGCTTAGCTGATGCTCCGGCTGCTCTGCCTCGCTACGTGGCTGTTAATGTGACACATGAAAATTAAATAGAAAATATAATGAACTGCTTAATTTCTAGGCTCCTGTGGACCTTTTGAACTGACGCAGGCCGCATGCTGAACTTTCCGCAAGGGGAGCGCAAATTATGTTAGGGGGCACCTATTCTGCTAGTGTTTCATCGGCTTCAAAAAAAAAAAAGACACGTACGGCATTGAGACTAGCCCTTCAAGATTCTCAAATGCCAACAAAGGAGTCGTGCAGCCGCATTCCGAAGCCAGAAGTTGGCTTTACCGCCCGAGGCGAATTTGAACTGTTTTGATGCCGGAACAAATGCCTGACCTGTCAACGCAACGGCTGCACGCCCTGCACAAAAATGTTTCCCACCAAACAGGACTACTTGTCAACATAACGGTTCGGCGAAATACCTTTTCCTCGGGCACTTCACCCCAGAAAAAGAGCACCAGGCGGGGGGAATGTTGTACATATCAGAAAACTGGTAGGTACCCTGAGGCACTATAGGGGATAGGAACCAGCGCCCCCCTAATGCGAAGCGGCAGCTCTATTACGAGGCCATCGCATTCAGTGTATCTCATATGAATGCGACGTTAGAAACCTCATCACGAAAAAAATCTGGCGTAGTTTGTCATCAATTTGCTTGTTCGAGACAATGAAGTACCGTGGTCTCGTTATGAGTTCACACGGTCACAATTTCCATTCCCTGAAGGATATGACGGCATTACTCAATGGTGACGCCTGTCTTCCCGGAAGGCCTACCAACGGCCACAGGCAGCTGCCAGGTGCCAGATGGCAGGACATATGAAGGGAGTAAAATAAGTGTGGAAGAGACATCGTAGAGGGCAGCTCCTGGTAACTTTCGACCACCTGGTGTTCTTTAATGTGGGCTGACCACGCACAGCACATCGCCGTATAATGCATTGTGACCGCATGCCACACTGGAAACAACGCGGCAGCGTGTATGCCCTTGAGATGTAGCACATTTCAATGTGGAGTTCATGGTCGGTGGAAGGAGTTTCGAGGTGCCATTTTTCGATAACTTCTTTCTCTTTTTTATTTCTCTCAAATGCAGCGCGCACAGGGCACCGAACATACGAAACAGAATAACAGGCTTTCATATTTACTGGAGAACAAAACTTGATATATGTCGAAGAAACATATGTGGCCTCTTTCAAGTGATTTGGTATCTTACAATAGACGTGCACTTCTTTATTATTCGAACTTAAGCAGATCTTCGGCATCTAACCTTCATGGCCTGGCCAATACTATTTTCACATTACACCTGTTCAGCCGCTCGGTGAGGAAATCTGGTTCGGATGGTTTGTTACACGTGCGCGCCATATTCTGGGAAGGTGAGCATCAGTCCCATCACGTACCCAGTCTGGATGCAGCCGTCCAGGGCGCAATTCGTTTATAGCAACATTGGCCGCTCAGCTTCCCCCCCCCCCCCCCAAAAAAAAATATTGAGCCCCGACCTTAATTTTCTTCCTTTCAGCAATGCTCCCAAGCTGCGCACCGAGAAGCTTCGTGGGCACATGGCGAAGGCACGCGTCGCAAGAGCCCGCATGCGCTTCGCTGTTCCAGTCATCTTGTACGACGGCAAGGTGCGATGCATTTGTGAGGCTTGTTCTTGAGCCTTCGTCTATCCAACGATCTTCGCATCTCCTAGAGATTTCTCGCCTTGACACATGCGCTTGACACTCGTGCTTTACAAGTCTTTCTCCGTATCCAGAACATCTGCAGGTCAGCGACGCTTTCGGTGGCCTGGATATCTATGGGCGATCAACCATCAAGTTCTTGGGTGCGTATTACTTATCATCTTTACCGTAGAGGAGAAACTCGAGAACAACGTTCTTGTTTGCGTCCAGTCGCGTTCGCGGGAGTGGGCGTTGTTGTAGCATGTTTAGTCGCTGCTTCCCATTCTTGTGTGTATAACCATATTGCGAGCTAGGTAACATTGACGACACGTCAACGAAGGCATGCCTGCTTCAGTGCGGGAAAAGTAAATGCGCGGCTGGACCGAAGTATATATTCGCGTGCATCGCAATACAAACGAACGGTGCCAGCGGGTTCTTGAAGGTAATTAGAGAGTTATAGCATATGGTTACCGTGTTTACGTTACCGTATAGCGGATGCCGGACTTTCCGGTTACCGCGGCGCACGCCACAGGACGTTTTAGCGTACCGTCTCTCCCGTGATGGCCGATTCGCATGACAGACGTGCGTCACAAAAGTGAGAGGCGTGCTGCCGCCCCGCGGACTGGACAACCAAGGAAGTTCAAGTGCCTCTCCCTTCGCGGGAATTAGCGGCGGCCCGCGAAGATGCGCGCGCCAGCTCTGGCAACCACCGCTCTTGCCAGTATTCCGGCTGCCGCATTTCGCTGAGTGGCGTTGAGGTGGCGCGCTGCTTTGACAAGCTTCACTGCGTTCGCTACCATGACGAAGTGATCGACTCAGCTAGCAACTCGATCTAGAAATGTTCTTTTGCGCAAATAAAACGACACACGAGAAAGGCGGCACACACACACAAGCGCAAACTGTCAACTGGCTTTATTGGCGGAAGGCCACACCTTATAAAGGCCGAAAAGTGGGGTGATATACCATGAAAAAGAGAAAAAAGAAAGAAAGAATGAGATAACAAAACAAGGTGCGAAGAAGCCACTAAAGCAGAACGCATGCGCGGGCAGACATGCGTAAGACATGAAAAGAAACATTTGTGAAAATTAACAGTTAGCCGCTTTAAAAAAGGCGATCTCAGCCGCGAACAGAGATAAAGAAGGTTCGCTGATGCACTCGCCACCAAGTTTCTTTATATGATAGGCTTCTAGGCTAATCCGGGCCGTCTTATCTCTACTCTTGCCAAGAACCTTCGTCTCTTCAAACCGGGCCACACATTCTTCACAGTTACTAACGTGCGCAACCAAATGCACGTATTTGTCCTCTCGGTTTTCTAAATTTAGGGCGTGTATACGTGTATACGTGTGCGCGAATACGTGCATTTGGTGCGTGCGAATACGTGAATCGGCCATAACGAGTTACCGTAAGGCTAAAACGACTGATGATGATGGCAGATGCCGAGCTTTTATTGAAAACAAAAATGCGGATGCATTGCAATCATTTCTATGAAGTGCGACGCTACATGCACTTTAATAATCTTTTTTTTCTGCATATAAAGGCGTACCGACTGCACTTCAGCTTACACCCGACTCAGCGGCTTTTCAAATGTGCCCGCGAAGCTAGATAGACACCTTTGCCTGCCCTGGCCAGTTGACAATTTCACTACGTAGACCTCAGTAAGCTTGCATACGCCGCACACTTGCGTTGCGAGTGCTGTAAAAAGCGCAACTCGACACCTGTTTTCCGTGCCGTATCGTCGCTTCTTTGTGTTTGGGTGTGAACACTGTGGCGCCATCTAGAGACAGTGAGTTACAGCGCGCCAACTTCGTACTGGAGAAACTTTTTATTTTCTGCAATTACTGATGAATATACCAATAGAATCACCAGCCTTCTTTTTCTTGGAAAAAAATCTTAAAAATAAAGAAATGTTAAATCGGGCACAAAATTGAAAAGCTGCAGCGTAGTCGTTCCTATTTCGCTATGTATACGACATATAGTTAGGCTTAACTGCTCAAAAATCAGCAAATTATCTCAAAAATATGGCGTAGTTGTTACTGAAACCTCGACGTTTGGGTGAGAGTCTGCAAATTAAATGCCAATGCCTTCATTTATAGCGAGAAATGACGCCGAAGAACGCGGCGGCGGTGCTGTATTTGCTCCGAAGCTGCCGTGCAGGGCGCCGCCATGTTTGTTTACGAGCGAACGCTAACTCTCCGCAACGCTAAAAGAGATTCCGTAAAGTGCTAGAGGACCGATAAGTGGCGGCGCATGCGCAGATGTCGCTAGCCTGGCCCGGTAAACGGTAAGGTGAACACGGTAACGATATGCTAAAACTCTCTAAACACTTCCACGTAAATTTTTAAGTGTTACGGAACGTCATACTCACAGTCGACCCCCTTCCCGAGTCACACTCTTCTTGTTCCCACCAAGCTCACTCTTTACACTACTGCGTACGATACGCGATCGTTGGTCGTGCCGGCGTCGTCGTCGGTCTAGCGTGTCAAACCGGTGCGTCAGCGACGGCGTCTGCATACCGACCAGCCCACCGACCGAGGATCGCAGATGCGCAGGTGTCGCTAGCCGGGCCCGGTAAACGATAACGTAAACACGGTAGCGATATGCTATAACTCTCTATTTCCGAAACATACTTACCGTATTACCGTGGCAATGCCGAGTAGAAACAATTATTTGCACGTTTGGTTGGTTTATGGTTTATAGGGGTTTAACGTCCCAAAGCAACTCAGGCTATGAGTGACGCCGTAGTGAAGGGCTCCGGAAATTTCGACCACCTGGGGTTCTTTAACGTGCACTGACATCGCACAGTACACGGGCCTCTAGAATTTCGCCTCCATAGAAATTCGACCGCCGCGGCCGGGATCGAACCCGCGTCTTTCGGGCCGGCAGCCGAGCGCCAGAACCACTCAGCTACCGCGGCGGCCTTTATTTGCACGTTTAAAGTCACACTGAAGACCAAGTGAAGCTCAGCTTTACAGAGAGACTACATCATACGTTTAATGAATAAAAAATGTACAGGATACTTTCACTTGAAGCTGAGGTTGTATATAATGTATAAAGGCCCAGGAAATGATAAACTGGCATCATCATCACTAGTCATTCTGCTAAGGTAATTGGGATGACATTCGGGCCCTTTCTCAAACACTGATCTCTGAGGTCGCACTACATTGGCATTCGCTTTCAAATGATGATCGCTGTGGAGTTCGCTGACCTTTCCGCGAGCTCGTTGATATTGTGTCCACAGGGAAGGCCGCTCCAGTGGGGCCGGAAGTCCCCAACAAAGGGGCCCGTCCCGTCCCTGCCTCCCCTTTGTGCGGTGGACGTCCTCGTTTACGCCGCGCCGTCACGGGGATGACCCGCCGGGAAAAACGCTAACCATGTACAGCTGACGACATGTGGTTGTTAAGGGGCTGACGAGGTTTCGGGGGTGCACGAGATACGGCTGAGTATTAGCCGAGTAACCGGAAACCCACTATTCCCGTGGCGATTGTGACTCGGCTTGAGCCAGTGGGCAGGCCTGTGCCCTTTCCTTTTCTTTCTTCCTGGCAACAACAGACAGACAGACAGACAGACAGACAGACAGACAGACAGACAGACAGACAGACAGACAGACAGACAGACAGACAGACAGACAGACAGACAGACAGACAGACAGACAGACAGACAGACAGACAGACAGACAGACAGACAGACAGACAGACAGACAGACAGACAGACAGACAGACAGACAGACAGACAGACAGACAGACAGACAGACAGACAGACAGACAGACAGACAGACAGACAGACAGACAGACAGACAGACAGACAGACAGACAGACAGACAGACAGACAGACAGACAGACAGACAGACAGACAGACAGACAGACAGACAGACAGACAGACAGACAGACAGACAGACAGACAGACAGACAGACAGACAGACAGACAGACAGACAGACAGACAGACAGACAGACAGACAGACAGACGGACGGACGGACGGACGGACGGACAGACAGACAGACAGACAGACAGACAGACAGACAGACAGACAGACAGACAGACAGACAGACAGACAGACAGACAGACAGACAGACAGACAGACAGACAGACAGACAGACAGACAGACAGACAGACAGACAGACAGACAGACAGACAGACAGACAGACAGACAGGTGGGCTACCTAGATAACGTGACCATGGGGCGTCATTACATCCTGCCCATCGGACAGTAAGCAAACTGCCTGCCGTAGCAGATCTCAGTTAAATTAGCGATTAGTCACTCGGGAAGGGCAACCTGTGCCGCACAAGGCCCACCGATGAGAGCACCTGCCATCGCAGGGCAGTGGCGCATCGCTTAACCACAGCATCGCTGCGCCAGGATGGTTATGAGGACTCTCAGGAATTTGTGAATGTAAAGTAGAGAATGACCTTCTGCATGTATGGGAACTAGCCCATCACGCTAACGCGTCGTACCCTTAAGGCGGAGCTCAAGTTTAATCTCCAATTTTTCACCTTCACAGAGACTGCATAATAATTTCCAAAATAGAGGCTTTACGATTGGGTCAAGCCTGTTATACGTCAGTGGTGCAGGCAGGAGCTAATTGGTTTACATTCTTTTTATGGCAGCTCCAGCATACTATATGTCAGTGGATTCTCGCTTACCGCATAGAGAATACGCTGACAAACAGTAGGCGATTCTTCGCTCACAAGCAATGATACACATTTTAAATATGTTCATTGAGGCTTTTCTCTAACTTGCTCTTTTAACGGAGCAAGAAATGAGCTGGCCCAAAGGTAGGTTTTTTTTCCTTTTTTGAAAAATTAAGCAGTTAATCACAATATTTGTGAAGCGCTCATGCAAGTGTTAACTGGAATAAGCAAGAAACTGTAAGATTGAATTTAAACGTCATTTTGAACTGTCCTCAAATATCTAGGTCAACGACCGCCACTAGTTGGTGTATTGCAAAATGTTTTAACTTATTGGAACTTCACATTTTTTTATTTCCAGCATGTTGCATCTTTGATATGATCGTTTAGCCACCTTACTCAAGGCACTTGTACTCGTGTAAGGTAAGAATAAATGAATAACCAAACTTTTTTTCAGTTTCTCTTGGTTTACACAAAACTGGTGAAAGGTTTCTGGTTCGAAAAAGTTTTATTTGATGCTGGCAACAGGAACGAGTGGAAACGAGAGGAAAGAACCATGAAAACTTTCTAAACAGCATGCCTTGCAATGAAACCTTAGTGTTGTTGTATATAATTGTCTCTTATACATTTTCTTTGTTTTTTGGTTGCAGCTACCGTTTGGGTTTTCAGCTGCCTTTCTGTAAACATTATACCTGCTGATTTTACTGACTTCCAGCCGGCTATTTCAGAATAAGATTGTTAGTTTTTACGATAAAGAACGGTTATTGCAGGGGTGTGTACGTGAAAAGGCAAACTTTCGTTCGCTTACCTTTTCAAAACATTGTTTTCTCTACGGTCGTCCAAAAGAACTGTGCAAGTTATCGGCACGTGGCCCGCCGCGATGGTTCAGTGGTTGGAGTGCTCGGCTACTGACCCGGAGTTCCCGGGTTCGAACCCGACCGCGGCGGCAGCGTTTAGATGGAGGCGAAGCGCAAAGGCTCCCGCGTGCTGTGCGATGTCGGTGTACGCTAAAGATCCCCAGGTGGTCGAAATTATTCCGGAGCCCTCCACTACGGCACCACTTTCTTCTCTCACTCCCTCTTTTATCTCTTCCCTTACGGCATGGTTCAGGTGTCCGCCGAGATGTGAGATAGATACTGCGCGATTTCTTTTCCCCAAAAACCAATTTTCCAATTTATTGGTTTATGAAGGAAAAACGCTATGGCGCCCGTGTGCTGTGCGATTTCAGTACACGTTAAAGATCCCCAGGTGGTCGAAATTATTCCGGAGCCCTCCACTACGGCACCTATTCTTCCTTTCTTCTTTCACTCCCTCCTTTATCCCTTTCCTTACGGCGCGGTTCAGGTGTCCAACGATATATGAGACAGATACTGCGCCATTTCCTTTCCCCCCCCCAAAAAAAACAATTATCAATTTATCGGCACGCGGGCGTTATGGGAAATTATGACTCAACACTATTATTTTCATTCTCTGTAGTTTTATTGCTACTTCTTCGGACAAAGTACGCTTAGCAAAGAGTGGTTAATAATAATAATTGGTTTTGGGGGAAAGGAAATGGCGCAGTATCTGAACCGCGCCGTAAGGGAAGGGATAAGGAAGGGAGTGAAAGAAGAAAGGAAGAAAGAGGTGCCGTAGTGGAGGTCTCCGGGATAACTTCGACCACCTGGGGATCTTTAACGTGCACTGACATCGCACAGCACACGGGCGCCTTAGCGTTTTGCCTCCAAAAAAACGCAGCCGCCGCGGTCGGGTTCGAACCCGGGCACTCCGTATCAGTAGCCGAGCGCCCTGACCACTGAGCAGCCGCGGTGGGTGCAAAGAGTGGTTCGAATTAGCATTTTTATTAAACCTTCCAAGCTTAAGTCGGGGCTCTCTAAACATAGAAATTGGTGCATGTTAGCTCTACTTCGCATCCCAGTTCTTAAGCAGCCCAAAGTATAAATATTAAAACAATATGCGTTGCAAAAAAAAATATGAGTGCAGGCGACGAATGCTCTACTGTTTTCAACCAATAACTATACTGTAGATTTAGGCGTTTCATCTGTAATAAATTAAAACACTAGCTTTTGCATTGCCGCTGACAGGCTGCATCATGCCTATGTTACTTTTTTTACGTAGGAGAATTAGCTAATGGTCAATCTTCATGGTAGGGAGTACTCCATCTTTTTTTTACTAAAGGCCACACACGCGTGACGATGATTTTAAACAGCCGGTGTATACCACTGTAAAATTCACTAGCCTGTTACCGTTCTGCTATTGACAAATGCAAAGACTGCGCTATTGAGAACCACGTTTTTAACGATTTTGTATTCAACCGTGTCTCTGAAAGAAGGAGGCATTCAGCGCATCAAAAGAAGTCATCTTTTTTGGCAAGACAGGAGAGCGATAGTTTCTGCTCTGATTTTCTTAGATCTAGCGGGAAACTTGGGATCTGGAATTAACTGCACGTGGGTCTCTCTTTTTGCTTTAACCCGACGAACTGTGATATAATGACAAACGTCACGCACAGAGACTGTCGCCAACTGCACCCAGTCAGAGGTTTCGAATGGAGAAAGGTCACGCTATATCCGATTTCATCCTGCACGCAGGCACAGTGGTCTGAAGCTACTCTGAACCAAATATGCTCTGTATTGAATTTTAGCCGCAAATCACGTTCCTTGCTAAGCGCCTAGTAATTCACTTGCCAACTCACTTTAATTGCCCAGGACATGCGAAACGTACTGGGGTTATGGAAAGAAATACGAACAGGGTAGAGCCTAGCAGCTCAGCTGTTCGCATTTATTTTCATCACACTTTTTCTTTGTTGGTAGGAAAAGGATGGTAAAGTCGTCCGGGATGCATTCAAGGAGGACCCTAAACGTCTTTTTTTTTTTAAGCCCAGGCAAAAACGTGATCACAAGAAATTCGAACAACGAAACACGTAATTCCGCGTTGTTCGGGTTTCGTTCCATCACGATAGTACATCCTAAATAGGTAAACTGTGAGCCAAATATTTTTTTTTTCATAGAGAATACGTGAGAGCATGAAAAAGCAGATGCTGCTATCAGCTATCCAAAACCTCATATTCTTAATGGAGTTGTCTTGCTTGCGTGTAGAATACATTGAGATGTGTGCAAAAAAATGTTTGCGGAAATTTGCATATGTTGGGATATACTATGTAAGCCCTCTGCTCTTCCTTTGGTCTAATTTGTATTTTTCTGATTTCTGCACCACACGCAAAATTTTTTACACAGACTATAAAAGGCTTGCCTCTCAATTTGTGTGCCCCCTGCTCATTAGAGAAAATAAAGGTGATCCTTCCATCGAACACATTTGTTTCTCCAACATTGACAACGGTATCAAGATGTTCTAAATTATGTTGAAGTACTCATTCTGTTTGTTTCGATTAAATATCGCAGTAACGAGGGTAATTAGGCCTGAAATGTGCTCATGAAGGCCTCATCGAAAAACGACTATTCCATTTATAATCCGCCTCGCAATGACCTTTAATGGAAATCCAAAGTTTGGAGCAGCAACTATGAGCTAGCAAACCTAGTCAGCACGGTTCATGAATAGTTCGCGTCTTAAGGTATTCAGCTGAAGCAAACAGGTTTTCTATGAGTGTACTTGTGGTGTTTAGAGAGTGGTATCCTCTTACTGTCATATATTTTGCTCTTTTAAGACCAGGAATGCAAATTCGCGGTGAAACTGAGCAGTATGACGAGACGAATAATCGCTGTGCAACTGCATATATTACAGAGCTTCTCTGCACTTGACATGGGCGCGCAAAAGGGGCATGCGCTGCAGGAATCTCAGACACCGAAGATGACTTCCTTTCTGGGATGCTGATAATCTCATATATTTGCCAGGATCGGAGTGTCAGGTATTGCGAACTCCTGGCTCCCGCGAAAAATGAAAGTAAATTTTCCTGATTTACTCTTTTTATGTGTAAGCATTACCTGGCTCGTGTGTGCAGCTCACATAAATAGTGTACAGAAGGTGTCGCCACTTACCCGAAACTTACACGAGTTACTCAGTGACTCGGTTACTCGGTATTAACTAGAGTAAGCTATGGTAAGTTCGGAGGATTGCCCCGCCAGCTGCGTGAGCAGTTGCTCGGGAGAGAAGCATAGGTTGCACAATCCCTACGGATGTTTGTGACAGGAACAGCCACCTGCCAGTGCTGTGGCGCATCGCTTAACCGCTGCGCCACGGCGCTAGTAGTGGCATGAAAACTCGACGCCATCTATGACTGTTAAGTGTGGAATGATCAATTCTGCATTTACGGGCATTAACCTACGGAGCTCGAAATGGTATGTGGTTTGTTTACCAATACAAACTGTTACACAAGCCCGCAAACCCCAAACGCACAAATTGAAACGGAATTTATGGCACGTAAGCAGCCTTAAGCGTCCCCGGGAGGTTTTCTTTTGCTTGTCTATTATAGCCACAGAGCCAAATGTATTCAAGACAGTTGCTCACAATGTTCTAGATGAAACGTAATCCACTTAATGCTATGGAAAGCCGGTAATCACTATCGTAATATAAAATGTTGGCTAGAGCACCCTAGTTTAAGATTTCGAGCAATAATAATAATTGTTTTTTGAGGGAGAGGAAATGGCGCGGTATCTGTCTCATATCGTTGGACACCTGAACCACTCCGTAAGGGAAGGAATAAAGGAGGGAGTGAAAGAAGAAAGGAAGAAAGAGGTGCCGTAGTGGAGGGCTCCGGAATAATTTCGACCACCTGGGGATCTTTAACGTGCACTGACATCGCACAGCACACGGGCGCCTTAGCGTTTTTCCTCCATAAAAACGCAGCCGCCGCGGTCAGTTTTCATTTCCTGAACACTCATTTGTTTCAGCTAACTTGCCCAAAGGGTAGTTTTCACGTCAGAAGAGAATCTTTAAACGACCCAAGTATTTCACGCGTTTGAAATCCTAAAGATCCGGAGCATTTAAAAAATTACTTCACGCATCAGCAGGCATTCAGAATTTTCTGTTCTAAGTTATGATACTTGAAAGTTTTTGAAATGAATATCCCGCTTGGGGCAGCCTGCTTTCATGCACACCGCCAGTTTGCAATGTCAGGCAGCGTCCTTGAAGTGTGCTTTACTTTTAGCGCTTTGAGTGTTCCCTTCGTCAGGCTGCTGCAACAAGCTTTCCTGCTTTGCGTCAGCATGCGCTTTATTCTTCGTTTAATTGCATCAAGATTGCACTGAAAACGTCACACCGTTTTCCCCGGTTTCAGTGGTGACGCAGTGCTATATGTCAGATTTCCAAAGACCAAACAGTGACCTCATGTGATCAGCCTTTGCCATCTTTTGTGGATATGTGAATGCTTGCGGGGCGTTCTCCGGAGGCAAATGTCCAAAGGAGATGTCGCAGTGGCTGATATCTGAAATGAAATAAAATGACATATATTTATTCCGTAAACACTGACAATAGGCCACAGATGAAAAGCTAATATTTTAGCTTGAGCGAGTCTGTGGCCTTATACAAATTCTACAAGCAATGGTTTAATAATAATAATTGGTTTTTGGGTAAAACAAATGGCGCAGTATCTGTCTCATATATCGTTGGACACCTCAACCGCGCCGTAAGGGAAGGGATAAAGGAGGGAGTGAAAGAAGAAAGGAATAAAGAGGTGCCGTAGTGGAGGGCTCCGGAATAATTTCGACCACCTGGGGATTTTTAACGTGCGCTGACATCGCACAGCACACGGGCGCCTTACCGTTTTTCCTCCATAAAAACGCAGCTGCCGCGGTCGGGTTCGAACCCGGGAACTCCGGATCAGTAGTCGAGCGCCCAAACCACTGAGCCACCGCGGCGGGTTCCACAAGCAATGGTTTCGTCTCAATTTTCGTGTTCATACTTCGGCGTTTCTAACTTTTTTATATACGTTATAGATAGACGCACACAAGACAGAGCCGTACTGAATATAAAAAAAATATTTGTGCCTCAGTCAAACATTTAAAAAACGAGGAGATGCAAAAAGGTATTTTGCCACTTACTCAGTGTTCAAAAGGCATTCAAATGTCTCCTTCCTTCTCTTCGTTTTCACCCCGCTTCCTATTCTACGTGCTCTTCTCTGAAAATGAAAAGAATATTATACGTGTCTCTGCATTTCAAACCGGCCAAAGTCATAGTCGAATGTGTCTACCGAGGGCATCCCACTGAAGCGGGGAGTGAAAGCAAAAAAAAAATTCAATTTCCCGTGACCCGTGCTGGAAGCATCGCTTCGCACGTGTGCAGAGTAAGGAGGGCTTTTTTTATTTTACATCATTTCTCTAGTAGCCGCAGGAAAGTAGTATCTTCTCTTTAAGCTGTTAAACATATCTTACAATCGTTTGGAGCTGATAATGGCGTGCCTGCTTCAGGGTAACGTCAAACTCTGCGTGCTCTGGATACCACATATGATCGCTCTTGTCTTTTTTTCTTTTTTTGACGAAATCTTCCTTTTAGAGGTAATCGAGTTCAGGTAAGAGAAGGGGGATACGTGCTAGCATATCTTGCGAGGGAAGGTTTTCCCCGTGTCGCTGCGCGAGTGCACCATGTCGCAATTCCCTCAATTTACATTTACAGGCCCGGGGTTGAACAACCGGGGCTGCAGCTACACACTGCTAATACTTGCTCCACGGCGACAGTTTTTGCACACATTTGTTGACCTCTGCATTTTCATATTTTCTTTCTGTCCCTTCTCTCTCGAGGTGGGCGTGTCTCAAGTGTGGATGTGTCTACATCGGCCAGACCGGCCGTTGTTTCAACGAGAGAGATAGCGAACTCAAACGGGCAACAAAAACAATGAAAGGGGGAACCTCCCTGATCACTGGCAGAGATCGTGAAGATTGCGAACCTGTGCGGTAAGGGGCAAAGTTTATCGCCAAAGGCAGAGAGTTGAAAGAGAAGTAATCAAGGCTTTTACATAGAGAAAGGCAGGTCTACGTGGATAAG
The DNA here is from genome assembly GCF_052857255.1 of Amblyomma americanum. Classification (NCBI taxonomy): domain Eukaryota; kingdom Metazoa; phylum Arthropoda; class Arachnida; order Ixodida; family Ixodidae; genus Amblyomma; species Amblyomma americanum. The sequence goes on along the minus strand of NC_135506.1, from coordinate 18,635,859 downwards.
CACTTGGTCGGTTAAACTCAGCGGCCAAGAACTGGGTGTTTTAGATGGTCATGCGTAGATCTTGTTATTCGGTCATGTTATTGTGCTTCCGAATTTTTCATAGCTTTTTCTGGAAACAGTCATGCACTGGTGATTATGTATAAATGTGATCTTGATTCTGTATTTTTTTTTCCTGTTGACTTGTTCTCACTCTGATAATGCACTGATATCGACAATGTACAGGCGTATAAAAGTTGATGTTTTCCGAAAAAAACTCAGTTGGTAGTAGGTGCCCTTTCCATCTTTCTCTCTTCCTGTGTTCGTTCCCTCACGCCATTCAAATTTGTTATGACCCAACTAAACCAACAGCAAGCATTTCTCTGTAATTGGCACCACGCGTCGGAAATATTCGTTCTCTTACGGCGCGGTTCGGGTGTCCACCGGGATACGTGAGACAGGCATCATTTCCTTTCCTTAAAACCAACTTTCATTTCCTTCTTACGGCGCAGTTCGGGTGTCCATTAAGATATGTGAGACAGGCGTCATTTCCTTTCCTTAAATTGTCCAACGGGCAAGGCGTAGAGATAATAATAATAATAATAATAATAATAATAATAATAATAATAATAATTGGTTTTTGGGGAAAGGAAAAGGCGCAGTATCTGTCTCATATATCGTTGGACACCTGAACCACGCCGTAAGGAAAGGAATAAAGGAGGGAGTGATAGAAGAAAGGAAGAGAGAGGTGCCGTGTTGGAGGTATCCGGAATAATTTCCACCACCTGGAGATCTTTAACGTGCACTGGCATCGCACAGCACACGGGCGCCTTTGCGTTTCGCCTCCATCGAAACGCTGCCTCCGTGGTCGCATTCGAACCCGGGAACCCCGGACCAGTAGCCGAGCGCCCTAACCACTGAGCCACCACGGCAGGTAAAGATGTGCGGACGTTTTCGAATTTCTGCTTCACTGAAATATGTCCACCGTGCTCGAAATCCAACCTACCAACGTTATCGAGCCCCGCCGCGGTGGCTCAGTGGTTAGGGCGCTCGACTACTGATCCGGAGTTCCCGGGTTCGAACCCGACCGCGGCGGCTGCGTTTTTATGGAGGAAAAACGCTAAGGCGCCCGTGTGCTGTGCGATGTCAGTGCACGTTAAAGATCCCCAGGTGGTCGAAATTATTCCGGAGCCCTCCACTACGGACCTATTCGTTCCTATCTTCCTTCACTCCCTCCTTTATCACTTCCCTTACGGCGCGGTTCAGGTGTCCAACGATATATGAGACAGATACTGCGCCATTTCCATTCCACCAAAAACCGATTATTTTTTATTAACGTTATCGAGAGCCGAACGCCAAAGCCATTCAGACACCGCGGGCATTTCACTTTCATGAAACACTAGCCTCAAAAGCAAGGTATATGTTTAGTAAACTTCAGTAAAGCAAACAATTTAAGGCATTTCTACGAGTACAGCATTAGCAGTGTGAAGGTTGAACGTTTTATTATTTATAGCGCTTAAATTTTAGCAATATATACCACGGTACTCGCGCCAACGAAATGCGCTGACTACAAAGGCGTTGTGTACCACAGTAGGCAAGGTGGGCTCGTATGCGGTCGGCTTTAGTTTGGTCTGCATCGTGCGGATGTCCAGGTGCTGCGTAGCTGTTTCGATTTTCAGAAAAAAAATGTCTCCCGCCTTCATCACTCCCTGATAGCAGACTACATTGACAGACTCACCCCTTACCCTGGCCCGTAATCATTCCTCCTTCCCCACTAAATTTTGCACCCTGTGCCTATAGCCTCGTCCCTCCACAATCTTTCCCTCTGCCCGGCGGACCTTCCCACGCCGGGCCTAGAAGACCGGAGGACTGGGAGACCCTGCTGCACTCGGAGGACCTGGCCGTGCAGACCATCGCCACCGGCTGCGCTGCCATTGTTATGGACCTTAAGAACATTAACACTTGAGTGCAGTGTGGTCGTGCGGAGAACCTGACCAAAATTTCTTTCTAATAAGAAAGTTTATCTCTTTTTTCTGCTGGAATGATTTGGAATTGAAGGAGCCTGTGAAATACACCAAGGTTCTCAACTCTAGTACAGGCTCGCCAAGAAGAAAACATCCATTAAAGCGCCATGGACTTTAAGTTCACCTGTGTGTGGGAGTAGCTGTAGTAATAATAACTTTAATCATAAAAATATATGGTTGGGTCTCGGTGTAGAGACACTCTTCACATCTTTTGATGTGGTCTGTGGCTCTTGTGGCAGGGTTGGAGCCCCTAGTCCAGGGCCCCACTGAGTCTTGCCGCCAGGTAGGCTTTCCGTACCTGGGAGTGGTGTAGCCTTGATAACGGCCCCAGACGACTAGCTAAATCGTAAATTAAAATTTCGCATGAGAATTGTGAATTTGGCCCGCCGCGGTGGCTCACTGGTTAGGGTGCTAACTAAAGGAGCGGTGACTGTCTCACTTCTCGCAGACAGTTACCGCACCTTTTATTTCAGGATAACCAACGCAGTATCACCTCTCATTTGTCATAACAAAAAAAAAGAATCCCAGCACAGATGATCTGTGGAATGAGGAGGCAGATCGTATAGCCCGAGGTCAGACGAACCGGAAGATCAGCCCCTCAGACTGGGACCCCCGGGGTGAAGCACTGATCACGTACCATGACATAACCAAGTGCTGTAAGGACAGAAGATGGGTTTATCCGCCTCCGCATGCGGATCGTAGCAAAGCACAGGTCGCGGTGCTAAGAAGAATGCTAACTCGATCCATTCCCACAGGTTTTCGTTTATTACGAAAGAAGTCTGTAACCCCGCATGCCTAAATTGCCAGGAATTGGCAACCCAAGGTCACATATTATGGGTACGTGATCAGTAGTTTGTTATGCAGTCTGGGGCTGCCCTAGAACAATTCACGTAATTTCTTTCGGATCCACGAAGCTTGCCACGAGACGCAAGCTACGCACTCGATGCCGGACACGTCAGCCTATTCGTTAATCACTGCAGCTCTGTCGCCTGCACCACACTTTTTTTTCCCGTCGCTGGTGCTTCGAACGCTTAATGAAAGTTTTAAATATCAATTTCCAATACCTCTGTTTCTTGCTTTTCGTCCAGTACCACTCACTTTTGACGCTGCCGCACTCAGGTGTCGCTTTTGGGGCTAGTATTGGAGTGCGTGCCCATGACTCCTTTGTGTTTTCTATTCCCCTCCCGCTTCAACTTATCTTCTCAGCGCAGCATCTAAGGAAAACATGACACCATGCCTTCAGACCCCCCGTTTCTAATCACAAGCTTCCACAAGTAAGACACCTGCTGTCTCAGGTGCTCACCTCTTAAGGGTATTACACACGTAACAGAAGATTTCCCAGCAAAACACAAGGGTTGCCCCCTGTCGCCAAGGCCCAGTGATCATCTTGTTTCCTCTTCAAGCGTGAGAGGCACGAAATCGCACTCGCGTATCCCGGGTCGGAGAGCGCTTCTCCGTTCTCTTGCGTGCGACATGTTACCGCGCCCTTCCGTTTTCCTTCCATAACCTCCTCTTCCTCTAGCATGTTAGCGAAAGAATTCTCTCAAGCGTGCTCGAAACCTCCGCTCCTGGCTTGTTTCCCGCCGTTATTTTCCGCGTTGTCATCTACAATTCCCAGCAATATTTCTTCTGGACCAGATCCTCCGGAAAGAACAGAGCGGAAACACGTGTTCTCTGCTGTTTTTGTTTTCTCATATTGCTGTTTCCACCAGAAGCTGTTGCAAGCGGTTACCGTGATGGCATGCTAGCCAGCCCGTTTTCCAAGTTGGTAAGCGTCTGGTTCTTTTCTTGGTTCTTTCAGCAAGGTATTCTTTCTTTCTTGACGGATTTCTTCCGCGTATTATTTCTTTTAGTTTAGTGATTAGTATCACAGCCCCACTAATCGAAATAAAAGCAAAACATCTTCCTTTTTTGCTTGCTGCTGAAGAGGAATTTCTCTCGGCGCAAGCGCGAACAAACTGCCACAAAGACGCTCTGGAAACCCAGCTAACAGCAAGAGCTTGTATTTAGTAGAAGGCATATTTCGTAACCAAACAGACAGAAACAGAACCGACACTTCTTGGGTGGTTTCCATTAATATTTCAATGTACAAGTGGCCCTTTATTCTTGAATTGCACTGCTGTGCTCACGTCTTGGTTAGTGAAAGCACTATCATTTGTTATTTCGTTAACAACGCTTGTATCGCTGCTCCGAGGGTCCACCCATAAAATTGTTCCGTCTTTCCCAGTGACAAAGCCGTCCTTCCTTACTCTTATCCCCTGTTCCATATTACACTCCTTGCGTGAGCTTGTTACTTGGTGAACGACTTAAACCACTAAATTGTGAGAGCAAAACTTTCGGCACGAATCCCTTTTCTTTAACTTCTTCAGTATTTTTTTATAACCAGGCGTAAGTTTAATCCCAAATATAAGTGTCCATGAAGTCTTTCGCTGAATAATGCAAGAGGCGACAGGCGGATGATTAACGTGCGAAGATGCGAATAAAACAACGCTGTTATGCTCACAATACTACACGCACAAAAATATACACACGCCTTCCTAAAGGTCGCCCAGGTATGAACTCTGCATATATTAAAATTAGCCGAAATATCAAATGTTGATGCTTTTTTGTGCACTCTCCTATGGCGAATGTCTATGCTTTCTAGTTCATCATTTTCTCAAACTAGCTATAGACTATCTCGAAGTTAGTCTAAAATTAATGTTGTCAGTGCACAAGGCTGAAGAAGTATTGCTGGTAAAATGGTCGCGTCATTTCCTGATCTTAAGCACAGGAGGAGGTCTCACAATAGCGCTTCGACTGAAAATGGGTCAGTGCGCCCATAATCTCTCTTCTTCTGAGACTACCCGACCGTATATATTTACAAGACGGCTGTAGATAAAAACAAAAGACAGATATCTTTTTCACGAATAATGCCGCAATTGCTTTACCTTCCAAAAATAAAGCCGTGTGTTCGAGCAACAAATGCAACTTTGACGCTTTGTATCTCACAATTTTTGTCCATTGGAAACATGGAAACTGTAGAGTATTTTGTCATTGATTGGGAGGCTCTATATCGCCTAGCATGCGATGGGAGAACTGCACCGATCAAAGGTACAAAAAGTTTTAAAAACAACCGAGATGTAGTGCATTAATAGAAATTGGAAAGTAAGAAGAGGACAGAAGGGGAATAATGGAGCAGACTGGAGAGAGCAGTAGAGCTTAGAGCCCCACCTGTGAACCATTCGAGAATGGCTATGTCGTTCTTATTAAGCATTTATTCATGACTCCTGCTCAGGGCCACACGACTTGAGTGCATTTTTTATTCTGGGTTTATCGTGTATACATATAGTATTCCCCTCCTGTGTTGAGCTTTAAATGAGTGCAGACGTCTCACCCATACGACGGGCTCTAGAAACCAGGAGTTGGGAACGGAATGTTTCTTACGCTGAGCAGTTGGTTGGGAAGCCCAATCACGTTACAATGTAAGCACCGGTTCTGAACAAAGACTTTGCTCGATTTATCGATGTGGGCTACGCTATTCGAGTTGCGCAAACTCATGCAACCAGACCACTCTTTAAAAAGTTCACCGGGTTGTAATTTTTAATGTGGGCATTAGAGAGCACTGAAGACTTTTCAGACACAATACCTTTTCACCCTAATCGCTCTTGATTAAGTTTTTTGCTCTAGTTTCCAAATAATTTAAACTAGGGTGTTGTCTTGCGCAACACACACTACGCTGTTTTTTTCTACAAGGGTTATTCGGTGGGGATGAACCGAGCCCCATTTTGCGCGGCTTAATGTACTCAGTTCTCAATGATTCATTCAACCTTTTCGAAAATTTGTTTGGAGGCGTACCAGTGTCAGTAACCTTTAAAAAAGCTAAGACCTACCGAGACGTCGTCACGAGCTCAGTGCGTGGCGTCATTAATTATTCACTGCGCATTTTGGGCAACTACGGAAACCGTAAGCACACCTGCTTTGTTTGCGACAGTACAGTGAAAAGCGTCGTACTTTTTTACCCGAGGTCTTGTGAGCCTTCAGAACTGTAGATGCCGTGATCAGTCGCTATTTTTGAACGGTGATGCCTATAGCGCTTACCTTATTTTAGTTCTTGATAAGTTCTTTTGTGGACTACTATTTGCTGCGCCTGACGCTATTCAAGAATGTGCTAAATGTTTATTTTACATACTGCTTCAATAAATAACTAGTGATTGCGTGAACAGTTTTTGAGCCGAAAGCTAATTTGAGGGAGGAACTTTTTCTGGCACTTGTGTAGTCGGTATTGGTTTGGTTTATGATTTATGGGGGTTTAACGTCCCAAAGCAACTAAGACTATGAGGGACGCCGTAGTGAAGGGCTCCGGAAATTTCGACCACCTGGGGTTCTTTAACGTGCACTGACACAGTACACGGGCCTCTAGAATTTCGCCCCCACCGAAATTCGACCGCCGCGGCCGGGATCGAACCCGCGTCTTTCGGGCCAGCAGCAGAGCGCCATAACCACTCAGCCACCGCGGCGGCTCGTAGACGGTATTCTTTCAAACCGTATATTATATTTGATGCATACTGTGCTATCGCGGGTTAGAGGATAGACGAGAACTTGGTGTGGGATTCCTCATTAATAAGGATATAGCTGGCAACATAGAGGAGTTCTACAATATTACCGAGAGGGTAGCAGCTATAGTAATAAGGCTGAATAGGAGGTACAAGCTGAAAGTGGTGCAGGCCTACGCACCAACATCCAGCCATGATGACCAGACCGTTGAAAGTTTCTATGAGGACGTAGAATCGGCAATGAATAAAGTAAAATCGCAGTACACTGTACTGATGGGCGACTTCAATGCGAAGGTGGGCAAGAAGCAGGCTGACGACCACGCTGTAGGTGACTATGGGATAGGCTCTAGAAATAGCAGGGGAGAGTTATTAGTCAAATTCGCGGATAGAAATAATTTACGGATCATGAATACCTTCTTCCGCAAACGAGAAAACAGGAAGTGGACCTGGAAGAGCCCCAATGGTGAGATTAAAAATGAAATCGACTTCATACTATGCGCTAAACCTGGCATTATTCAGGATGTGGCCGTCCTCGGAAAGGTGCGTTGTAGCGACCACAGAATGGTAAGGTCTAGAATTAGCTTAGACTTGAAGAGGGATCGGAAGAACCTAGTGAAGAAGAAGACCATTAACGAGTTAGCTGTAAGAGGGAAAGCACAGGAGTTTAGGATAGCGCTGCAAAACAGATATTCGGCTTTAACTGAGGAAGATGATCTTGATGTTCATTCAATGCACGATAACCTGACATCAATAATTACGGAGTGCGCAGTAGAAGTAGGCGGTAGGACAGTTCGAAAGGATACCGGGAAGCTATCTCAGATGACGAAAGATCTGATTAAGAAGCGCCAAAACATGACGGCATCTAACCCTACCGATAGAATAGAACTAACGGAGCTATCAAAGTTAATAAATAAGCGCAAGGTAGCCGACATAAGGAAGTTTAATATGGAGAAAATCGAGCATGCTATAAAGAACGGAGGTAGCCTAAAAACAATGAAGAGGAAACTAGGCATAGGTAAAAACCACATGTATGCATTAAGAGACAAGCAGGGCAATGTCATTAGCAATATGGATAAGATAGTTAACTTAGCCGAAGAGTTCTACACAAACCTGTACAGTAGCCAATGTAATCAGAGCGTTAATGAGAAATACAGCAATGCACAGCAATGCGTCATCCCGCCAGTAACGAAAGATGAAGTAAAGAAAGCCTTAGAAGCAATGAAAAGGGGAAAAGCAGCTGGGGAGGATCAGGTAACAGCAGATCTGTTGAAGGATGGAGGGGACATCGTGCTAGAAAAACTAGCCACCCTGTATACGCAATGCCTTATGACCTCGACTGTACCAGAAGCTTGGAAGAATGCAAACATTATCTTAATTCATAAAATGGGAGACGCCAAGGACTTGAAAAATTACAGGCCGATCAGCTTACTATCCGTTGCCTACAAAGTATTTACTAAGGTAATCGCTAATAGAGTGAGGGCCACGTTAAACTTTAATCAACCAAATGATCAGGCAGGCTTTCGTGAAGGATATTCCACAATAGATCATATTCACACTATCAATCAGGTGATAGAGAAATGCGCAGAATATAATCAACCTCTATATATATAGCTTTCATTGATTACGAGAAAGCATTCGACTCAGTGGAAACCTCAGCAGTCATACAGGCATTGCGTAATCAGGGGGTAGAAGAGCCTTATGTCAAAATACTGGAAGATATATATAGCAACTGCACAGCTACTATAGTCCTCCATAAAGTCAGCAATAAAATTTCAATAAGGAAGGGCGTCAGGCAAGGAGACACGATCTCGCCAATGCTGTTCACCGCATGTTTACAGGAGGTATTTCGAGGCCTGAATTGGGAGCAGTTGGGAATAAGAATAAATGGAGAATACCTAAATAATCTGCGATTTGCTGATGGCATTGCCTTGCTGAGTCACTCAGGAGGTGAACTGCAAATCATGATCAATGAGTTAGGCAGGCAGAGCAGATCGATGGGCCTAAAAATTAACATGCAGAAAACCAAGGTAATGTTCAACAGCCTAGCAAGGGAACAACAGTTCACAATCGGCAGCGAGAGCCTAGAAATTGTGACGGAATACGTCTACTTAGCGCAGGTAGTGACAGCTGATCCGGATCATGAGAGGGGGATAACTAGAAGGATAAGAATGGGGTGGAGCGCATATGGCAAATTCTCGCAGATCATGAGTGGCAGTTTACCAATTTCCCTCAAGAGGAAAGTGTACAACAGCATAATCTTACCGGTACTCACCTACGGGGCAGAAACGTGGAGGCTAACGAAAAGGGTGAAGCTCAAGTTAAGGACAACGCAGCGAGCCATGGAAAGAAAAATGATAGGTGTAACGTTAAGAGATCGGAAGCGGGCAGAGTGGGTGAGGGAACAAACACGGGTTAATGACATCCTAGTCGAAATCAAGAGAAAGAAATGGGCTTGGGCAGGGCATGGAATGCGAAGGCAAGATAACCGCTGGTCCTTAAGGGTAACGGAGTGGATTCCAAGAGAAAGTAGGCGGAGCAGGGGGCGGCAGAAGGTTAGGTGGGCGGATGAGATTAAGAAGTTTGCAGGCAAAGGGTGGATGCAGCTGGCAAAGGATAGGGTTAATTATCGAGACATGGGAGAGGCCTTTGCCCTGCAGTGGGTGTAGTAAGGCTGATGATGATGATGATGATGATGATGATGATGATGATGATGATGATGATGATGATGATGATGATGATGCATTAAGAGTAGTTCTGAAGCTGGTTAGCTTCTCAGTCACCAGTATTTATTGGTTCACAATGCCTTACAGCCCTCAGAAAAGCATTCAGTAAGGGGGGGGGGGGGGGGGAACAGCGGGATAAGTGCGAATGAAATAAACAAAAATACAACGCCAAATACAACGTAAAGAAAATAGGCTAGACTAACTAGCGAAAATTCATTATTAGTATCCAGGGGAAGAAGTATAAAACTATCAGAAATAGGGAGACGGGGAGAGACGCAAACGCCACAGTAAACAGGAAGAGTGCGTGTGAATGTTCGGCTTTAATTTGTTTTGCTTCAGCGGCCTCACCGATAAACACAAAGGCGCCCTTCTGCTCGACTTAAGAGTATTGGATAGCGCATCTAAGCATATCTTTATTCCTGAGTGTGGCTTTCAGTAACCGTGGTTCATGCTAACCAGGCAATCGTTTACATAACGGCTGTGCCAGCGCCAAAGTACGCAGTTGAAGAGCAGTCTATTAACTGATGCGAAAGGTTTATAGGCTTACGGGGGAGGGGAAGGGGGGGGGGGGGGGGTTGATGTTCCGAAGCGACCGGGATCATGAGGGACGCCGTAGTGAAGGGGCTCCGGAAATTTCGACCGCCTGGGGTTCTTAAACTGGTGCGAAAGAGCATAATGAAAAGTGCAGTGTTGAGCAATAAAGCCATTCGGTTTGCGATAAACTTCTTTTTTGGCGAAGTCGAGAGAGCGAATCTGTACGGCACTTATTACGCAATGTTAGCCACGTGGCTCCAAAAAGAAGCTTAACACAATGAGAAGAATGCAATGAAGACAGCAGCGCCAAGAGAAGCTCGATAGGAGTCGTTTTGGGAGAGCTGTTCTATTGTAAAATGCCTCCATGCTTCTTACTGCACTGTTGTCGCAATCACAACCTTTTATTTGTGGCTCTATCCTTTGCAGCAGTGCTTGAGTGCGGCTGGCGCTTCTAAGAGGGGTCTTTTTATTTTGTTCTTCATTCAGGCCTAAGACTTCGCGGCAAAGGAGGCGCTAGAAGGCAAAAAGCACGGTTACCGAAAGGGGCACTGGACACCCTGGCATTCTCGACGAACAATGGTCCGAGGCGATGGAACAAGGGCGACCTTTCTAACTACGCATTTTTTTACCCTACCTTTTCGTTCTGCGAGATCGAAGATATCGATTGCGGTCGACGACCGGTATCAACGTTTTTGCCCTTAGTAAATAATATTTCTGGTTGAGTCAGTGACAAAGGAAGCTGACAAAATGTCTGATAACTAATCAGCTAATTAAATCACCTCTTTGCGATTATGGTAGGGTCATCATTAGTGACCTGAAGTACTATCGCACTCAATATGAATACATTCAGGCCAGGATGACAAGAAAAATACCGGATCATAAAAAGACGGAATAAGCGCATTATTACTTGCACTATTACGCCTGGTTTAAAGGGCAGAAGAGAAAGGGTTTTTGTTTTCTTCTCCTAGAACAGAATGATCAGACCTCTGGCACACACATGAGCAAAACTAGTCGGCAGGCTTTCATAATTCGAAAATGGGCATAGCTTTCATTTTAGGTTGTCGGCCACCTAAACGTGGTAAGCGCTCGTAGGACACGAGTCATCAGGACACGAGCATGGCAAGCAGCAGTAAATATGCATTTGCAAGTAATTTTTTTGCAAAACACACCGTTTAATTAAAAACATCTCTACCACCCTTCTTATGAGGTCAGAGAATGAGGGCGCAGTGGAACTGCAAAAGGTGCAGGCCATGTTGGCCTGCGCCCTCCCCTCGATTCATCCAGCATCACATATATTCTGTCACCATCCAGTCTTTCATGTTTATCTAAACATGCTACATTATGAAGAGTAACCTTCAATACTCTACAGGCAAATGCTTCTTGCTTCTTTCCTTGCTTATTATTCAAGCCTGCCCAAAGCGTCAAGCGCAATAGGATCGGCAACCTTCTTATCATTATTTACTTTCGCTCGAATTTTTAATGTTTTCAAAAAAGTTGCACATTGAAAAAGCACCTGCGTTCTCTGTTGCTAGAATCTCACTCCTGTGCAAATTTCAGCCGCGAAAAAAAAACCATTTTCATGGTTTTTAAGCCCTGAAATTTGCACGCAAACAACTTTAACCCTCTGAGGTTGCATAGGGCATGCGAGGAGCAAAGCATATATGACTCGCAAATACATCAGTAATACGCGCTTGCCGCTGGCGGGTTACACCTCGAAACATTACATTCCAACAGCCAACTCCCCTGGGAGGAAGCCCAGCAGAGAGTTTTCGTATTCCAGCTTGCGTATTCCAGCAATTCGTATTCCAGCACTTAAGTCACGCCCTGCTCGCGAAAGGAAAACTGTAACACCGTGCCGCAGACTAGAACCCGTGGTTTGGTTACGTTGGCCGCGTTGCGGGAACACCTAAGGAGTATGAATGCATGAACGTAGTGCTTAGAATGCATCACCGCCAGTACACTCCCTGCGTACTAGCGCTTGCTACGTAGCTAAAAGTCATTCCCTATGCAGAGCTATAGTCCTCCTGAGGTCCTCCTCCTTTGTACCGGCACATGATGATGGTGCAGAAGACACACAAGCAGAAAGTCTACCACCGTCTGCGTCTTGGCGCTCCCCGCGTAAAAAGCTCCGATTTATTCATGGTCTCTCCTTGCTCTGGAAATAAAGTGTACGGCGTTCTTTGCTCAGTTGCCGGGGTAACGCCAGCACAGGTGTTGGGACCACATCCTGTAAATCCAAACTTCTGGCGATTTTTATGAAATCGACGCCACGCTGCGGCGGCGGAACGAATTACTCTAAGAAGGATCGACAGTGTGCGGAAGCGTTTGTTCGCTCCTTTCCGAGTGGTTCGTCGGCTAATTCAGACGTTGTTGTCGTAGTTTTCTTATCAATATACTGAAGGTTTTAACGACGTAAACTCCGGACGCTGCGGCCGCACCGCTATCCCATCTACGGAGAACTCGCCGGACAGATTCGCGCTACGTGTGTCTGGTGATGCGTAGCAAGCACTTACCAATGTCGTACCCTTAACGTAGTTGCAAAAAGAAAATTCGGCTGCATTGCTGCGCGCCTTTTTGTACGTCAACGAGACGGAAAAACTGCGAAGTATTTCACTGCTTAACCACTGCTAGCAGCCCGAAGAAAAGGCAGCTTTGGGTGAAGAAAATGTAGATTCGCAAGGGATGGTGTATGGTTTATGAGGGTTTAACGTCCCAAAGCGACTCAGGCTATGAGGGACGCCGTAGTGAAGGACTCCGGAGATTTCGACCACCTGCGGTTCTTTAACGTGCAGTGACATCGCAAAGCACGTGGGCCTCTAGAATTTCGCCTCCATCGAAATTCAACCGCCGCGGCCGGGATCGAACCCGCATCTTTCGGGTCAGCTGCCGAGCGCCATAGCCACTGAGCCACCGCGGCGGTTAGATTGGCAAGGGAGTCAGTGTTGAAGGTTGCGCGTTCGCGGCATTTTCACGTAAAGACGGCAGGTAAAGACTCAGTGCCATTATATCTTTCTTTGGCTTTAATTGAACGACTAGGATGATAATCCAGGCTGCTCGTTGTAATTGTTGCCGCGATGCAACCATAATGCTCGCAAAATAGTACCGTCGTAGCCCAAGCAGCAATTAAAACGCGGAAATTTTATTTTTTACACTCTGCGTTTTATATTTTTGTTTTGTTGTCTGTTCATCCTAAACTTTAGCAAAACGTTCATTTGGACGAGTTGGTAGATATTCATGATTTGAACAGCGCGAACTACAAGGGACAAGAAAAGAAGGGAAACAGGACAAGCACTGACTCGCAACTAAAAGGTTTATTCAATGAAACCTTCTTATATGAAGAAACAATCAAAGGAAAAAAACAACACAAAAAACTAAAAACATGAAACGCAACATTCGTCAGGTGCTCCCGAGATAATTCATCTCCCTATCGCAAAGGAACACAAGGTTTGCTGTCGCACTTCAGTTGATCCCCTGCGATGTGAAAAGCCTCGACAACTTCTCGTGTCGTCTGATCACTGTGGGTGTATAGCACACGGGCTTGATTGAATAATGCAGTGCATTTTTTCTTTTTCTCTTTCATGACTTTACATTCTAGACAATGTTTGACCAAATGCGAAAGGTCATCACCATTGTTTAAGTTGTTCCTGTGCTCTTGTAGGCGCTTGTTAAGGCAACGCCCTGTCTGACCAATGTAACGCGCTCCACAGGAAAGGGGTACACTGTATACGACACATGTTTTACAGGCCACAAACTTATCCCTGTGCGCAACGCCACATCCTTCTTTTTTCCCCTTGGCCTCTCTCTTTCTTTCAATGGCAGGGCATATCTGTTTGAGCTTGACGGGGGCTGTAAGGAACACGCCAACTTTGTACCTACTTGCTACGTTCTTTAGTCCGTGGGAGACGCGGTGAACATATGGCAAAACGGCAAATTTCTTCTTTTCAGGCTGGACGTCTGTCGTAAGCAGAGTGGCCAGACGCTTTAATGACTGAATTAAACGAGAACACGCCCCTGCTATCATCTGGTCTTGATATCCAGCAGACTTAGCCCTAGACAACTGGGTCTGGAAGCTATCTTGAATGGTGTGATGACAGGACTTGGTCAAAGCACTTCGCAAGCAGGAACTGATAATGCTATTTTTTACCAATTTGGAATGACCGGAGTGAGAATTAAGAAGTGTCTTTGACGACCTCGGGTAATACTTCCAGCAAACATGGTTCTGCTCGAAATGCAGCCGCACGTCTAAAAACTGCAGTTCGTCGTTAACTGGTGCCTCAAACGTGAACTGTAACCCCGACCCACACTCCCTGAACACTTTTAGAATGTCAACCATTCGAGCCGGAAAACGCCCACGTTCTACAAAAATAAGATAGTCATCGACATATCTGACAGTCTTGAGATGTAGGCCAGACAGGTTCTTTTCCAGATCCCTGTCAACGTGCAACAGAAAAATGTCACTTAAGACAGGGGCGACGCTGGACGCGATGCACACTCCTAATTTCTGCGCAAATAGCTTGCCTTGCCATCCTATGAAAGTGGAATGCAAATAAAACCGTACCAATTCAAGGAAGTTTTCCACAGACATCCCGCATCGTGTTACGAACGCCATTTCGTCATTATCATCTGTAATATACCTTTTCACACGCTTTAACAGGCAGTCATGTGGAAGGCTATAATACAGGTCTGTGACATCGATACTGAAGGCTGCACAGGCACTCGGGTTGTTCTCCTTCAAGAAGGAAACGAGGGCGTCGGAGTTGGGGATCTTGAGAGGGTCTAACGCATCCAAGGACGAAAGATGCCGTTCCAAAAATTTTGACACGTGGTGTTGCCATGTGCTCCTTTCCGATACAATCGCTCTGAAGGGTACATCAACTTTATGCGTCTTCGCGGTGAAAAATACGTCCAGGTGCAATTTCTTGCACTGCCCAACCTGCTTGGCCAAGCGTTCGAGGCCGAGAGTGTTCAGAAGGGAGACGCCTTGCTCCTTGACCTTGGCCACGGTGTAAGAAGTAGCTTAGGTGACTAAGCGGCGCGGGCTTTGCGCGAAGCGGAGGAGAAGGCGTGGAGTTCTCCTTTCTCCACGCGTCAAGAGAGGGCGCTAGCAACTTGCGCCCGCTGAGACCCCCGCGCGCCGTCTTCGCGCGCGCCTACATCATTGGCTGGTTACCGCTGTGTTGCTGCCACGTGCAGCGTGGCCACGTGGTTGCTGCCCACCGTGTTTTCTCAACGCATTTTTCACTTGGCCTTCAGGTACGTCTGAACCTTCGGACTATTTCATGAGCCTGCATAATGGGAAAGTGCTTTGTACCGTTTTGTAACACTGGTTACAAGTCTTGCAAAGAAAAGTACTCGCTTTTCAAGCCGCCAAACGATGAAGCAAGACTTGAAGCATGGAGACGGGCTATACCTCGTAAAGACCGCGTACTCCAAAGGACGGACCGTGTTTGTGAAAAGCATTTCGCTTCTCATTTTATCCAGAAGACATGGTCTGCGGAAATCGACGGTCATGTGTTGATGTCTGGAACAAGAAGAGCGGGCCTTTCAAAAGACGCTGTGCCATCACTTTTCGAAGGCGCTCCAAGCTACCTCTCGAAAAAGATCAAAAGCCCTCGAAAGCATGTGAAACGGCTAGCGCTTCCTGTGGCTGCTTTTGTGAGTGACCGGAACAGTGACAGCAGCAGCGCGCTGATGTCAGCTAGCAACATAGATGTTTTTCCAGCGGACAGTATGGAAACATCTTCTGACGACAACGCTTGTGTTGCAAAATCCAGTGAGAATGACTCATCTCACTCATCGTTCGAGCAGCTTTTCAGTGGAGTATCTTGCATTAGCCTACCGCAGCCTTCATGGGCAGCGCATCTCATCAATGTAGCAGGAGTGAGGGACGTCGTGTTTATTGACGCCGCGGTAGCGCATAGGACCAGCGACGGATCGTCGGTACTGTTTAACAGGAAGGCGGTGCACATCAAAAGCGACATGACCGTGCAAGTCTACATATTCGACAAGTTGATCGACCCTACTGCAGTGGGCATAAGTCCCGTCGCCACGTCACCCCTTGAAGTTCAAACCATGCTGAAAGTTGTTGACAACACAGATGTCTGTGGGGGAGGACCTAGTTTGAAGGACTTCCCTGATGTGTCCCCTGAATGTGCTTTTGTGGACTCTCAAAAAAACTGGAGACACAACAAATGCCTTTTGGTGACATCTCGGGGTGCCATCTGTCGTCTGTGTTCTGGCCTTGCTGACACCCTAAGGATACATGCTGATCGCCGAGCTGCCCGAGCCAAGCAGCAAATACCTTTCAAGCGTTTCAGGTTGTCGGTGGGGCCTGTCCAGCAACAGAAGCTTTCTGCTTTGCGACGTGCAAGGTCAGCCCTTCAGCGTTCAAGAGCACGACTGGCAAAGCGCAACAAGCTTCTACTGGGGCAGTTGCAGGCGGCGATGAAGCAGCTAACAGATTTGCAGGAACAAGATATCAAGGAGAAACTGAAGGGACTTGATATACCGCCAGCACAGCTGCTTTTGTTAGAAGAATGTATAGCAGCGGCTAAGTGCGCATCAAAATCAAGCAGACGGTACACGGACGACTGGATCCTGTTGTGCCTCTTGCTGCATATACGGAGCCCGGCCACCTACTCTTTTTTACGGAACAATGACATATTGCCTTTGCCGTGCGTCACCACCGTGAGAAAATATATTAGCATGGTTGGCCAGAAGTGCGGTTTTGATGAGAACTTCTTCAAAGCCCTCAAGATAAAGGTTGCCGCAAAGACCGCTTTCCAGCGGAGGGGAATCCTTATCTTGGACGAAATTCAAGTAAGAAAAGAAGTGGCCGTCAACTCGCAGACAATGACGTACACCGGTCTTGTTGATCATGGAGAAAAAAATAATCAAAGCAATGAAATCGCAGATCATGGCCTCGTATTTGCTTTTGCACCGTTTGGTGAAACATACTTACAGCCAGTAGCCGTATTTGCGTCGAAAGGACCAACTAAGGGGACGCTGCTTTCTCAACTCCTGATCCAATGTATCGTACACCTAGAAAACGCCGGCTTGTTCGTCGACGGAGTAGTGTGTGACGGTGCTTCCACCAACCGAGCGATGTGGAAGCAGCTCGGTATCACTGGTTCTCTTGGTCACGTTCGTAATTCTTTTGAGCACCCAATGGACAGTTCTAGAAATGTGTACGTACTGTCTGATACACCTCATCTTTTCAAGTGCATCAGAAACAGGCTACTAGACAAGAAGGTTCTCAAAAGAGACGGGAAGCTGATAAGGTGGTCCTGCTATGATGCCTTGTTCGTTGCAGACAGCAAGAACAAAACAGAGCTCAAAGTATGTCCCAAAATAACATACAGCCACATAAACCCTTCCAAGATGCTCAGGATGAGGGTAAAGCTTGCTACGCAGATATTCAGCAACTCTGTGGCTAAAGGAATTCTTTTTTATGCAAAGAGAGGTGCGCCTCGTCTAACCAATGTGGAGCCGACGGTCGAATTCACGCTTTTTTTAAATGGCTTGTTTGA
This sequence comes from Amblyomma americanum, assembly GCF_052857255.1. Taxonomy (NCBI): domain Eukaryota; kingdom Metazoa; phylum Arthropoda; class Arachnida; order Ixodida; family Ixodidae; genus Amblyomma; species Amblyomma americanum. Next base: position 18,618,541 of record NC_135506.1, on the reverse strand, counting down.
CGCTTTAAACCGGCGCTTTCCGGCAGAAGGTTTAAAACTGGAGTGCAAGGATTTTGGTGTCCTGGAATCTGCATCCGAGTGGCTGGACTCGTGGGAGCAACAGGTCGTGAGCGGTGAAATCCACAAGGACCTCTTTCTGACGCAGTCAACTGCCGAAGGCCTACGCGTAACATTGCAATCTGTGCGGGAGCTGTCAATTCACCTGCTGAAGAACTGCGGCTTCAAGTATGTATTGACGGCAAAGATGAACCAAGACCCGCTGGAGCGCTTCTTTGGCATAATCAGGCAAGCTGGTGGGCAGAATGAGCACCCGACGTTTCCCACCTTCCTACAGCTGTACCGCATGCTCAGCTTATATTCTTTGCTAAAACCACTGAAGTTTGGGAATTGTACGGTGCTTGATAAAAGGCAAGCAGCTGTTGTGACTTTGGCTGACATCAGAGAAATATATAAGGGCTCAGCTGCGCAACATGCGGGAAAGTTGCATGAACTGAAGCAAAGACTTGACGGGCTCATCGATGATGGAAACTGGGAGTGCGACGATGTCTTCGATTTCGACGACCCTGACACAGATGCAACTGTAGTTGACTGCATTGTCTACTACGTTACAGGGTTTGTGTCGAGAAAACTTCGCAATGTTACAACCTGCTCCGTTTGCAAGGGTGCTCTTGAAGGACAGAAAGGTCTCGCAATTGTGCCCGAAGCCGATCTCGTGAACTGCAAAACCAGGGGCTGGCTCACGCATCCAAATATGCACCTCTTTGACTTGTTCAAATACACTGAGGAAAGGTTCGCTAAGTACGCAGATGACAGGGATGCATACGACAAAACTACTGATGCCGTGCTAGAGAATTTCCACTTCACGTTTCCTTGTGGTACGCACAAAGAAGAAATGCTTGCCAAGTTGCTACATTACTACATATGCCTACGCATGCGTCAGTACTGCAGGCAACTGAAGAACAAGCATGAAAAGAAGAGCCAAGACTTGCGCAAAATGTCTAAGCTTGTGTAAGCAGGACCGCTTCAACGAACTGAACATGCCTTTTCTTGCTTATTCGCGTTTCATTCGCTTCTTTTATAGAGCATGTTATTTGTATTGACGTTTTGTATTACATGCTTTCTTGCCTGAAAATTCTAAAATTCAGTAAATAAATGCCGTGGAAAAAAAGTGTTTTGATGCGATGCTATGCTACATATGCGGGGAATAGCAAAGAAATAATGCCGGTGGCTTTTTAGCTAGCGACGCCAAATAAGGTTGATTAAAATACTACATGCGTAATGAAAAAAAAAACGGTGTTAGCTTGTATCATTACGCGTTTGCGACAGCAAGCACGGCCGCAACAGTAGCTGTTCCATAACCCTATAACATCCTGTCAATACGAACGAATTGCTCAGGCCTCGGCTTTTGTTGTTAAGGAAAGGTAATGATTTATATCCAGCCTCCCGCAAAACTGAACCAAACCGTTCCTCGGCCAGATTTATTTCTTACTGCGCGCGGTTTATAATCAGGGCGTCGGACTCTGTCGGCACCCCACAACTAAGTATGAACAGGGTTAAACGAGCAGACCTCATATTAAGCACAAACAGCTTGAAGTTCTTTGAAAGCACTGTGTTAAAACGGAAAATGCCGATGCCCTCAGCAAAGTGCTTCTTGCACCATGAGCGGGGCGCAGTTTTCGCATTGACGGGGCGTGCGGGAGGCCGGGCCAAAGGGGCGCAGTTGCTCGCGCCATCTGTAGGCGCTCTCTAGAAGCAGAGCCTTTCCGCCGTGCGCCCCGCGCCGCCGCCCTCTCACCTAAGCTACTTCTTACACCGTGACCTTGGCCTCTTTCAGCGGAGACAACTCGAAGTTCTTCATGACCGCGGCCAGGGCTTTTTCTTGGAATTGGCTTTCAGAAAAGATGGTAAAACAGCCTTCCTTGTCAGACAACAGGACCCTTAGGTCCTTTGAACACATCCACTTCGCTATGGTGCCGACTGGATTGCGTTTGGCTGCTTTTGTCATGGTGCGCTCTAGGACTTCGACGCACTCTGTAATGCAACGGGGCCTATCTTGTTTCTTCATATAAGAAGGTTTCATTGAATAAACCTTTTAGTTGCGAGTCAGCGCTTGTCCTGTTTCCCTTCTTTTCTTGTCCCTTGTAGTTCGCGCTGTTCAAATCATGAATCCTAAACTTTAGCTCCATCAGTGCGCTACTCATTGGCACGAAAAACACAGGACGCAAGAACCACACACACAGACAGGGGGCGCAAACTATTAACTGATCTTACTGCGCGGGAAACACAATTTATATTAATGGTTAAAAAGAAAAAACAATTAAAAGTCAATCAAACATGGTGGCGTTAGGTTGCTGAGTTAGCTGTATTGAGGATGATGCTTGCGATTCTTTGTGTGTGGTTCTTGCGTCCTGTGTTGTTCGTACGCATGAGTAACGCACTAATGAAGTTAAATATAAACCAACTAGGCCCGTTTGCAGCTATACTTACATTCTAAACACTCATGTATCACGGTTTGCAAAACAAAACCTCGAAGCGAAGAGACCCAGCTGTCCGTGCCGTCGACCTCACGCGTGTTTGATCTTCTCACCTGTTGACTAGCGTTCAATACAGAATAAAAAAAAAGGCTGTTTTGGCAGCTTCGAGAATCTGCAATGAAATCATAGTGAGTGCGAAAATAACCACAGGACGCCCTTGGATGTCCATTATGATATTTGTGATGCAATACACTCTAAACGAAAACGAAAGGGTGTGTGCGCTAGAGGACAGCTTACTGCCTTTTTACTCCCATCTAGGTGTTTTACTCCCATTAACTTGTTAAGAGTGTACGATCGAGATGCAACCAGGATACCTACACATTCTTGGGTATCGCATTGCGATTTCTCCGAGATATTTATGCGTCCAATCTCTGAGGCCATGTATGGAGATTACGAACACCGCCACGCGAATGAGCCGCACCGTGGCGCTGAACTCTCCATCCCGCGCATACCGATAGCGGCAGCATGGTTACGCGGCGTGTATGGTTCCTGTTTTTAGAATAGTCGTAGGAGAAAGATACGGTAGGCATTATTCGAACTTCGCGCCATTTATTCGCAAAGTATTGGAAATCTTGAGGGCATATATTCGAATTGTTTCGCATAATTTTGAACATACACTATTTGATTCAATGGAATAATCGATTAGGGGGACATTCGTACACCCTTACTTCATACCAATAGCAGCGTTGATGTGCGCCATACGATAGATTATTTAGTTGTTTTTTTTTAATAAGGGTACAACATAACGACTGTATGCTGGGGCAACCTCCCCTTGGCTTGACTAGCCAAGGTATCGCCCGACAAGTGGCAGCACAAGCAGCACACAATAGGTTTCATTGCGAGCTAACGAAACAACACATAAACAAAAATAAAAATACACTCGCACCGGTGTACAAGCAAAGGGACAGCACTTACACTAACGAAACAGCTCAGTAGCGTCCGGGCTCCACAACGCCGGGATGCTTCTAAAAGCTATGCTGGGATGAAACAACAAGAGGCTCCAACAAACTATGCCACGACAGCAGAGCCTCGATGCTACACAAATGGCACGGCCGCCGGTGTCGCAAGAACTCACGCCGGGTACTGCTGCAACGCTGCCGGTAGCCCGTGGGGAAGGAGCCGGGAAGGACGCCGCTACCGCTGAACGCCAACCGTGAACGGCTCGTCGGCGGATGGTCCGCGCCGCAAGGAGCCACGAAGTGCGCAGGCAGCGCTCCCTATCGCCACCGTGCAGCGCCCACTCGGCCTTTATCTGGCCTCTGGCCAGATGACACGCATGTTCACCGCGCTGGCGGCGAAGAAGTTGCCGCACATGCGCAGTGGTGTTGCACTAGGCTGCACCCGTTCGCAGTTGAAAGACGCCGCATGACGTGTGCTCGGTCCGCGCAGCCTCTTGCTCCCAGCCATAGGGGGCGCCCTGTGCCCCACAGTGCCTTTCACGGTCGAGATCCTGTCCGTCCGTTACATCGCTAACCGGAAGTCACAACGACAGTGACGTCATACCGTCGGTCCGTCCGTCCGGTACGCTCTCCAACTCGATAGGAAAAAAAAAATCTTTGTGCACGATCGGATTCTAACCACCATACTCCCCCCCCCCCCCCCCCCCCGCAGCCGTACGTGCTAACGACTACGCTACTTCCTGCCAAGGCATATGTAGTTCTCCTTGTCTAGGACGCTGGAGAGTGTTTGCGGAAAGGCGTAGAATCAGACGGATGCCTCCCAAACGCCCTGCAGTGTCTCCAGCATTTAAGATTCACAAACAATTGTGTACTTAACCACTTAACCACCCATAAGTGACACAAGCAGGAACACCGCGCTAAAGGCTTTCGCCTCACCGCACTTGAGGTCAACAAAGTACCCCCTTGAATTTTTTTGTAAAGATGCCTTACTGCCGTCTGCCATAATGAATGTTAAGTTCACATAAAAAAAACGGGTTTTATTTGGCAAGAATATCTGGCAGAATAGACTCTTCGGGCAGCCTGGCTGAAAGTCATATCAAGAAGGAATTTCACTCCGAAAGACATGTCTGCCAGCGCCACCTGGTATTTTGAGCTCTTGGATTAGAGTAATCTTCTAGATCCACGAAGATGTAGCGCCTACAACGGACTGATAATCTTAGTGTAGTCTAAGTTCGTCACCGAGTCAGCCCTGTCTGAGAAGCCATAATACTTTCGGCTTCCATGTCTAACTCTTGTACGATGCAGATGTAAATATTGTATATAAAGCTGTTATTCTTTACGTCTCCGTTACCTTTCTTCGACTAGCCTGCCACTGCGCGGAATTCGGGTTAACTGTAAGAAAGATTGTCAGCATTACCGTGACGACTCCAACGCAATAACAGTACTGGCAGTGCTGAGATGCCCAATCACAACAACGCCTATATGTCTTCAGGATACTGTCGACACAAATAAATAGAGAATACGTCCTCATAAGTTGACGAGGAACAATCGGACCAGTTCACATTCCACATGTGTAGGCGGACGACTATTCTCTGTGTGCACTTTTATTTTGAGTGTAAGCGTGGGGCCTTTCAATTTTTACACTTCACTTTCGAGCGGCGTGTGATATGCGGCCAACCGAAGCGCGCACGCACGGCCGGATTCCTGAAACCGCCAGCGGCGCCGCTCCGTGGCCCACGACAGGCCCTGGAAAAACGGCGGAGGAACTTTTGTTCACGTTTAAGATTAAGTTTTTACTGTCCAAGAAAGAGTTCAGAGATCTGAAGTGCTCTTCCAAAAACTGCTATATCGCACGAATTCACTATAGTAGAAAGTGTATCGGCAGAAAGTGAAGCTTCATAAGCCTTCACGTTGACTAAGAGGTCCTAGAAATCAGGCATATTGCGAATAAACATGTTGAATAGCAACGGGGATAATACCAGGCCCAGCGGGAGAAACCTTTGGAATAGTTCAGTAGGTGCAATAGCCTTCCTTTTCGCTGTTGCAGCAATAGTATTTGCAAACCACGCCCAGCGCACTCGGGAGTAGCCAACCACCTAGAAGTGCGGTCACGTGACATTATTTCAGAGTGATAAGCGAGTCTCAGAATGCGACCTGAAAGTCAGCGCAAATCCACAGAAAACTGCAGATTTGCGTGTTGGTTATTGTTGGTTGAAAAGAAGACGTACCAATTCATTCTAGGGAAAGGATTCACAATGTGTTCTTACACGTTCGAAACCAGAGCGTTTACCCTTGCACCACAATAGCAATATAAACGCGTGTTTTAACTGGTATGTTCTATTGGAGAATAATATTGGGGAATGTTTCACAAGCATTCCCCAATATTTTCTGAGGCACCTCTGCTGGCTTGCTCTGTACATATTAGCACACGTAATTTCGCTTCCCAGATTCCAGAAAGCATGTAACAAGGCGGCCATATTTCCGAAAATTTCATACGCGAAATCATATCCCGTGTCACAAGTTCTGACATTTCTTTGTTATAGCAAATGTAAATCTGCTCTCTAAACCAGTACGAGCAGAAAGGGCATAGGAACCACGACGGAAGCGAATCCATGCATTGCAAAAAGCACTCACTACCCTAACGGAGGCTGCACACAATCCGCTGTGATGCTCGGCGGCTACCGGCACCACGACAACGGCAGCGAGCGTGCGGTGCACGGACGCCACAGACGCCGAGGAGGTTGCCATCGCTCTGGCGATCTCCGAGGCCGAGTGCCACACCGTGCTCAGTGACTCGAGGAACGCCGTGCGCAACTTTGCCAAGGGGCGAGTGAGCGCGCCGGCGGCCGCCATCATCGGCAAGCTCCAGCCCCAAGACCGCCGCAGCACCATCAGTATCAAGTGGTTTCCGGCGCACGCGGGCGAGTGTGCATCCTCGCCGAACCACAACGAGACGGCCCATTCGGCGGCGCGAGCGCTTACCCTCCGCGCCCCCGAGAGTGACCGTTCCGTGTGGTGGTTCGAAACCAAGGACCGCGTAACCAGTTATGGCGAAGTTACCATGTGTTACCGCCTAGCTCGACGGACAATGCCGCCTCCCCACCCGGCACTCAGTCGGGAGGAAGCCGTCATCCTAAGACAGATACAGACCGGGTCACTCCTCGCCCCGGCAGTGCTACACGTACTTCACCCAGAACTATATCCGAGCGATGTGTGCAATGTTTGTGCAGCTGGTCCGGCGGACCAATGGCATATCATGTGGGACTGTGCCAGGTTCCCGACCGAGGCTACCTCCAGGATATACCCGCCCCAACTTCAAAGTGCAGTGCAGTCTGCAGACAAGGACATTCAACTATGGGCCGTCCAGCAGGCCCGGGGTGCGCTCGAAAAGCACAAGCCTCACGACCCACCACAAACGGGCCGAACGGGGGTAGTGCAGAGGAGGGCATAACCCCGGGTCGACGCTTGGCCAACGTCACGACGCGTCAAACCGTCGGTTGCCGGCATTTTCAATAAAGTTTTTCCTACCTACCTACCTCAGTGGTTATGGTGCTCGGCTGCTGACCCGAAAGACGCTGGTTTGATCCCGGCTGCGGTGCTCGCATTTCGATGAGGCGAAATGCGAGAGGTCTGTTTACTGTACGTTGTCAGAGCACGTCAAAGAACCCCAGGAGGTCGAAATTATCCGGAGCCCTCCACTGCGGCACCTCATTCTTTTTCTTCCTTCACTCCCACCCTCCTCCCTTCCCTCACGGTGCAGTTGAGGTGTCCATCGAGCAGTGAGACAGTTACTGCGCCATTTCCTTTCGTTTAGAAACCACTCATTTTTAAATGGTATAGTGAAACCCACAGTAAACACCTAACGCTCAGTGCGATGTGAAAGAAAACTTTTTAATGATCCGGTTTGCCCGTAATTACAAAAGAGGCAAACGGTAAACTTAATTTGCTTAAAATTAGCGTGAGAGAAGAATATCGGTGCTAAGGAACAGACAATGTGCTAAAATTTACAACCCCGAGTGGTGTTATCATTCACTGAACGAGGATTCTTTACCTCCAAGTTATAGCAGAGGCGCTCTTTTATACACGCAACAAAAAAGATAAAGTCTCTGCACAACTTCACACAATTATTTTGCGTTATCACAACATGCCACACCACAGATAAGCTAGGCACGTTACTTCCGATAATTAGCAAGAACCAAGCGGAAACAAAAGAACGGGTGACGTTATGAATCCATCTGAGAAAAGTTATATTTTGCAAGCGAAGGGGTTGCATAATCCCGCCTCGTTAAGTTCGGACACATGACTTCACCACAGTACTCCAAATGCGCTCATGTCAGTAAGCACATCATTGCCCTAACCTAGCACGAATAGAGCAAAGGCCATACTTTGCCATTGGTGAATCTGGTGAGCAATTGAACACGGTTGCGAAATCATCGGCATACATGATTGGCGTGTTAATATAGCGAACAGCTTCCGGATGCTCCGAAAGCGGGCAACGATAGTAGACGCCAAGAGTATAGAAAAGCTGCCCATGCGACATCTGAACAATACTGAACGCTGTGCGAAGAGTGTTCCAGTCGGGTCGGTGAAATCCACTAAGAATCGATGAAAGACTGAGGGTCGCGGCAATCGTAGCATTCGTCACTAAAGAATATTCGTCAATGCCCAAGTAAGCCCTGACGAAACACGCTCGCAGTTTTTCGATGTTGGCTTGCGTTCTGGGATTCCATCTGATGCCGTTCAGTAGCACATACCACATGGTTTCGGCCAGAAACCAGCCTAGGACAGCCATGTTCGGCAACTCCGAGACAGCTGAGTGAGGGCGAATCACGTCGTAGACTACAGCCGGCATTAAAAAGTATCGTCCGCTAAGGACTCTCATGATACCGAATTCAAGCATATCTTCAGCATGCAGGCCCCACAAACGCGCCCTGGAGGCCTCGAAGTGAAAGACACGGCCCCGCAAGAAGTTTTCAGCGAACTCGGGCGTTGGCTGTGGAATCGGAACTGAGATTGCACTTGACGCTGTCGGAGTCAGCACGGTAAAGTCCTTAAAAAGGCTCTCCAACCTTCCAGCGTCGCCGCCTTCGAATAGCCAGCTACGATGGCAGTCCCAGAAGACTGCTTTCTTCACGGCGGTGAAGATGGCACTTACCACCTCGTCTTTGTCTGGTGTCGTTAGAATTTCCGCCGTAAAGAGGTCCCACACTTCACCGATGGTCCGCACGCTCTGGTTGCAAATTTGGAACACCTGTTGCCAAGAACCATCGTGGGAAGCGTACAACGCTTCCGCTCCGCTTGCAACGCTGTGCCAGACCAAGTATGCCCTCTTGGTGACTGCTGTGGCAGCGTATTCGTCCTTGGAAAACAAGTCGTGTATGGCCCGGATCTTGCTGCCGCCTCTAACTTTAATTTCTACTTTCTTGCTAGGAGAGTAGCCGATCGTGCCGAGAGCGTCTCGCAGGTCCTTTAAATTCCAAACGTCGCGATCGAAAGCGTCGCTTTCGTCTGAGGTCGAGTACAGTGTCTCCGCGTCGCTGAGATTGAGAAATGCAGCGCACATTTTTGCGTGAATTCTAGAAAGTTCTTCCGCAGTGATCGTATCGTGAAATTCATTCTTCAAAGCAACCAGACTGTCTGCCATAAAATGAGACGAAAAAGAGTCATTGGGGCATCGAGCCCTTATGCTGAGGAAAATGTGAGCGGTCACTGGGTTGTAACCAAAATTCAAGATTGAAGGAAGTCTGTACTTCACTGACGCCACAGTGGCGTAAACGAAAGCGTTTCTGGCGTTCGGTTTGCTGAGAAGATCCCAGTTCTTTGCGACCAGCTTAGTGGCCAAGGAGGAGAGGAAAGTATGGCGGTTCGGTATGGCTGTCAGGCATGACTTGTAGTAGGCGATGATGAACCCTGCGGCCCCGACTTTCTCCACTCCCTTTGGCAAGGTGCCTGTGATCATGATCTTCTCAAGGTACTTCCTTCCCGCGACTTGGAACCATAGACGGTGCTTGATGACGTCGGTGCACACGTGAGCGTAGAAATTCCGGCAGGGACTTATGGTGGCGTTCACGTATCTTGCTGCATCCCGGGCGTCATCCGGGCAGCAGAAGGTATTTCCTCCGGCCTCGGCTGAACCGTGTTGTTTGTGCCAGTGGTTGCTGAAGTAGATGCTGAGTGATGCGATGGCTACGAAGACCGCGGCTAAGATCACAAGCACGCAGCTGTAGAAAAGGAGTCGCCGCCTGGAGTCCTTGGTTGTTACAAAGGTGCTCAGTCTCGGGAAGACTACGGTCCGCAGAGTCTGGAAGGGCGAGCTGGTAGGCTCCGGCGTCGCTGCTTGATTCGCCATGGCAGCTCTTCTTCTGCTTCTTTTTCTTCTTATAACATGGCAGACAGCTCCTCTCTTCTGTTTTTCTTCTTCTAAGCCGACGCCTCCTCGCGCCGTAGCGAGACGGGTAGTAGTTTTTTTTTCTTTTTGTTGGAGCGATTTTGCCATTAGTCAGCGCTTTATGCAGGACGACGGGGATGCAGTACATTCATATCTAATGGTTAATCTATTCCAGCGACATACACCACTGATCCCAAGTGATTACCCAAGACATCAAAAACGTCCAACCAGATAAAGGCAAGAAAGGTAATGAAAAGTTGATATTGCTAATGAAGTTTATTAGGCATTTTTCCCGCCTTCAAATATCACTGTCCCTTAATTCAAATTGATCTTTTCAACGCCATAGCGCTAAGGGTCTCTTTCAGCGAAAAACACGGCGGTCACAACGTGTTCACAAAATTGAACTTGTTCGGAAAGGTGATGGCATCACAACCACATCACCTTGCAAGAGTAATTCAAAATCGACCAAATATCGCAAAGCACAACGGCGATGACATCACAACACGATTCCTCATTGGTCTTTAGGGGCATGACGTCATTCCAGTTCCGCTACGTCGTGCTTCTGCTTAAAGAAAAGCAATGGCGCTGAAAAGGAAAATGGTCGAACCGAGACTCGAACTTTTGCCCCCTGGGTCGTGAGCTGGGCTCGCTAACCCTCTACCACTTAGGAACGTTCATGCGCCTTTGTTAAAGAAGGCCTTCTGTGTCTTATGGTAAATAAAGAATGAAAGAAAATAAAAGTCAATAAAATAAAGATCATTTCCCTCGTCTACGATCTGGTATGCAAAGAGGACACCAGGAGTCAGAAGGGACCCTTAACGTCATCGTGTCAAACGCTTAAAGCGGAACTTAAATCTCCTCTGATTTTGTGCGGTATATCATCTGATTACATCTGCAGTCAATCCTTAAAGAAGAACTGCTAGCCACCACCAGGTCATAGCCAATCCCCCTTGTGGGTACTCGCCAGCATGTCTCAAGGGCGGCAACAAAGGGAACCATATAACGATATATGGAGTACCGGCTCTCTGAGACGAGACCCTAATTTTCGAAGCATTTCTTAGTGTAAGAGATAGTAGCACTTTTCTGCGTTGTCTTCCTGTCGAGGGGTGGTCTGAGGGTCTCCGCTCACTGGGAAAATAATGTCAAGCGATCTCCTATAGACGCTCTGAGCTCTTTTCGCCGCTACACTGAGTGTCTTAGCAGCGACCAGGTGTTCTTAAAAGTTCAAGGTGCCGTCTGGACTTAGATTGCAGACATTCGTGCATTGCTACGTAGAAGAGCTGCTTGTTCAGAGATTTGCTCTAATATTCAGGTCATGGTTCGTTGAAGCTTGCGGTTGCGTTTCATCCAATTCGTCCAATTCTTCTCTACGCTTTGGAGGGCCTGCCAGAGCTGAAGCAGTTTTCTGCCTTTTTGACTGTCCTCCAAGGCAGTGGGTGGTTCTTGGTGAAATGAGCTATATCCTCGTGCAGCTGTTCTACTCAAGTTGAGTAATTTCTGGAACTTGGTCGTTTGTTTTCGTCACGGAGTCTTCAGAATAATGTTTAGTGTATAACGTCCCGAGGCCAATCAAGATACGAGGGACGCCGTAGTGAAGGGCTCCGAAAATTTCGACCACCTGGGGATGTTTAACGTGTACTGACATTGCACAGTACACGGGCCTCTAGAATGTCGCCTCCATCGAAATTCGACCGTCACGGCCGGGATCAAACCCGCGTCTTTTGAGTCAGCATCCGAGCGCCATAACCACTGAGCCACCGCGGCGGCTTTTTTATGAATAAAGCCCAGTCGCTAAAGGTTTGAGCTGGAATTAGGGTCTGAGGACCGGAGCCTGGCATTCTATCCTGAGAATAAAGTGATCGCTGCTAAGGGAAACCTCAATATTCTTCCAGGCGCTTGAACTCAAGTTATTCGTTAGAGTGAGATTTGGGTAGGTGTTTATGCTCACACTAATGGCCGTGGCTAAAAACTATTCCGGAGCCCCTTACTACGGCACCTCTTTTAAAGCGAAAGCTTCACTACTCCTGGAAGTGCTGGCGATGGAAGCGGAAAAGGAATAGGAATACGTCTACTTAGGGCAGGAAGTGACAGCTGATGCGGATCAAGAGAGGGAAATAACTAGAAGGATAAGAATGGGGTGGAGCGCATATGGCAGGTTTTCTCAGATCATGAATGGCAGTCTACCAATATCCTCAAGAGAAAATTGTACAACAGTTGTATTTTACCGGTACTCACCTACGGGACAGAAACGTGGAGACTAACGAAAACCAATCAGCTCAAGTTAAGGACAACGCAGCGAGCCATGGGAAGAAAACTGATAGGTGTCACGTTAAGAGACCGGAAGCGGGAAGAGTGGGTGAGGGAACAAACGCGGGTTAATGACATCCTAGTGGAAATCAAGAGAAAGAAATGGGCTTGAGCAGGGCATGTAATGCGAAGGCAAGATAAACTCTAATGTCCTTAAGTTTAACAGAGTGGATTCCAAGAGAAAGTAAGCGTAGCAGGGGGCGGCAGAAGGTTAGGTGGGTGGTTATATTAAGAAATTTGCAGGCAAAGGGTGGATGCAGCTGGCAAAAGATAGGGTTAATTGGAGAGACATGGGAGAGGCCTTTGCCCTGCAGTGGGTGTAGCCAGGAAGACGACGACGACGATTATGATGATGATGATGATGATGACGACGACGATGATCATGACGAAGAGGAGGAGGAGGAGGAGGATGTAATAATCAGTAATAACCTAAGCTGGTATCCTCATGTAGAAGCCATCTGTCGCAAGGCAGAAGGTAAACTATGCTTGCTCCGGGGAAAGTTGCGTAAAGCTCCCGCTGAGATCGAACTCCGTGCTTATAGAACACTTGTTAGGCCAACATTAGAATACGCTGATATAATCCGCAGTCCTATTATAAATATCTTGTTAACATAATAGAGCGTATTCAGAATAAGCACCACTTTTCATATTCTCATATTACTCATGTCAGTTCAGCGTTACTAACCTTGAAATAGAACCAGCCTTCAAATGCTTGCACAGCGCCGATCAATTTCCAAACTGAAATTCATATACCAGCTTTATCAGGGCCGTTTCAAAATATCCCGGTCAATTTTTCTTTAGGAACCATCTAGACATTCTGCACGAACTAAACACAACAAAACAGCACTGCAACCAGAGCCATAATATTTCATATAAATATTCTTTGTACCCATGTGCGATCGCTCTCTGGGATAGTTTACCTGCTGTGACAGTAAACTGTTGTACTCTTGAAGCCTGTGTGGAGTGTATTCAAAAGATTAAGATTTGAAGCGATTTGTCAAGTGCCATTGATGCTGCTCTGTTTTCATTATTTTTTTTCATTTCGACCGCAGTATTTTTACGCACATCCCAGTATATTCTTGCTTTGCTGTCTCACAAGTGACGTTGACGTCTGTTCAGTTTCTGTTCACATCATTGTAACCACTCCAACTTGGGAGCGAAAAGAGCCTGCATTATTTGTCAATAAGTAAATAAGAATAAAGGTGCAGTGTCGTGGTACATGTATCCGTGCGGGGCGCGAATTATTCGCGGCTTTTGCAGCATCAAGCTTTTGTCGTGAAGTCACTTCGTGCTTAGGGCTCGTAATACCTTTCCTACACCATTTAGAACGAACTAGAGCAAAGCGAGAATGCAACTGTGCGTCCCAGGCTGCCTGATGGATCTTGTCATTCGGGTCCCGTGTACTCAAAAAGACTCACCAGAGCAGCATTTCACAGTGCTTTACGTTAGTGTGTGTTCAGGCGAAAGTAATTCAGGAGGTTTCAACTATACACCTCAATTGTCGATCCGGTATTAGAAACTGAGAGCGAAATATCAAAGTCCGGATAAAATACAGCTTCGTTTGCTTAACTCACTCTGTGGTCGAGAGCTTTGTGCAGGCTGTCGTTGGCAGATAATACCTTAAACAAGCAGATCAAATGTCCAGTTCACCATCCAGCTAGCGGCGAGAGCGTCAGAACTTTCATTTCGGGCTCGTCGATTGATTAACTGGAAGCCCGCGGACTCATGTGTCAACAGATCGAATAGCCGATGTCGAGAGATGGGTGTTTGTTCGAGGCGAAGAAATAACCCTGCGGTTCCTCGCAATATACGAGATTGTTTTGAACGGAACCATTTCGCTGTAAGCTTTCCCGTGGACAACTTACCTCTTGCCTTAAACCCGGTAAAACAAGCAATTTAAGGTTGTTGTGCGCCAACCAAACATTGAACCATAAAGTTGATATTTTTGTTTTATTGCAGTACGCTGAAATGAAAAAACAACAAAGACATCACACGCTCATACTTCCCATAAATCCGATAAATTTTCGTTCATAACCTTCAACAACACTCAACTCAGGAACATCATTTTGCAAATAAATATATTCCAATGCATCGGCATAAGCACGCTACTCTTGGACTATTTTCCAGTGGTTCAAACAAATGTTTTCTCTCGATACCGAGTTGGATTGAAGGGCCGCGTCATTTTGCATCTCGTTATTGCATAAAAAATATAGAAATTTAACCGCGTGTTCTCAACGTCAGGATCGAGGAATTTCAAGACGCAGGAGATTTCCAATGCTTGTTGCACTATACATGTTCTCCTACAGTGCTTGAAAATGACTCGGCACGCCGTTCTCTGCACTTCTTCTAATTTATTGATGCTTTTTTATACTCCAAAGTAGATCTTTATGGTAGTAAGTTTCACTTATGTAAGGGCGGCCGACAGTTCTCTTCGACTGCCCCGTAGGATTTTATGTGCAGTACAAGCATGTGTTCCAGTATGTTGGTTCCGACTTCAAATCTATGCAACTCCATTGCACTGCTCTTACTGTACAGCCTTAGTCGCAAGCGCTCATGCCACGTAGTTTCGTTTTCAGCCATGTAATGGGGAACCTAAGGCAGCCCTGAAGCTCTAAATCTCTACCTGAATTTACAAAACATTCGTATCCACTTTGCGGTGCCGTAAACTTTCCACTAAGGAGCTCGGATGAGAACCATGTGGCTCGTATGTTTTTGATCACGGAAGTCGATTATGAAATTCATGAGGACAAACGATAGCTGCATTGATTTGCTTTTAAATGAGAGAACATATATCGTTGTCCAGTCAGAGCATTCATTAATGCATAATAGCTCGTACACGGTATTAAGATAGTTGAGAGAAAACTGACGCCAACCAATATTTTTAACTTTACCCAACTTTTCAAAGTTTGCTCTCAACTATCTCAAGAACCCAACCAGACGACGTCCGTCGAAGATGTTTCCGTTCAAGGCATTAGGGCGGCTCTTTTTTTTTTTTGCATAGACATCAAAACATGGAAAAGAGAAAAACAGAAATGGTAGCCTATCTCTGCATGAAGAGTAGGCGTAAGCAGGACATGCATTGAAGGAAAGACGTAGCGCATCCATGACGGCTCACAGGCGGTTGTACTGAAAGAACCCACTGCTAGGTGCCTCGCCAGAACAGTAAAAATGAGGAGCCGCAGCAAATAGGTCCTGTGCTCCGAATAGATTATTTTCTCTAACTCTCTTATATTTTTATTTTTATTGCTTTTCTCTTTCGTCGTGAGAAAAACGTGTCTGCTGCACTCTCAGATGCCTGAACATAGCTTGTGACAAGATCCTTCCAGTACCATCCTGTATTTTACTACCAGTATGCGAGTCTGCTTTTATCCTACAACTGCCAATTACGAGGTTTTTACTAACGTCAGGCCTTACCGCAGGCTATATGAATAGGGCACAGGTAAATGCCTTAATCAAACGCAGTACGTAACGAAACTCGCCACGATATGCCATTTCTGAGCCAAATTCAATCCCGGAAAAGCCCATGGTCTCTGAGCTGCGCACCAGTGAGTATAACGAGAACGCGAGGTACTTTGGTCCGGAGAGTAAAAAAGCAAGCAATCCGAGCAAAGTCATTACGAGCCCTACGAAGCTCCTGCTAACGAAAAGGGTTCAGGCGACGGTGCGATGTTCGCGAGATTCGCAACGACTCGCCACACTGAATTGTCCTTATCAGCCTCCTCTCTCCCCTAAGCACGGCTGCTGTTAGTCGTCCGTTGAAGGGGCGTTGTCTCTGACCACTCATTACCGTCCATATCGCACCCGCTCAGAACACAAAACAATATAAAACTCGCGGCGCAGTGATTCAAGTGGCACGCTGCGAACAGACAGCATAACGACCGGTCGCTGAGGGACAATCGGGAAGGGGTAATGCGCCTGACAATTAGTTTTGGACACCGCATTTAGTGCGCAGCTCGAAAAAGACAGCGATTTAACTTAATGTGATTCATTATTTCGGCTTCGTATCCAAAAAAACCCGCAAGAGCGCTTGTGCATATCTTTCAGTCCAATAAGCCATGAACAAAGCGAAGCCCAGACACCTACACTGATGGTGCGAAGATAGCACGTCCTGCGTTGGATATAAAATCGATCTAAAGCTGCATGTACAGCACCCGCCCGCCCGTGCGTGTGCGTGTGCGTGTGTGTAAGGGAAGGAGATATCAGTCTCTCCGTTGTGTTACCAAAACTACAGGCCTCTGGGTTTGCAAAACGACGACTTTTCGCATGTACGTTATCACAGATCTTCAAAAACAGATTGTCCTACTTGGAGACCTGCGACCGACTTCTGCCAAGGATGCGAAAACACCTTGCTCTGACCGCTAGAGGCGCCCCAGTCTCTTCTCGAATTAAAGCCTTCCTTGTTCGGCTTGGAATGTGTCTAGAGGCAAAGAGAGAGGGTGCCAGTATGTCTGGCATGAAAAATAACTTCTCGCGACTTGAAATTCCCATGAACCAGCGCGTGCTAGTAAGGGGTGCACTGCCCCAATACTTTAGTGAGTGAGGAGAAGCCAACCTTAAAAATTTGCAATTTAGTCGCATTGAAACCACGTTGACTGGACAAGTTGCATGCCGTCTATCTTCTTCCGCGATTGTTCCAGAACCAAAGCAGCCGTGACCTTAGCGTTGAGGGAGCCGTGTGGTGTGAGAATGACCGCTAGAATTCGTTTATTTTGTTATTAAAGATGTAGAAGAATTGCGATATATCTGCCTAGAGCGCATGGAACAAATTTAAGGGGCCCTGATGACAATCCTTGCAATTTCAGTTCCCCGTAAAATTTGTTTGTCTGGTTTTTTTTGTGGTTCTACTTGCATTCGTTCGGCAGCCAAAGTCGCATTTATTGCTGATAAGTTCTGAATTGAGATAGAAATATTGTGTTGCCGCACAGTTCAAAATAATGACGTTGACTATGACGAAAGATAATTGTAACCTCCGTGATCGCTGACTGTCAGTAGACTGCGCCGTTGTCCAACCTCGAAGATCCGCACCAGAAGTGTGCCAAAAACATCGCAGTTTCCTGGTGATAATGGCCGATAGGTTCAATGCCGGAATTTCCTTTTTTTTACTTTTTCTAGTTTAGATAGCTCTGTTTTCCCTTAAAGTAGCCTCTTTCTCATAAGTACGCGGTAATTAATTCATACAGGCGAATTTAAATGTTTCCTCAGTGCCCCTCAATTATTCCTTGGTTGTCGTCTGCAGTTGCGCTTTTAAACACCGAACATGCTTCCACCAAACATGCGTTCATGATCTCTAACATTTTTTTGCGCACTGAGATGACACACTATTTCAGGAAATAGCACAGAGTATGCCGCATTCTTCTTCTTAAAAACCCTTATATCGGCAACTTACACTATTTCTTTGTTGTTGTTAACTTTTGGTATTAAGGTTTATCTTTGCTTGTTTTGTCACGCCTGTTTTTCAATATATTTGTCATTCACCGACTGCCGGGTACTGCCCTACAAGCCTTTATGACTTGGGCAGGCCTGTCTTAAAGTTTGTAGGCATGTTTTCTGAAAAATAAAGGTGTTAATTACTATCATTGTGCTCGCTCGTTTCAGGATGTGTCGTATCGCTGCTCCGTTGTTGTTGTTGTTGTTGTTGTTGTTGTTGTTGTTGTTGTTGTTGTTGTTGTTGTTGTTGTTGTTGTTGTTGTTGTTGTTGTTGTTGTTGTTGTTGTTGTTGTTGTTGTTGTTGTTGTTGTTGTTGTTGTTGTTGTTGTTGTTGTTGTTGTTGTTGTTGTTGTTGTTGTTGTTGTTGTTGTTGTTGTTGTTGTTGTTGTTGTTGTTGTTCACTTTTGATGACCCGAGCTCCGTACAAGACAAGCAAGCTTTTTTCTCCTCTTCCTCTCTTAGAGAACACATGCGTAGAAGAAGAAGAAGCAAAAGGGAAGCAATCTCGCGACCGATCTGCTCGAGCCGACGAGAAAGAAGCGAGAACCCCACGAGCGGCACGCACAATCGTTCTCTGCAGGGCACCGGTCCGACGGCTAGGCCGAGACCCGACCGCGCTATTGCCAGCGTCTGTCCCTGCAAAGCGGATCACCTTCTCTTCCGGTGCCAGGCCGAATCTCCTGCTTCCCTTCCCCGTTGTCTCGCAAGAGCCGGAAGTTGGAAGCGCGTAGCTGACTAGCCTTGGCAACGGCTGGCGGATGAGCCAAAACGAAGCGGTAAGTGCGCCGCCATTAAGGACAGCTGCTTGATAGCCGGCTAGCCACTCTGACTGAACTAGGTGCAGTGTCGTTTGACTAAGAAGGGCACAGCCAACTACGTCACTGGTTTTCGTTTCTCTACTGTAACGAGAGACCGCAACGTTTCCCTTCTTAAGTCAGATGTTCTCGGCTCCTCAGTTAAGTACATAAGTAGCGAAATGGCGGAAATTTTCCGTCGTCCACTGTTGTAACTTGCGAAAGCTTTCTCCTCTTTGTTTTTTGCTCGTTTTTCTGACCTCTCTGTCCTGCCCCATTAATTCGAAAAATCATGCGATATTCTGCAAATTACACACTCTCCGGCAGTTTTTGCTTCGGTTGAAAGGTTTTTTGAGGTTAATGGTTTATGGGGGTTTAACGTCCCAAAGTGACTCGGGCTATGAGAGACGCCGTCGTGAAGGCCTCCGAAAATTTCGACCACCTGGGGTTATTTTAACGTGCACTGACATCGCACTGTACACGAGCCTCTAGAATTTCGCCTCCATCGAAATTCGACCGCCGCAGCCGGGATCAAGCCCGCGTCTTTCGGGTCAGCAGTCGAGCGCCATAACCTCTGAGCCACCGTGGCGGCTGGTTGAAGGGTTGTGTAAAGGCTATCGTTCCCAATACCGTTTCGTATTGGCGCTCTTCATTGTACCTACGTGCAGCCATTGCCAGATCTAAGGGATCCATTGGCTGTGAGACCAAAGTTAGTCACCTTCTAGTGTGGCTCCTGGAGTTACCCAAGGTGAAGACTGAGGAAGGTTCTTTCCGACCGCCCAGCTCTTCTAAGTGACATCGAATGAGGTACGCATGGCACCATAACAACGGCTACGGTCACTGCCGCAGAGGACTCTATACAGCGTCCATAATAGCCCGTGTGCTGCATAGGAACGTTGAACCCCACATATCATTTTGCCATCGTACCAAAAGGTGTACCTCCAATTTCTACTCAGGCCTAAGCTCCGCAAGACCGCCGCCGAGTGACGCGCGACTGGACCGAGGCGCCCTCCAGGAGCTCCACGCTGGAAGACGCCGGCATCGCGGACGTACAGGAAGCGGGCCTCGGCCTGCTCTCCTGGTGCGCGGGCCACGTGAGCCCGTACGTGGCCACGCTGGTGGCGAGCCTGGCGTACGCCAGTCTGTACGTGCTCGTGCCCCATCTGGTCACCACGGTGGTGGCGCCACGCTGCTTCGCACCCGACTGCTACGACTTCCCCAACGAGCTCGCCATGGCCATGGACGCCAGCGTCGACCCGTGCGCCGACTTCTACCAGTTCGCCTGCGGCCGATGGAGCAAGGTGGGCAACCCTGACACGCAGGCTTCTAGAACAAACTTTAGCAGGGACTTATTTTTCTGGGCATTAGTGCCGGTGTTGGTGCCGTAGTAAGTCATGGCTAAGTCATGGTAAGTTCAGGCTTGGTTAGGTTAGGTTCACCCCGCCTTCGCCTGCGTCCCAAAAAAGAGCTTCCCCAGTCCGGTCTGACCCGCAGGAACATATATCAGGATGACAGCGCTCTTGTGAATGTTGCACCTGTGTTAGCGTGAACAAGTGGGCTTGGGAATGGGTGAGGTGATGGGGGTGGGTGAACATCTGACAAGAACGCAGGGCCATAGGCCAAGAAGTTTTCCAGCTTTTCTTAATCCTTCCCCTTACTGTGACTGCAAAGTAATGGATTAGTCAATACCAGTGCAGATGTAAAAAACGCAGTAACGCCTGGAAATAAATAAGCAATTAAACGACTGTTTAATCGACAATGAGAGCAGTGGCTTCTTAAGGCTAAAGATAAAACGGTATTTTCTTTCCACCTTTATTGCTTGAGAAGTCGGTAAAGCCGTAGCTTGAAGAAAAGCCAAATTAGCAGCTCGGCCATATCTTGGAAGTCATCGTCGAAGCATTGCAGTCTACTACCCACAAAATAAAAACAGAATAGATCAGGTTAATTTCTATCATATATCTACCCAGTTTATTCGCAATAACCCTAGACAAGAATGTCGTAACGATTACTGTACCACGCCCTGACGTGAATGCCCGCTTCAGCTCTAATAGATTCTGGGTCCTGCTGCTCACGTTTCATTGATTAATCATATTATCTGCGTAAAATTGCGAGACCCGGCAAATAAACTGCCTGATGGTAGCTTCCGATTACTAGCGAAAGTAGCTCTGGTTATTTTGCTGAAGGCGACCATCGGCACTGTGAGCTACGTGAAACGCCTCGTCCAACCCCTAACACTGTATCCAGGTGCACCCGATTGATACCAACCAGTTCACCAGCCTGCAACGCAAGATCTTCTTCAGCCTGTACACCGACATCCGGCGGCAGTCTTTGTTCGCGCCGCAGAGCCGCGCAGGCGAGAAGTCGGCGCAGGCACTGCGCATGTGCGAGGACATCTTCGTCAATCGCGAGGAGAACCTGGAGGGCCTGCGCGCCTTCCTCAGCGACCACCAGCTGGGGTGGCCCGACGCGCCGTCCGACTCCCAGTTCGACGTCCTCGACGCACTCGTCGGCCTCGGACTGGACGCCGATGTGCACATCTTCTTCCAGGTCAGGTGGCGCTAGTTCACACAATCTTTGCAATGTGTAGAGCTATAAGGCATAGTTTAATTAAGATAGCACGTTGTTTGACGAGTCGATCGTTCATTACCACATAGTGAACTGTGCAAACACAAGCAATGACGTGAAGGATGCGCTTACTCATGCAAGGAGTCCTGGTGATTTTGCCCTAGTGTTTGCGCAGTCACCTTTGTGCTATGAGGCAACCGCAGCACCACCAAAGTCCCGCCCCGGTGGCTAAGTGGTTAGGGCGCTCGACTACTGATCCGGAGTTCCCGGGTGCGAACCCGACCGCGGCGGCGGCGTTTTTATGGAGGAAAAACGCCAAGGCGCCCGTGTGCTGTGCGATGTCAGTGCATGTTAAAGATCCCAAGGTGGTCTAAATTATTCCGGAGCCCTCCACTACGGCACCTCTTTCTTCCTTTCGTCTTTCACTCCCTCCTTTATCCCTTCCTTTACGGCGTGGGTCAGGTGTCCAACGATATATGAGACAGATCCTGCGCAATTTCCTTTCCCCAAAACCCAATTATTATTATCATTATCGCCACCAACGGCAGCACCGACGCCGTGGACCATTCGAGCACTTCAACCTCGGCAAAAATCAGAGGTTTAAAGTCGTTAGGCTAAGTTGGTTTTTTAGGCTAAAAAATAATAAAAGAAGTTGATCATTGAAGCTTTATATCCAAGCTCCTTCCTGAGTTTTCCTTCCTGCAATGTTGCAGAGGTCCTCAGTAGAGATCTTTTGTCATTGGAGCGCTTGTCTACAGCCTGGCTTTGCACGTTGGGTTCTGTCAGTTTTTGAAATGTGAATTTCTTGCACAATTTGCAGGCACAACTGAACTTGTCCGCAAAGGACAGAGGTTTGTGGAATATAAGATGCTAAACCACACTGGCAGGACATACACAGAGAGAGGCGGAAAAGAAGGGGCAAGCACTTGTCCCATGTCCTCTTCCTGCCTCGGTGTGTGCGTGCGTTTTCAGTGCGTTTTACCAATTTAATAAGCTTTTCATTTACATTGACAGCGTTGAGGTCAGGTCCTGAGGAAATGGTGCAGTATCTGTCTCACATCTCTGTGGACATCTGAACCGCATAGTAAGGGGAGGGATAAAGGAGATAGCGAAGAAAGTAAGAAAAAGGTGTCGTAGCGGATGGCCCCGGAATAATTTCGACCATCTGGGGATCTTTGACGTGCACTGACATCCCACACCACACGGGCGCCTTTTGCGTTTCGCCTCCGTCGAAACGCGGCCGCCGCGGCAGGGTTCGGCTCCGGGAACTCCGGCTTAGTAGCCGAGCGCCCTAGTCACTGGGCCAGCGCGTCGGGTCAGGTCCTGAGGCGCGTCTGAATTTAAAAAGTTTTGAGCAGCGAGGATAGTGCTGGTATGACAGTCTGCCTTCATGAACACGCCCCCAGGTCAAGCTGGTGCCCAACTTCAAGCAGGACGACCGGCTCATCCTGTCTCTGAGCCAGAACCCGGGCCTAATGCTCTGGTTCCAGCATCGGGCGCTTCATCTGCAGGGAGCAACTCTGGGCAGGACGCTGCTGCACCTCGCCGGGACGATGGGCAATCCGTCACAGGACTACACGGCCCTGGTCGAAGACACGGTCCAGATGGACACGGACCTCATGTCCATGTACTTCGAGTTCAAGGAGAAAGACCTCATCGGCTACTCGCAGTTCCAGGTAAGATTTCAAATGCGTAAAACAAGTCTTTTACAGCAATGTTTGCCGTGGTCGAAATTACTTAGTGCGTAGAAAAGAGGAAAGAAGACTCATACACAGTGCACACGTCATACGTGTCTTGACAATAAACGTATGCGGAATTTAACGTCCCAGTGATGCACATAGAGTGAGACGCCGCAGTGGAGTGCTACGGAATAATTTCAACCACACAGTACTCATTTACGTGCACTTGCGTCGCGCAGCAAACGGGTGTGTTGCATTTCGCCTCCATCTAAATGCGGCGGCTGCTGCCAGGTTTCCATCCCACGTTGGGCTATGCAGCCGGACGCCACAGCCACTAAGCCGAAGTGGCAAATGCTTGACAATAAACCTCAGTTCTTAGTAGAAACATGTACTATCTAGCTCAGATTATATTCTTGCCCCGATGCAACTACATCAGACACGTGGCCAGAAATATTTCACGAGAGGGGCCCAAGATAACTTTTTTTTGTGTCGAGCAGAGTAAACTGGATGGAGGTGTCAAGTTGATTTCTAATGGGTTTGAGGGCTCACTTCTACCCTTTGAATACGTGCCTGAGCTACATACACTGATACAAGAACACAGGCGCATGACGTGACACGACATAACCCCACATGACGTGACATCACGCGACCGCACACTGTCCTTGCAGGAGCTCGGTGACCTGAGTGCCGGCCGCGTCTCCTCCGAGAAGTGGCTGGAGGCCATCAACCGGCATCTTCCGGAGGATGTCCAGATGAGCGCCACCAACGAGCTGTACATCATCGGCACCGCCTACCTGGCCGTCGCCGGCCGCTTCCTGGGCAAGTACGGGCGCGATCCCGACCGGCTGCGCCTGTTCCTCGGCTGGCACGTGGTGCGCGCGCTGCTGCCCCTGGCCTCGTACAGCCTCGCCAAGGCGCTGATGGGCGAGACGAGCGAGTCGCAGATGGCCGTCACCTACCTGGAGTCGTGCATCGGCCGCGTCTCCGAGATGGCGCCCTTCGCGCTGGCGCACTTCTTCTTCGCCAAGTTCCTGCCGGCTGGAGCGCTCAAGACAGCCGACCACATGGTGAACGCGATTCGCGAGTCGTCCCTGCGGGCCTTTCGGAACCTGTCCTGGATGGAAGACGCGACGCGGCGCGAGGCCGTCAACAAGCTCTCCTCGCTGCACGAGATCGTCGCCTTCCCCAAGGAGCTGTCCTCGGCAGAGGCCATCGACGCCCACTACTCCTACCTGCCCAAGTTCAGGTGAGTCTGATTACTCGGCACGCCCCCTTCGCTGGCATCATAGTTGGCTGCGGAGCTCTTTGATCATTCAGTTCCGAAACTCCACTTCAAAACCTCTCTATTAAAGGGACTCTGAAATGATGAGATCTGTAGCAGAGGTCTCTGTGGGTATTCGAGTCAAATTTGAAAGTTCTGCGTGAGCCCTGTAGTTTAGAAATGATTTTTAAAAACCGCTGCTCGCAGTACCTCGCAACCGATTAGGATGACACCCCACAGTCAAGCGTCCATTAACTCCGATGACGTCAGCGAGCAGACTGGGCGAATATGAAGGCTGGATCTTCTGCCCACTGACGTCATTGAGGTAGGGGACGCGCGGAGAGGTGTGTGGCCCTAATCGGTTGCGAGCTACTGCGAGCAGCGGTTTTAATTTTTTTTTAATTATAGGGTTCACGCAGAGCTTTAAAATTTAACTCAAATACCCACAAAAGACCTCCTCTACAGATCTGTTGCACTAGATTATGCCATCGAAATCATTTTAGGGTTTCTTTAACTACGGCCATTTCTCGGAAGTTACCAGATGAAGGCGCCAGCATAGAGTGGAAAACGAAAATGGCACTATTCGACGACCTTACTTTAGCAACGCTGAAATGTAGATATTTTTTTCATATGTCAAAGTATTATATGTATGCCCTTCTTTTAGGACGTCTGTTTTGTTGGTGTTGTTGACACCCAGTCGCTTATCAGCCATGCTGGAACCAATAGCTCATTCACAGTTCTAGTCGCTGTCAACGAGCGTTGCAACAGTCAACTTACCTCCGATTTTCAGCTCATTGAAACCGCCTGAGTTTGATTCATGGGCCCTTTGGGGAGTTCTTATATGACTGAGAAGCTTGGGTTGGCCGTCGTGAGTATTCAGGCGGACTACGGCGTCAGCCGGTGCAGCCAGTTTATATTCATGTTTAACCTTGTCTACCGTACGCAGACAGAGCACTTAGAGTGTCAAAGTTATTTCACAATTCATTTTCGAACAAAACATGAAAATTACATGAAAGCCTCTTTAGCATGTAGGCTATGCGACCAGGCGGACAAGTCTCAGAGGACAAGCATTTGTACCTGAAGGTGGCTGTACTATGCTTGCCAGAACAGCACTTTAGCTTTGTTTTGCATATTGTGGTCAACAGCGCATAAACCAAAGGTGCTTCCAAGTTGAAATTGAACTATCTTTCTTGTTCGCACTTCTCTCGTCCTGTGCAGGAGCCCGTTTCTGCGCACGTACCTGGAGTCCCTGCGCGCGGCCCTGGTGCCGTCCAAGCGGCTGCTGCGCGGAGGCCGCGGCAACCGCTCCATCAACCGCGAGCTGTACCTGCACGCGCAGCCCATACCGGTGAACGCGTTCTACATGTTCGTCTACCACGTGATGTTCATCATGCCCTCGATCCAGTTCCCGCCCTACTTCGCGCGCTCTATGCCGGCGGCGGCGCGCTTTGGGGGCCTCGGCCACGTGGTCGGCCACGAGATCACGCACGTCTTCGACCCCTTCATGGGGAACATGGACCAGACCGGGGTCAAGGTGGGATCTCTACCCTACTCTTTAGTAGGGTAGGGTAGGGCTTCCGCGTTGAAGGAAGGGGGCACAGACACAGACGAAACAAACTTTAAGCTCTAACCCAGTAGGGACTGAAATCACTAAAGATGTTTGTTTGTTCCTCTGCGGACTCAGTATACACTGACACAACCATCATCATCAGCATGACTACGCCCACTGTGGGGCAAAGACCTCTCCCAATATCTCTCCAATTAACCCTGTCCTGTGTCAGATGCGGCCGCCGTATCCCCGCAAACTTCTTAATCTCGTCCGCACACCTAACTCTGGCACAACCATATCTCCCTAAAATGTAAGTGATTGATGTCAGCAGTTTACGTATAGTTTATCCTGTTATCAGGATGTTCTCGGAAGAACTAAAAAATGAAGGAAAAAATAACCTCAATCTGAAGGCATGTATGGGCAATAGCTGAGAGGGCATAGCAGCAGCAGATGCACCCAGCGTTTTGACAGTCATGTCCAAAATTCTCGGAGAAAATTTTTGAAAATTGGAAAATTGTAAGACACTGTTATGGAAATATTGAAGGTAATGGTCCATTCTTCTGATATGTAGCAAAATGTTTCTTTTGAAGTGTTTCCACCGATCGTATCGAACAGTTAAACTACCATTGAAAACCAATGGGGAACGCTTTTGAAACAGGGCAGAAAACTGAGCTAGTTGGTATACGTTCATTATGATAAATCCAGGCGCTCACAAACAACGCTGTGTCCCCTGAGCACCTGGATTTATCATAATGAACGCTTCTGACAATAGCAAAAACGTTCATAGAAAAAAAAATGCAAGACTGCCGTCAGATGATCTGCGGATATATCGATGGTTATAGTTACATATTACATTATATGAAAGAAATGCTTTTATATGCGGTTTAAGGCTCAAAAATGCTTTTGTCCAGAATTGTCGGGTATGAGGGACTGAAATTACTACTGATGTTAGTCCTTTTGGGACACAGGCACAACCACCAGTCCCAAAAAGGTCATCCACTGCTGCATACAGGTTATCTATATGTCATCCATGTTACCCACGTGGTCATCGAATAAGGATAGGAAGGAGTAGAAGATGAAGATACTTAGCTTAGGCAGAATACGCGGGCTTTTATGGACTATCAGTGATCAATGGGAATTCATTTCGGCTGCGGTAGTGCTCAGCCTTTCGAGAGTGCATATGCATATGTTTTCCTTTTCCTTTTCACTGTCTCCCGCGAAACAGGTGAACTGGTTTTCGGAGGCCTCCCGGGTGCGCTTCATCAGCCGCCTCGAGTGCCTGGTGCGCCAGTACAGCGAGGCGTCCAACCACTACCGCGAGCCCACCTCGCTCACGTTGTCCGAGGACTTCGCCGACAACAGCGGCTTCGAGCACACGTTCGCAGCCTACCGGCGGGTCGTGGCGCGAGGCGGCGACGCCTCCGGCGTGCGGGGCTTCGCCAACGACCAGCTCTTCTTCCTCGCCTCGTGCCACAAGTGGTGCTCGGCCAGGGTGGAGCTTAGCTCGCCCTACTACTCGCCCAAGAGCCTGCGCTGCAACGTGCCCCTCATGAACAGCGCCGAGTTTGCGGCCGCCTACAGGTGCCGCCCGGGGGCGCCCATGAACCCCACCAAGAAGTGCACGTTTCTGTGAACTTCGCGCGCATCAGCGGGGGTAACGGCGCACCTCATACGCGAGAAAGTGCGCGGTTTTTTTATTTTCTTACCGACAAAAATATGGTTGACATCTGCTTCCATCCTCGTATCTTGTGCATCGTCCCTCTTCTGACGATTTTTATACCTCTAGGACAATGACGTTCTCCTGCCCAATGTTCAACGAATTTGCAGTGATCGTTCTACGGCTTAACAAGACGTGGAAGCATAGCTGCAAGCAATTCATAAACATTGAAGCCAGATTCGATCAGGATGCTGGCGATCAGCGAGATTTACTTTTACGTTGAACCATCAGCAAAGCTGTTGCGCAGCTTTTGTTAGGACGTGAATATCACTGCTGCCACTACTTGGCGACGTATTTCTGGTTTATTCGTTTTGTTTGCCTTCCATTTCCGCTATGAGAAAATTAAGGGCTGTTTGTGTCTTTCGCGCTCTCTGAAGCGACTTATGTCCACGTAGGGCATATTAAAATTCATGAAAGCAATAACTGTAAAATATTCGGGGGTCATCTTTCGTACACCCTTAGCACAGCGGCTACCTCAACCTTTCCTTAACTATGCGATTCTGCATAGTACAGTTACAGCGGGACAGTAGAGTAATGAACCTATAGTCTGGGCGCCACATGCATTGACTCCCTTTACATTTGGGCCCCCTGCAGCTAGCGCTGCGGGTCGTCTCTAGCGTCACCGAAACGCCATCGCGCCAGTGGCATGCAGAGGGAAGTACCCAAGAAAGTTTTCGTAGAACGGGGAGCATTTACCCGGAGGTGATACCATGTTCTTTCGACATAGCCATCGGCCTAATTACGTCCACTGCACGACAAAGGCCCTTTCCGTTGACCTCCAGGTAGCTCTGTCCTGCATAAGCTGCGGCCACGTTATTCCAGCAAACCTTATTCGCAAGCCTGACACACTGCAGCCCCTGCTCCTCTTGCCTTCAGTGGAAATCCACTCCTTTAACCTAAGGGTCAGTCTGCGATCTTCTCTTCCTGGTGCGAAGCAAGTCACCTACAGCATAACATTCCTGACTCCAAGTTGCTGAAACCACTAGATCATATAATGTTTGAAAGGCAGGGCACCTATCACCAGTCTGAAAAGAAGCAAACGTCATTCTACCACAACCAGTCAGACCTATCAGTTCACGTGCAAGCCTCCGCCCTAAATAACTCGCTACCCGTATGGAAAACGCTAAGGAAAGATTGGTGCTCACTCTCCTGGAGTGGCACATAGAACACTGTCATCACTCACTGGCTTCCATAAGTGCACGTGTGCTGTCAAGATGTTTCTGCACAAATATAGAAATAAGTATAGGCAGTACCCAGTGCAGTGCTGTCCAGCTACGGACTACTGAGGGTGTGTACATAAGGGGGCTTTCGACAATTCCTCCCACAGAACAATTCCAGCCGACCTTCGGGAAACCGATCCAGGATTCTGTCTATTCAGCTGTGTACAAAACTTCTTGGTTCATTGACGCAGATAATCAGCCCTCTACGCCAGTCCCAATCAAACGGAACACACCCCAAGGATCACTTCTATCCCTGAGGTTGCTGAACTTCGTAGCGAAAAATCTTCCGGCTAAACTTGCCACCGTTCCCTATCTACAACATGCCAGCTATGCGGACAACATTATGTACTGGTGTGCCCGTGGTAACCCAGGATGTCACGAAACTACCGTTCAGCAAGGCTTGGACATTAATCAATCCTACGCTGCCGGCGTAGGGCTCGAATGCTCACCCGAAAAATCGGCCTACACTGTTTTTCTCAACAAAAAGAGGAGGGCTGCTAATGCCTACCGCTCTCTCACTACTTAGAAAATTGACAGCCTCCCTATTCCATGTCAGGCACTCTTCGCATCCTTGGCTTCATCTGGACATCAAAAATCCTGCTCCCAATATCGACTTCCACTATCGATGAACGAGCACAAGTTTATATTTAAGTTTTAAAACAAGCGCACTTCTCTCTAGGCTAACCCCGTAGCATAGCCATGTTGGATCAATCAATCAATCAATCAAATTTATTCCGCAACAAAAAAAAGTTACCAGGAGGGCAGGTAAAAGCTGTGCGAAACAGCTTGAGAAGCCCTGACCCCCTAGCACACGGACAGCATAAAAAACGTGCGGCTAAGGAAGTACACTTGGACAAAACAAATACACGAGTTAAGCGAAATCATTCGAAGAGGAAAGCACTAGGAAAAGATAGAAGAGAAATAAAAAGGTCAGTGTATGGCATCATTATACAAACACTTCACGCAGTTCTTTTGGTGATATACCAGATATGTCAATGTTAGTTTCTTTTAACACGCGATTTAGAAGTGTGGGAAGTAAAAATTTCAACATTTGATTTCCACAATTGGTTCTGCATTTGGCGACGTACCACACTTCGGGATGGCGAACATTATAAATAGGGAAGTTTTCCGCTAGTTGTGCTAAGCTTGTTATGGCGTCATTATTTTTTTGTAAACAGAGTTTATACAAACGACATAGCTTGTAGTCATACATTGATGAAACCTGAATTATATGGTGCTTCTTAAATAAACCTGCAGTGTGAGACCGATAAGCGACTTTACAGGCTAGGCGTAAAGCTCTTTTTTGTAAGATGGAAAGTTTACTAATATTTCCAGCTTTTGTTGTTGACCACACAAGAAACGCGTAACTTAATAAAGAACAAAATAATGAATTGAGGCGCCCTCTCTGAGTCGTGAAAATCACCAGTAGGGGGTATCAACCCCCCTGTGGTTCAGCGTCGACATCGCGCAGCACAATGGCGTTCTTGCATTCTGCCTGCAAGCAAATGCTGCTACCGTGGCCAGGGTTGATCCCGTGGCCTTACTTCACCTAAACGTTGCGTTTACAAACGGCTTGCAATACCGTTTCAGTGAAACGAACACTCCGCTTTGTGACAACTGCGGCTCGATCGAATCTGTGGTACATATCCTCCTTGAGTGCCCTGCATATCTGCATATGCTGATGAGCGTCCGTACTATGAGCAGTGCATGGAAAAGCTCTCCCTAGTGCCTCAAACAATGGACAGTGTTATAGGTCCCTTAGCCTGCCCTAGGCAACAGACATATGCAATGAACTTTTTGTTTGCGTATTTAAAGGAAATTGGACATCTCGACAAGCTCTAATTTCATCTAGCATGTTGCCCGCATGGATTTTTCTCTTTTTTTGTTTTGTTAGTCCATTTATCAGACTATGCACTTCATCATTTCATATGTTTCATCATTTCTCGCCAATGCCCCTTAGCAGGCATTCAATGGCCGCTTTTTATGTTATCCGCCTTTTTTTCCTGTTTATAATTTAACCTTTCCCGCACCAGTCTCCTTCCGTCTTTACCTCCCAAATTCTCTTCCCCACACAGAGTAGCATGCCAGCGATTTTTAAATGTCGGCTAAGCTATCTGCCTTTTCATTAAACGGTTTCTCTCTCTCTCTCTCTCTCTCGCTCTGCTTTCTCTACACTGCTTTCTCGCATTCTTTGCGACACGAACTTCCACCTTGGCAGCAACATCCACCTGGGCTCTTTTTTTTTTCTTGCATTGGAAAAGGATGTGATAAAATCCGCCAACTATATAATTCTGAACCACTCGTGCTTTTAAGGAGTAGAGATACCAAGAGTTTCGAGATTTTTTTTTTCTTTGGAATGGTTTGCAAGACAATAGTCTGCATTAGTCACGACGTGGAAGTCACATAGGTGACCTGAAAAGTTTATAATTGAATGTGATGAATGAAAAATATTGGAATGAAATG
Organism: Amblyomma americanum; assembly: GCF_052857255.1. Taxonomy (NCBI): domain Eukaryota; kingdom Metazoa; phylum Arthropoda; class Arachnida; order Ixodida; family Ixodidae; genus Amblyomma; species Amblyomma americanum. The sequence continues at coordinate 18,587,738 of NC_135506.1, read as the reverse complement.
AAATTAAATGAACAATTGAATGAGAAAAATATTCAATTATAAATTATTTACTACTTCTTAGCACAATCCACATGGCTGTCCGTGTTTGCTTATGTGCTTTGCATCATTGCAAGCATAGAACACACAAATAAAATTTGGTGTATGTACTCCTTTAACTCGCCTCCAACAGTCCTGATATAGATCCAGGCATTCTGAGCCGGCTATCAGCAGTTCGCCTCCCTTGCAAAAATGTTTAGACAGTCTATAGGCTGTCCACGCACTTTTGTCTATAAAGTCTATAGTCTGCGTGACCATAAACCTATATATATTATCCACAGACTGTCTATAAGATTTGTATTGCCTAGACTATTCTCTAGCATTTGTAAATGGCAGACTATAGTCTTTATAAAGCAGGATACAACTTAAAAAAACAGCAGTTGCTAACACTGGGTCACGGTCCGAGGCGTGGTGTATTACTCCACTGGCCCATCGGAATAGTAAACGAAATCAACTTTTTACGTTTGACTATACTAAACGAGCCATGTATCAACATTCTAGCTCCTATATATTTTCTTGTGATTAGTTTTTGTTTAGGCAACAAGAAAAGTTTTAACAACGGTCTACTTTTTTGTCAAGGAGGAACTCTGTGAGGGGGTCGTGAATGTGGACGGAGCTTCACTGCAAACTTAAGTTGTATCCGACTATAGAAAAAACTGTATGGACAGTCTATAGACTCCGATTTTTCGTTACTAAATTTTAGACAGACTATTTCCCTCTGTACCGCAGATGTCCATCAACCTCTGCAAATCTTCCTTGTTGTCAGCAATTAGTACTGTATCATCCGAGTACATTAGTCCTGGTAATGACTATTCACTTAATTCTCCTGTCTTGAGAAAAGAAAGGTTGAAGACAAGTCCGCTGCCCTCTATAGATTGGTCTCTAATTCTTGTAGGTACAACATGAACAGCAAGGATGACAGAGGGCACCCTTGCCTAAGCCCCCCCCCCCCCCCCCGTGTACCTCTAAAGGCCCTGACACATTTTTTTATTTTATAATTACTTTGTGTTACTTTTACAGATATCTTTTAAAAGATAGTTACTCTAGCTTCCATATCTAATACGCCCAGTATGTCCTACAGATCTTCTTGAATTACATTGCCGTAGGCATTGGCATAGAGCCACGAGGTCCTGTGTTTCTTTTTAGCAATATCGATACACTGCATCAGTGGGAACAGATTGTGGATTGTCATCTAGCCCCCTCTGTTTTCGGAACGAACTTTGTAGCTCCCCTAGCCCCCCCCCCCCCCCTCGTTCTCCACCCATGCCTGCAGTCTAACCTTTACAATCTGCGTCATCACTCTGTAAACCACTGACGTCACGCTTATGGAACCAGTAGTTGTTTATGTGAGCTCTGTCTCTTTTTGCCTTATATCATGCGCATCCTCCTTCGTCTCCATTCATCGGACGCATCCACCCTCTATTATCATTTTACTCACTACCTCTCTTAATGTTTGCAATTAGATTTTGGGCCCAATTTTTTTAGCACCCGGTCCTGTCGACATGCTCATTTTTTTGTTTTATACAGTCCGATACAACTTAAGTTTCCATTTCGCAGTTAAGAAGCTCCGCCCACATTCAGGACCGCCGCACAAAATTCTTCCATGGCAAAAAAGTAGTCCGTTGTTAAACCTTTCCTTGTTACCTAAACAAAAAGCTGATCACAAGAAAAAATAACCTATAGAATTATGGCACCTGGCTTGTTTAATGAAGTCAAACGTTTAATAGCTAATTTCATTTAGTGTTGTGACTGGCTAGCGGAGTAATACAGGATGCCGCGTATCGTGGCCCATAGCTGTTACCAACTCCAGTTTTTTTAAAGTTGGATCCTACTGCACAAGGAACCTTTCGCACTCTCTTTGTCTAAGCGAAACCATTGCAGTAAATGACATATCCTCCTCATACGCAACGTTTATTTGTTCTTTAAATTTTCGTGTCGTCATTTTTTCTATACATGTTCGATTGCTTCATCCCATTCTAGCCGAATACCTTGACCCCTGCTATATAAATCGTATTACTCATGGAGTTCATCATCATCATCAGCCTGACTACCTCCACTGCGGGACAAAGGCCGCTCCCGTTAGTTTCCGCTTACCCTCTCCTGTGCCCACTGCGGCTACCGTATTCTCACAGACTTCTTAATCTCATCTGCCTACCTACCTTTTTGCCGCCCCCTGCTACGCTTGCCTTCTCTTGGAATCAACTCCGGTTATCTTGCCTTCGCATTACATTATCTGCCCAAGGCCATTTAATGGCTATAGGATGTCACTAACCCGCGATTGTTCCCTCACCCACCCTGCCCGCTTCCTGTCCCTTAGCATTACAATATCTATCATTTTCCTTTCCATATCTACTGCGTTGGCCTCAGTTTAAGTTGAACCCTTTTCTTTATCCTCCACGTTTATGCCCCATAGGTGAGTACCGGTAAGATACATCTCTTATGTACTTTTATCATGAGGGATGTTGGTGAACTGCCATTCACGATCTGAGAGAACCTGCCAAACATGCTGCAAGCCATTCTTATTCTTCTAGTTATTTCACTCTCATGATCCCGATCTCCGGACACTACCTGCACTAAGTAGACGCATCCCCATAACACTTCAAGCATCTCACTAACACTACTAAACTGCTGTTCCCTTCCGAGACTGTCGAACATTACTTCGATTTTCTGTATATTAATTTTTAAACCCACCAAACTGTTCTGCCTGTCTACCTCATTGATCATGCTTTGCAATTAATTCCGTGAGTGACTTAGCAAGGCAATTTCACCAGCAAATCGCAGATTACTAAGCTATTCTCCTTTAACTCTTATTATCCCCAACTGTTCCCAAGTCAGGCCGCTGAATACCTTCTGTAAACAGGCGATGAGTAGTTGTAGTATTGGCGCGATCGATCATGTCTCCGTGGAGCCTGACAGCCATCCTCATTGGAATTTTATTGCTAACTTTGTGGAGGGCTATGGTAGCTGTGCAGCCGTTATAGATACCTTCCAGTAAAGGCTCATCTACACTCTGATTCCGCAATGCCTGAATGACCGCTATTGTTTAGACTGAGTCAGTGCTTTCTCGTAATCTATGAGGGCTTTATATAGGGGTTGATTATATTGTATGGATTTTTCTATCACCTGCTTGATGTCTGAATATGGTCCATTGTCGAGTATTTTTTTACGAAAGCCTGCCTAATCATTTGGTTGATTGAAGTCTAACGTTGTCTTGATTATTAGCGATTACCTTAGGAAGTACAGCAAGCTGATAGGATTCCAAAACTCCAAATGTTTCCAAAATTTCTTAGCTGATTTTCTATCTGTTTCGTTTACTTTTGACCACCAGTGGGCCCCCTTGCAAGCACACCGTTGGCGACGCTAGTGCAATGGCACAGCCGAGAGCTAAGCAGACACGCTCTGAATGTGTTACGTAACTTACGTGCTTGTGTAGCGACGTCATGTCGTCTACTAGTACCGTCCTATTGACATGTAAAGGACCCTTTTTTTAATGTCTTTCCCTACAACTTCGTTGGTCTCCTCATTCAGTTAACCAACGAAAAGGCGAAATTCCAAGCGAAAAAACAAAAACTGAAACCGAAAGCAATGCCAATGACCCATGCCACCTAGGCTTCAACTTCGGTGTGGCTTCGGCTGCGAACGCAATGCTGGCTGTGGCTTCGAACAGTTTTGTTTTAGGCTTTCCGTTTCCGGTTTGTCGTTTTTTTTTTTTTGGTACAAAGAAGTAGTTTGCGACTGCTGTTTTCCTGTCCCGAGTTGATGTGGTTGAAACTTCTCATATACAATGGAGGTGAGCACTTTACCGCTATATTTCTATACCTCTTTTGCGAAGCTTTAGTCTTATTCTTACTGTACCGGCATGCTGGCCTGACGTGTGAAGGCTTACGTGAGAATCGTCTAGTGACGGACAGGTCCATTGACAATCGCTTGTTACTTTGGGATGCCTTGTCATTGAGGATCGCTCGGCCGCTTACATTTAGTTCATTCTGACCTTGCGTCTTGAAGTGTTGTTTGATGTGTTAGAAGGAGCACGCTTCATTTTAGTGCAGAGCGTTTTCAGCTCCTAAGCCCGTGTTGTCCTCCCGACATCTTTAGAGCGCTGCTGCGGATAAATCGATTGCCGTGCTCGCACACTCTGGTCCAATACTTTTTGTGACTCATTTCGTTGTTGCATCTCAAATTCAGGTACGCAACTGTTATTTTCAGCAGTCTGGGGATACGCCAGATCTGGAGTTTGTTTATGATGACGCCGACACACACGAAAATGAGATCGCAGGTAAGTCGACCGCCTGCCTTGCGCTCCCCGAGTCGCCGACCGCGGGTTTTAATTTCGGTTTTCCTTTCGCAGAACTTTACACGTACACGGAAGAAACCGAATTCTTCCAAAATAAGAAGGCGTTCGAAGACACTATGAAAGAGTACGGTAAGTAAGCAGAGCTGCATCCGCGTTTCGTTAATCATAAAGGCATCATTTGCGCTCTCATTGTTTAAGCGTGCTTTCTTCTTTCTTGTTCCGCTATTTAGTGAAAACGAGCTAACGAGGAATCACACCTTTCCGTATCTCTTTTTGTGAACAATCACTCACAACATTGAATGTTGTCAGATCGAGACAACATTGAATGTTGTTGAATTTTTGAATGTCATTCGAAAATGTCCCTGGCATACCAGTAATAAATGCTTCTAGTGATAATTATTGCGCCCTTTGGTTGTAGCCAAGTTTTTGGCACGTGTTTTACTGCATATACTAGGATTTTCAGACAAAACAGCGTTGTGGCTGTCATACATAGTGGCCATTTAGCGTGTTAAAGCAGTGTTGATTCTAATTGATATCATTGACTTTTAGTCAACGCCAGAAACGTTAACCATTTTTGGTGTCTCCATGGCATTGCTGCTCTGTTCTTGTAGGTCACCGTCAGTGTTTCATGTCATCATTTCAGGGTTCGAACCAAAATGGCACACACTGAGCGAAACGGCTCGACAAGACGTCGCACTGCGACTGATGGACGGTGTGGAAGTCAGCCCCCGTGGCGCACGAATGCTGGCCGTGCGCTCTGTCCTCTACATCATGCAGGGGGCATTTGGCGAGTGCACCACACTCGAAGAACAGCCGCAGAGGGCACGAAGCAATGTTTTCCTCCTCTACCGACATGGATTCTTTCATGTGTTTCTTCAGCTGCTCAACATGGAGATTGAGTGAGTTGAAGTGATTGCATTTAACATTAATTCATTAACGTTTTTCATTAACCTTAAACGTTAAATGGTTAATGGTTATTGCTTTACCATGGCACATTTGTGACGGATACCTCTCCAGTATATAAGCTCATGAAAGCTCTGCAGTACACAAGGTCACAAAGGCTCTACAGTATATATGCTCACATAAACTCTGCAGACTAAGTTCACGAAGGGCTGCTAAACCCAGAAACTTCTCTAAGGTAATGTTCCACTATAATTCTGATACGAAAAACATTATCAGTATGTCGAGCCTTATGAAGTCATTTTCCCAGTTGAAAAAGACAGGAAATGTCAAAAACACGAATGGAACCAATTGGAAAGCAATCTAAACTGCTAGCATTCCAATTGCTTCGAGATCAATTTTGAAAGTTTCAGATAATCTTTCTTGATTGTGTTTGTACCTCTCTCTCCCATTGTGATTTAAATATTTCCAAGAAAATGGTCAAAACACTAATAAAGCAGGAAAACATGGAACCAAAACCGAAAATGACTAAACAGCTTACTGAGTTTTGGCCAGCACATGATGTCACGCGACACCAAAAATGACATTGCAGATCACGCCACGAAACTGCTCATGTGCGCATCAAACAGCTAAACTGGCGACTGAAAATGATAACTTCAGTCATTATTTGTCTGAAATGGGCTAATACGGGTTCAAAAATTTTTTTTCTTCGCCAAACACAGGGAAAATATCGACACACATGCAGCTTGCGACGTGATACAGGCCAGGTTGCCCTTAGAAAGCAATCTGACTGGGACCAAGAAAGGGGAAATTTTTTAATTGATTTTCCCTGGAACACAATGTTGCCCAGCTACAAAATTTGGTGTAAATGATAAGAAGACTGAGGAGAACCTACAGTAGAAGTTTCAGTAAAATGTGTGCACATCCATAAGACCCCGAAGTGTCTGACTGTGATGTCGAATTTGCATTCGTCTGGCACAGAGGGCTGCAGTTATTCTGAGGGAAACAAAGATTACTGCATGGCACAGTAATGATTAATTTTAGGCTTAAATATTGAGCAAAGATGTTTCGTTTGTTTCGTGAAAAATTATGTGTGACTACATTTGCTTTGTGTGCGTGTGCATGCAAGCGTGCTGTAGCTATCCACTGTGGTAACGCTTGGCTTGGCTTGTGTTCAGAAATAGCAGTGCTGCCACGTCTGCCCTAAGGAAGCCAGCCGTGTCATTGGGCGACAGCACGGACTTGAGGGCGATCCTGAGCGTCCTGTACATATTCGTCGAGGTGATGCGTGTCTCCTCGGAGACTGACACCGACGACATGAAGCGAGATCGCACAGCTTTCGCCGCTGAACTGGGTAAGTGGATTTTCAGCGACGGTTAGTTTCGTCCTGATATAAAATACCAAGCCGCCTACTGAATCACCAAATGAGCCCCACATGCTGACATGACGGATGGCACGAGCAACATGCAATGTCTATGCTCGGTTAGCCTTGCATAGTGGAAATGATACTATTTGTTCAGTGTTTTAAATTTAGACACAGCTTTGGCATCAGTTTGGAGAGTCGAGTTCACAGCTATGTGGACTACACACTGTGCTTCCTCAAGCTGTCAAGAATAGGCAGTTGCGTTAGTTGCTGGTGGTTTGATGCATCTGGCATGCCATGCAGCACACAGGGACAGCAGCTATCTCTGTTAACACATGGAGGGAATATTGTGTGAGACTTTTAATGGCTGCCATGTATATTGCATTCAACTCAGCCGTACACTGGTGCAATGTAACATGCCCATTGGTTCTCAAAGAAATTTGAGCACCGTATTTACTCGCATATTAATTACATCTCTTTCCTAGAAAATCAGTGGTAAAATGTTGAGAAAAAATTTTAAGCAGTAAAAATTGGACAGAAAATTGGCAACTTCAATAAATACTTCATCTCGTATGACTCACCTTCGATATAAAACAAAATGCTCTCTTCAGCGTAGTTTCTGTGTTCAAGGGTATAGTCCACAACTTGTGTCTTAACTGACAAATCGGAGACTGTTTTGCGAAGAGAGAACAACTCGTAACACAAGCGACGGCATTAAGCACGAGGGCCAATTGCAACAAGTTACTATTTCTGCGATCCTCGTTACGGCAGATCGAGCTGAGAAACCCTCTGTGACCAGTCGCGATTTCGCTTGGTTCTCAGATTTTATGCACAGCATTTTTATTGACTGTTTGTCCAGTCTTGAAATTTGACACATGGCACTTTATAATACTGCGTAGTTGTTTCGGTGTTCACAGAAGTGCGCCATCTAGCATTTACTATGAGCAGCAATAGACTGTGTGCAAAAAGAATATGGTGTGTTCATTACGCGAGGGAAAAAGATTGCACCTTTTGACAACCAAAGTGATTAATGCATTCATTATGCAAGCATGTTCATAATGCGAGTAAATAGGGTATTTATAGAAGACAGGTGTCTGTCAAAGCCCTTGTGTGAAGGAGTTTGCAAAAAGTGGGTTCAAATGCTTTTGGTTCTCTGTGTCCAATCAGGAACTGCTTCTTGTAGCAGCGAACAAGTTGCAATCAGGCGTGTGCCACTTGCTGTTATGAAAAAGATGGAATCACGTTCAAACGCTTCGCTATTTTGAGTTTGTCAGCCTCGGTAAAGGCAGATGGAGGATAATGTTTGGAATGCTTGCAAAACGTAGCGCATTGTCAGGTATACAGAGTGCCCTTTCTTTGCCTGTGTCCTGTGCAGCACAACCACTCCTGGGTGAAGAGCTGCTGGCCATCACCCTGTTCCAGATGATCATCAGATTCTGCAGTGGTGCCACGCCCCACTTCCCGATCAAGAAAGTCCTGCTGTTGCTCTGGAAGACCATTCTGGTCCGCACTTGCCTCCTCCTCCTCCTCCTCCTCTCTTCCGCGTTAGCCTCGTCTATGAAGCTGTCCAGGTTGAAAGGACCACTACTAAAAAATCCACACATTTTCTGCTCACAATCAGAATGGGAGCTGAGAGTCTCTTCTTACCACATCCACTGCTTTTCAGGCATGCTCTTTGTTACACGCTTTGTTTCAGCTAAAGGAGGCATTGTCTCCAGTAAAGATCCTTAATTTAAAACCCTTTTTTTCGTAGCTGGCACAGTTTCTTCTTCGTGAATGACAGCAGCCGGTCTGGAGTGAGGCCTTTTAAGGTTAAAATAGATGTGAAGGACGGGGTTTGTTTGGTCTTGGGGGATGAGTAGGGGCCAGCAAGAGAGATAAAAATCCGATATCAGTGGTTCTTGATTCTTGGGTCCACGTTGCCTGGGTTGGGGAGGGTTAATATGATGGTGTCTGCTTTTTTTAAAGAAGAAAAGCACACTGAGTGCAGTCTGCTGTGTTTCCCAGTCTATCAGCACAACTGATGTTATTGTCTGTGGCATTCTCATAACAGCATGGATGAGCAAGTTCTCAGTGTGTGTTATTTTGATAGCTGTTCCACAAAATATTGCTAGTGTGTCGAGCATCATCATCCTTACCAGGGCCTGTGTGATCGCCGAGTGTTTCTTCAAAATGTTTCTAGTATGTAAAGAGCTGTGTAGATTCGGATGTCCCTGTAGTGTCTGGGACTCCCACAGCTGGCAGCGGCGCGGGAGTCTTGTGGTCTGGAGACGAGGGAGGAGGAGCCGGATTGAGGTGTTCTCTTGTGCGCTGAAACTGTTGACCCTCTTCCGTTTTGACGATGTAGGCACGAGGAGTCTCAGCCCGCTGTACGACCGTGACAGGGGACCATGATCTTGAGGGCACATTGTACATAGTTGCGGTCGAGCCAGTGCGAAGCTCTGGAAGAGGCCGTGTACCTCTGTTGTAGAAGCAGCGTTGCTTGCTCCTGATGTCTTCTAGCCTTCGTCGCACGGTCTTGGGTGGCACTGTTTGTGGCTGTAGGTGGCTAGTTGGTACAGGAAGCAGCGTTCTTGTCTGTCGGCCCATGAGCCTCTGCACAGGGGACTTCAGAGAAGAGTCCCGAGGTGAATTTCGACACTCAAGCAATGCGGCACAAAACTCAGTGCTACCGAAACGGAACCGCCTTAACAGCTTCTTAGCTTCCTGTACTGCTCTTTCTGCCATTCCATTCGAGCGGGGATAGTACGGACTAGACCGGACGTGTTGCAGGCCAATCTTATCGGCGTAATCCTTGAACTGTTGGCTACTGAAGGGTGGTCCGTTGTCTGTGCAAAGTCGCCTTGGGAAGCCATGTGTTGCGAAGATGTCATTGCATGCTGCAATAACCTTGTTGGCTGACGGCGCTTGCACAAGCCTGATTTCAAAAAAGAAAGAGTAGAAGTCAACAACGACTAAGTACTCGGCACCGTTGTGATGACAAATATCAGCTCCTACTGACTCCCAGGGCAGAGTTGGTATCTCGTGACTTAACAGCGGTAGTCGCGCATTTCTTGATTTGTACTTTTGGCATGTTTGACAGCGTTGAGCGACTTCCTCAATATCGCTATTTATACTTGGCCAGAAGACAACGGTTCGGGCGCGTGCCTTCATTTTTTCTGCTCCTGTGTGCGCGGCATGAAGAGAAGCCAGTACCTCACTGCGCAGTCTGGCAGGAATGATAAGGCGATTGCTCCGGAACACAAGGCCGGAATCAGTATGCAGCTCGTCGCGGAAGCTCCAGTAGCTGCGTAGCTCGGTAGGGACGTCAGCCTTGTCAATGGGCCACGCTGTGCTTGCATACTGGCGAAGTTTCACCATGCTTGGGTCACGGTCCGTCTCCCGCAGAACTTGCTCCAGGCGCCTGTCTGAAGCTTGAAGACAAGCGATAGTGTTAACGTGGAAATGCGCGCAATGTTCTACGAGCTGTGCTTTATTAGGAAAACGTGATAACGCGTCAGCGATGAACAGTTGTTTTCCCGGAGTATACTTGACGTTTATATGGTATTTTTGTAGGTTTAGACGCATACGCTGCAGGCGGAGAGGGCACTGGCATAATGGCTTCTGGAAAATCATTTTGAGCGGCTTGTGATCAGATTCCACAATGACTTCTGGCTGCCCGAAAATGTAGTCCTTGAATTTTTCACAGCCGTGGACGATTGCTAGCATCTCTTTCTCTATCTGCGCGTACCTTTGCTGTGCTTCTGTCAGCGAGCGAGATGAGTAAGCTAAGGGGTGTCCATCCTGCATTATCACAGCGCCAATTCCGTTTTGGCTGGCGTCTACAGATAGGGTGATTGGTTTGCCCTTCTGGTAATATGCCAATATGGGAGCCGTTGCTAGTGCTTCGCGCAGTGCTTCAAAGCTTTTTTGATGTCTGTCTTCCCAAACCCATGCAGCATTCTTTTTTAAAAGTTCTCGGAGTGATGCTGTGAGCGTTGACATATTAGGAATGAAGCGGGAAACGAAGTTCACCATACCCAAGAATGTCTGTAGCTCTTTCCGGTTGCAAGGGGCCTGCACGTGGAAAATATCTTCCAGTCTCCCTGGATCCAGGCTCAACCCGTCGCGCGTCAACACGTGGCCTAGGTACTTGACGGATTCCTGCAAGAAGTTACACTTTGTTTTGTTCAATTTCAAGTTGTGCTCCTGACATCTTGTCAGCACATTGACAAGATTTGCGTCATGCTCTTCTTTAGTGCGACCCCAGACTAGAATGTCGTCCATTACGACTGCTGTGCCAGTGAGACCTTCTAATACTTTGTGCATGGCGCGCTGAAATATTTCGGGAGCCGAAGAAATGCCGAAAGGCATACGTAGGAACCTGTAACGACCGTACGGAGTGCTCATTGTGCAAATTCTGGAGCTTTCCTCATCCAGTTTTATCTGCCAAAATCCCGTAGCGGCATCCAAAGTCGAAAAGTATTGTGCTCCACACAGAGACGGTGCAATGTCTTCTAGCGTTGGCATAGGATAATGTTCCCTCAGCAGCGCTTTGTTCAAATCAGATGGATCGAGACATATGCGTACCTTGTCGTTCTTTATGACGGTAACCATGTGGCTGGACCACTCGGTTGGCTCGGTCACCTTGGAAACTACTCCGGCTGCTTCCATGCGGTCCAGTTCCGCTTTTACTCTGTCCTCGAGTGCGAACGGAATCCGGCGTTCTGCTTTGACCACTCCTTGGGAACCTGGCTTGAGCTTCAAGTGGTAGACGACACCCTTGAGCTCGCCTAATCCGGAGAAGACGTCTTCATACGGCTTGACTACGTCGTACAGCTCTTGGTGCTCCAGGGAAGCAATTCGGCGAATCAAGCCTAGCTTCTCGGCAACTGAGCCGCTAAGAGTCACGGGTATGTCGTCTTCCATTACGAAGAATGTCGTTTCAAATGTTCCCTCGGGTCCGGTCACATGAAGGTGACTACGTTTCGTTGCTTTTTTCTGAAAGCCAAAAAATGTGTTCAGCACGACAGCGCAGTTTTCGGGTTGCTTTTGAGTTATCTTCTGCAGCTGGCTGCGTGATATGACCGAGCAATTGGCTCCTGTATCAAGCTTGCAGGCAACGGGCGTTTCTTCTATTTTCACGATTGCAGTCCAGCGGTCGTCTTTCTTGCTGCTTGGCGATAAAGTTTGCAACCAGAAATTATCTGCCTGTCCGTCTGAATTCGCTTCCAGTGACGCCACTTTTTGCTCTTTCACGCAGAGGTTAGCGCTCTTCGTTTTGCACGCAGCTGCAAAATGATTTCTTTTGCCACATTTTAAGCACGTGCGTCCCTTTGCAGGGCATGTTTCACTGTTGTGAACACGAGCACATTTGTTACAGCGACTTTTCATTTGGAGGACCGCATTGACGTCCACTTGACAGTTCTTGCTGGAGTGTATTTCTTCACTTTGCTCTTTGCCGTGTTCCCGAGCTCGACACATTTCAACAGTTTTGGCCAAGGAAGCATTTTCAGAAAGAAGCGTTTCTTGAAGCTTCTTGTCTCATTCCCAGAATGATTCTGCTTCTTAGCATGCGTTCTTCCAGCTCACCGAATTCACAGCTTTTTGCTAGTACACGCAGCTCCGTTAACCAATCGTTAAAATGTTCGTCTTCCTTCTGGTCACGCTTTCCAAATCGAAACTCGTGATAAGCTAGGTTTAGTGCTGGTTTGTAGAACGCTTCAAACTTTCGCTTCAGTACAGCAATGTCGCTTTTATCCTCTCCAGCATCAAATACGAAAGTGCTGTACGTTTTGCGTGCGTCTTCTCCAATACTGATGAGAAAAGTGGCTGCCTGTACCTCTTTCGGTTGTTGGTCCAGGTAGGTTGCAGTTGAGAAGAGCTCGAACTCTTGCTTCCATGCTTCCCAGCTATGCCAGACATCTCCCGTTGTATCCAGGGCCTTCGGTGGTGGCAGCAGCGAAGTGACGGGGGCGGCAGGCTGGGCGCGGTGCTGCTTGGCGTCTGTCATGGCTCTGGTCCGATGAAATTACCCGGGCCTCCCGGATTGCCGTGCTTCTGCCGTCGGTTACGTTGCCCGGTTGCGTTGCGCGATCGCTAACCGGCCACTTCTGACACCATGTGGACACGACGAAGCATGGTGCATGAATGACGCTTTATTGAAGAAGGCGAGCGGTTATATAGGCAAGCGGTTAGATAACAGAAATGGGGGCTGCTTCTGTCCGGCTAGGCGCGTGTGCATGACTTGCACTACGTCACAAAAATATTGCTAGTGTGTCGAGCATCATCATCCTTACCAGGGCCTGTGTGATCGCCGAGTGTTTCTTCAAAATGTTTCTAGTATGTAAAGAAATAGAAGAAAAAAAAGGCGTTTTTTTCACAATAAGGCTAGTTGGTGTGGCACAGCAAAGAAATACAGCGCAGGAGAGGCAGGACACATGTCTCTCACTTTGTCCTGTCTCTTCCGAGCTGTCTCACTTTGCTGTGTACACAGGTATTTTTTCATCTTTCATCCATGAAATGCTGTACTCATGACTGGGATATGAACTCGTGACCTCGTGGTTGGCCGCAGAGCGTGGTAGTTTCTGGAAGTTGTACTTGTGTGTAGTTGTTTAGTTTGACCCATCAGCTCTGACATTGCTCTTCGACATGTTACTGTGCACATTTTTCAGGTTTCCCTAGGCGGGACGCCGCAGCTGCGCACACTCAAGGCGCAGTACCGGGCGGCTCACCAGCTGCCTCCTGCGCCCGAGGACACAGTGGAGGTGGCACGCACCATGCGTGCTTCCTCGCCCCCAACCTCGGCTGCCGACCTCATCGAGGCCCAGCAGCAGCGCAAAACCAACCGTCCTTTCAAGCGGGTCAGTCAGGACTAGCATGAGACTAGCACCTTTACCCTCCCAGTCTTGCATCAAGATTATCAGAGACTAGAAGCCTCATCTCATTGCTTCGCTGGGACTAGCTCAGGACTAGCACAGTTCTATCGGTTTTTTGTAATGATTAGCACCCTTATCTCAGAGTTTCATCAGGTGTAGCACCATTATGTTGATGTGTCGTTCCTGCCATCTATGCCAATTTCCTCCTAGCAGCATGTTTGACAACTAGCTCACATGGGGCCTGTGCTTTGGTGCTGAAATCTTGTTTATGAAAGAAAGCACAGACTGTTAATGAAAACCCACCTACACATGCAGCCTTTCCCACTTCTAAACCCACCTCGCCCGCAACGATTATGTTTTCACATACACAAAGGGATGCGCATGCTGATGTTTGGCTGCTATCATAAATTTGACAGTATGGGCTCAAACAGCATGATTGTTCATATTTTGTTTCTTCTTCATTCTTCCTGATAGTACTAAACAGCAGTTAACCTATATGAATGGTAAAGCGCTGAGAGATGAGTTGATATTTTTGTGTTTTTTTTCATCATATTCATCGTGTTCTTTTGTCTCTTGTACAGCCAATGTTCTTTGTCTGCATCCTATGACATGTGGCCCTTGCTTGTCTCGTTTTGCTTATAGTTTCCCGTATGCAAAACCCATCAGGGTGGCCTAATGTTGTGATAAGGGATAATGGTGATGAATGATATTTTCTTGTCCTGAGGTACGTTTTTCTAGCTTCACATTTTTCTTCCATGCTTCCGCTTTGTGATTAGCAGCATGAAGTTCGAGTCAGAACTTATTGCACGTTGTGTTCGGGTCGTTTTCTTCAAAGGTTGTACTGACTTATGGAACAGCGCATGGTTTCTGAACATCAGTGATATTAAAAGGCTAGTAGAATTTTTTAGAAGGTGTGTTTGTACTGATAGTACAACTGTACAATTAGTATAGTTAGTACTACTAGTTCTAAGTACCAATAGCAGCTGCAGTAGCAATAGGACTGGTACAAGAGTAGTAGAAGTGCTGTATCACTCACAGTACTATCCAACCTAAAACAATATGTCCAAAAACTGAGGGACCTTCAGTTGGAAGGCACTAAAGGTTAAGTTTGTAAATATTGATACGTGGCGGCCAGCCGAAGGAAGAGGCGCTATGATCGACTGCAATGAGGTGATTTATAGGCCGCTGGCCTAGCGCGAGCGCTCCTGCCCACTCCACTGCACAGTTCGTCTTCTTTGTCACACTACCCGGGGCCACCGAGCGATTGTCCCGATCGGTGACAAAGAGACTCGCGAAGTGGTTGCGGGCTTAAGAGGATGGTTGGACAGGAACGAGAAAGTGGTGAGGTGCTGCCTGCCACGATGAATGAGATGGCTGAATGATTCCTGGTCTGCGTAGCTTCCGGGCCACAGGTTGCCAGGATCCGTTGGTCGAGGCTCCAGGACGCGCCAAACGGCGTGGCAGGGGAACGGTGTCTTCAGATGTAAGCGGCGCCTCGGGTAGGTCAGGTCCTTGCGTCGGGTTCAGTTCATCGTGTTGAATGGTCTGGGCCTCCGGAGGACGGGGGGAGTAACAACGGCGAAGTCAGTTCGGGTTTGAAAGGCTGGGGCACGGCCAAGTGATGCAGTCCAAGAACTCACAGCCAATGACCATGGCTGACGCAGGACGCCGAAGCTCCACGACCAGGATGTCCATGATACCCCGCACCTCCACCAAATGTTGCGTGGCAGCCAGCCGAAGACAGAGACTCGATGATAGATGGCAATGAGGTGATTTAATGGCCGCTGGCCTAGCGCGAGCGCTCCTGCCTGCACCACTGCACAGTTCTTCGGCTGCTTCATCGCAATATTCTTGCTATTTCCTGTGAAAGGACAAGTGTTGTGCGAAACAGAACCCGCAAATAAATGCTGCCTGCCTGGTCCTTCCCAGCAGCAAAGCCTGGTGAAGCAGAGCAGCATGGATGACTTCCAAGACCTGGAGGGAGAGTCTGGTGCCGATGAAGAGCTCAGGGACATGGAGGAGCGCCAGAGCATGTCCATGGTGAGCGTGGCGCTCCTGTTTTTTTTTTTTTTTTTTTTTTTTTTTACAGCAATAGCCGTTAACGGGACAGGCCTCAATTTCCACGACATTGGCGTGGACATCCTCATTGAGCCCTGTCATCTAAAGTTCGCACTAAATTCTTTACACAAAAGATTAAGCGATATAGCTGGAACTTGGATCGTATTACATGAATGCCCACTTCAATTTTTTTACAGGTCGGCAGGTACCGTACGTGAATGCCATAAGTTCTGTTTGGAGAACCTAAGAAAATACCATTTTGCATTATTTTTGTGTCCAACACATTTCCTTTCACTCTAGCTTACCTTTAGGAAAAGAATGCAGTTCTAGACTATTAATACGTCTTCAGGACTCAAGAAGAGGGAAAGGTTCCAAAGAAATTGCAATTTTTTCTAAAACTGACGGTAATTTTCAACCTCGTGTTTGGCGCATGAAGCCATGGCGGCTTATGTGCCACAAAACCGACAAACCCAAGCCATTTCTTTCCCCAAGGACACCTCGGCCCCTGGCTTGCCCGAGGACCCTGAAGCTGCCGCAGCCGCTCTGCGGCCGTCCACCCCCGCGCCGGGACCTGCGGAAGGCAGAAGTGGGGAGCCACAGTCAGCCGATTTGACTGACGCTCCCCGGGAACCGCCTTTGTCACGGGACGAGACCGGTGGCTTCAGTTCGGTGCTCTCGGAGGCCAATGCGGCTCTGGGGCTGCCCTGGGTGCCCAAAGTGCGCCCCAAGGACATCAAGGAGTTCCTGGATGCGACGCGCCTCAAGTTTGTCGGGTACCAGCTGCCCAATGACCAGACCTCCTTGGCTGGCCTGCCGGAACCCATCCATGAGGGGTTGCGTGTACTGAAACAGGTGCGACATTGCCAAGTGCATAACATGTGCAATTGTGTTTTACAGCAAGAGATTCATCTACGGCTTTCCTTGAATAAGCGTCACGGCAGATGTCCCTGCTAAAAATATAAGTGGGTAAGGTACGCGAGGCATGGCAAGATGTTGCGATAGTAGCCTACTACAGCATCTGTGCTTGCTTTACACTGCAGGGAGTGTTGCGTTTAATGCCAGCGGCGAAGCGCTGGTATCATGCCTAGGGTAATCGCATTTTCGAGAATTTTAAAGCCTGATATGTATGACTATTACTAACGACTCGCTACAAATCTCTAATTGCAACCAGGTGTGTATTTGTAGTGGTTAAAAAGTTAATTATCGGAAATTAGTTTACCGGCTAACTAGTTAACCTTATTCCCCTGTTTTCTGATGTCCGCCGGCACTGATAGTATTCTGCCGCAGAAGCAGTCTTCATAACTCAAAAAGGCCATTTTTAAAAATTAGCGATCACCTTTTGTGAAACACTTGGTATCATTTGTTCATGTTTACTTATCAATTTTCCGCTGTGTCAAGGTGGATTTGGCAGCAAAGACTGTGTATTTCTGTTTTTCTGTTCTCTTTTTAACAGCACATGTACACATCATTGGCTGAGGTGCAGATGAAAAAGGAAGAAGACATCGCAAAACATCCACTGTCAATGGTGAGCTGATAATCTAGTTGTTGCACCATCCGAAAGACAAAAAGATGTGGTCGTATTTTTCTTTTTCGAGCTGAATTTCTTTTTGGTTTTTAGAAGGAGCACGAGATTCCGGCCACGCCAACCGAAATTCTGTACCAGGCCATGCTGCCCAGCATGCCTCAGTACATGGTGAGTTTCAAGACTGCTGTTGAGTTCTGAATTGCGGTCGTATAGTTGTAAAATGATAGATTCTAATCCACAGATATGGTTCACAATTTGAACATGGTTAAAGAGAAGGCGCTGAAGTGGGGCAGTGGTTATGGTGCTCTGCTGCTTACACGAAAGATGCGGGGTCAATCCCGGCTGCGGCAGTCTCATATCGATGGAGGCAAAACGTTAGACATCCGTGCGATGTCAGTGCATGTTAATAAACCCCCAGTGGTCGAAATTATCCAGAGCCCTCCACTACAGCATCCCTCATAGCCTGAGTCACTTTGGGACTTCAAACCCAATAAACCAACCAACAATTCCAGAGCAAAAAAACACGCAACCAAGCATTTGGTATTCCTGCCCTTTAATTAAATCTCCTCTGGTATTTTACCAGAGTACTGTTTATTACTGAGTTCTCTGCTTGTCTCAATTACAGTATAATGAAGGTTTATGGTACTGTGGCAGTGGATTGTAATTTAAATTTCAGTGCTCATTCTGTATTTCACTGCCCTGCTCCTGCAGGGGAACGTTTTTTAATCCCGGTTTGCTGTGACATTCTTAAAAAGGGAGCATTGCAGAGGTCACCCAGCATTGATGTGCCATCTTTACTTGTCCAGATTGCGCTGCTGAAGATTCTGCTGGCCGCTGCACCAACTTCCAAGGCCAAGACTGAATCCGTGAACATCATGGCTGACGTACTACCCGAGGAAATGCCGTGAGGATTATCATGATTGCTTTGGGGATATTTGCAAGGTCATCTGCCCAGGATAAAGATGTTTGCTAGCTGCTCGACTCCCTTAACAATTTCAGGCGCCATTTATCATTTCGGTTCAAAACAAATATTTGTTTTTCCTAAATGTAATATATCCAGGTGTCAAGAAAGCCCATTCGTTGGCTTTCCAATTCCAGTGGTCAATTTCTTTACATCCATGTACAAAATTATTTATCAACTACTCTATCAGTATAGTTGGAACCTGTAGTAACTAAAGATCATGATTTGCAAAAATGAAAACCCAGGAAGCGGAGAAATCATTTTCTTTTTGAAGATGCCCATGACGCTGTAAATTCAAAAAGGAAAAAAGAAATTGACATAGTCATGGAAAAAATCCTTCTACTAGAAAATGACGCAGGACATGCTGCCAGTGCACCGTTTTGAGCAGGGTTATTTGCTGTGTTCACTAGTTGGCATAAAAAAAGCACCCTATATGCCATATCAGAGATGCTAAATTCACCTGAAACAAGGGAATCGGGGCTAGGTAGATCATATTCTCTGAAAAAGCTCCAAGTTTGCAATGTGCGCAGTTGTGTACAAAGCTCCTTAAAAGGTCAGGGGTTCCCAAACTAGGAATCGGAACCTAGTTTACCGATTTCTACTAAGTGGTAAGTCAGTTACAAAACAGTCCCGTGATGCCTGTTTTGGTTCACTGCTTAACTAAAGATAAGATAAAGGTCGCTTAGTCTGGCCTTGTTGAGCCGTATGTGCATCTATTAATGAGGGAGTGTGTGTAATTTGGCCAGAATGAAGCAGATGGGGTCTACTGCACAATGCTACGTCACGTACCATTTGATTCATAATGACACAAAAAAACATAGTGGGCAAAATGAACGGGGACAGGCAAAAGAGAATATAAGCGAACACAGCTTATCAGATCAAAATTGTTCTCAAAATTTCTAACGATGCAGCCAGCATCATCGCCAGCCAGTTATGGTCAAGGATTCAAGTCACATGGTAACTAGCGCTAAAGACAAGGACTGACGAGAGACTGACACCACGTCCGCCGTCCCTCTTCAGTCCTTGTCTTTAGCGCTAGTTACCGTGTGCTTTGAATCTGAAGATCACCAACCAGCCCAGCTTTCCGCATTAAGGGGGGACACTGGTCTTTGGGACCAAAAAATGACCCAAAAATCAATTTTTTTTTTAAATGACATTTTTGGAGCCTATAGCTATTATTCTTCAACTCTACCAGTTTTCTCCTCCAGGAAATTTGTATTTTGACCGTAACATTAAATTTAGATCACTGTGTGGGCTCAATTTGTGCAGGAGCAGGCGATTTAACACCATTCAAATTTTGGACACCTGGCTGTCTTAGTACATCAATATCTCAACACCTAGGGCAGATAGACATGTCATATTGTTTTTCAAGGGAAGCTGAAGGCCCAATGTATGCAATAATCGAAGCACAATTGTTCAATCACGCTTCAAGAGTTTATAATTTTGCAAAGTATGCATGATATTCACACTTTGAATGCTGCTATTCTAAGTGCTGTAAAATTACTAATGAGGGTAAAATGAAAAAACTGCTTCGATTATTGCACTCTTCACTCACCATACTATGTAGCCATGGGTTAAAAATTATTTTTTTTTAGCCATTTTTTTGTACCGAGGTGCTAATAAATGACTAATTAATTTTAATTATCTTAGGAACTAACGAGTTAGTTTAAAAAGCAATTCGATATTTGAAATCAGTATAAAAAACTGAGCAAGTTGATACAGTTTCATTAGGATTGGACTAAACATAAGGAAAACGGGTCTAAGACCAGTGTCCCCCCTTCAGTGGCCAAGGACACATTCAAGAATTTCTTGGCAGGAAAGCCTCTCATACTTCTAGCTTATGTGCTCTCCGTGACTGTAAAGTAAGGCGTTTGTTTTGTTGTGTTTGACTAAGCTTTGGTTGCTTGGTGTTCTCCGTCAGCGTGACTGTCCTGCAGTCAATGAAGCTGGGCATCGACGTGAACCGTCACAAGGAGATCATCATCAAGGCCATCTCGGCCGTGCTGCTGCTCCTGCTCAAGCACTTCAAGATCAACCACGTGCTCCAGTTTGAGTACATGGGCCAGCAGCTCATGTTTGCCAACTGCATTCCCCTGGTGCTGAAATTCTTCAACCAGAACATCAACTCCTACATTGCGGCAAAGAACACGTGAGTGAGAGCCCATTTTCGCTTTCTCGGCGTGGTGTGCTAACTTCGTCTCTGAGCTTCTTAGCTTATTCATAGGCATTCTGAAGTGCTGGCCACAAACACCTAAGTCATCTCGCAAGGAATTGATGCCTGTCTCACATAGTCTCACTTATCTCGGTGGACACCCGGACCACGCCAGTAAGGGGAGGAAAATGAAATGAAAATTGGTTTAAAGAAAAGGAAATAAGGAAAGTTGGTTTTAAGAAAAAAAAATTACACCTGTCTCAAATATCTTGGTGGACATGGAATGGCAACCATGCTAATAGCATGCTGTAAGGGAAGGAAAATGAAAGTTAAGAAAAGGAAATGACAAAAGCCTGTCTCACTGCCTCCCTCACATTATGCCAGTTCCTTTTCCCAAAAAAAAAAACAATTTCTTTTTCAATTTGGCTTTCTGAAATTATCTGCAGGGTTTGTGGTCGTTTGGAACTGGATTTGCTTCCATATCTCCGCATGTAACGAGCAATAATACAATTGTAAATATTACTGCAGCTATATTAAATATATACTGTCTTGTGTGAGGGCCCTGAATGTCGTTTTGAAGAAAGCAAGATGTTTAAAAAAAAAGAAAATGCCTACTACTGTGTGTGTGTCAGTATGGCTATCTATGGAAACCGCCAGTCGCTCGACCACAAATGTAGCCAGGGAGATGCAGCTTTTCGCTTTCGGCCAGGGTTAACCAGAGCTAAGCCACCAGCAATTTTTTTGTTATTGCAGGAAAAAAAAAAAAGGGTGGCAGTGCTATCCAACACAAGCAGAGGTAACCGTGCTGCTTGTACAGTTGCACCCAGCCATTTAGTGTCAGGAATTTAACTGGCTTTTTATGTGGTTTTGTGTACATTCCTGTGTGTTGCAATTGCAGAGCTTCAGATAAATTAGCAGGAGCCTTCATGTATGGGTGCAATGCATGTGCAGCTTACTTTGACACAGCAGGGAGGACCTAATTATTATTGAACCACTAATTGAGCCCTGGTTATGATGTGTGTTCATGGACATCAGCTGCAGTAACCACGGATAATTTCTATTGGGCAGAGCAAAAGGGGCTCCAGTTTATCTGTGTGTTTGCAAACTTGGAAGCCGAGACAATTCATCAGCACTTGCTTTCTGCTCCCGACCCCTCTTCCTTTAAACAGGATATCCGTGATTGACTTTGCGGCATGTGTAATCGGGGAGCAGCCAGAGCTGACTGCAGAGACACTGGTTCGTATGCACCCATTGCTATCTCACTTGGTACAAACCTAGTATTATTACGAGTTGCATGTGAGAGAAACTGATATCATGCTGTGACATCACATTTCTTTGTAGCACTACTAACCATGAGGAGCATGAGCATACGGGTGTCGTGGGTAAAAGTAATCAGCGTTTCACAAAAGACGGATCGTCCCACATAAGTGGAGCCACTTGAGAGCTGTTTCTGAAAGCAAGAGTTTAAAAGGCAGCTAATTAGATTTCATTAACCAGGGAGATTAAAAAACTACTGCAGACTAGGTGCAGTGGCTTCCAGCAGCACTCTGTTGGTTTCACTGCCGTGGGGTGGTATAGCTTTTTGAAAACCTTGGATATTGTTAAGCTTGGACACCCTGTATATGCGGTGTGCCTTTCAAATTTTGTAAAACAACGCTTTTTTCGTATGATACTGGCAGAGTCGCAAAGGCATGGTGCAGGGCTCATGTTGTGCAGTTGTTCAGATGTTTATAGACATTGAGAAAACCCTCTGTTCTGAACTGGATTCAGTGGCGGAAGCTCAAAAGCAGTCCTACCTTTGCTGTTACAGTCTTGATGGTGCGATAACCTTTGAAACGCACTTTGCTATCGCGAAGAGTGCAAATATTCACTCATCCTGAGCAAGCATTCTGGAATTGATGGATTTACTGCGTCAGCTGCAATCTGAAGTGCAAGCTGGACCACTCGACTCCAGGCTGCTGTTGCAGGATACACAAAAGCTGTAGTGTGAAAGATTTCAAAGCCCGCATCCAATTTATGAATTTTTAAACTGTGGCTTCCTGCTTGGCCGGTTTTCTGCAGGAGATTGGTGAGCAGCAGCCATACTGTTGGCGCAATGTCTTCTCCTGCATCAACCTTCTGCGAGTGCTCAACAAGCTGACCAAGTGGAAGCACTCGCGGATCATGGTCAGTCACCAGACACATCTCTCGGACATTGCTGACTGTTAATGCCGTGCATATTGATTTTGTCGCCTATGTGGCCCGAAGTTAAGTTAGAGGGACGCCGAGTACAACTCCAACTAATTTTTGTTCTTAGAAAAAAAAAATTTATTGTAAGGCTGTTTGTTTCTCTGCTGTTGTTTGTTGATCATCAAATGACGAATTTATTGCTGAGAAAATCGAATTTAAAAAATTTCCCTGGATGGTTATGCTACTTAGTAATGCGAACTTCGAGCGCAAGTGTTTGGACAACGGGCACTCGGAGACTCAACACGCAGTGGCAGATGGTGGCGGCACTTGGCCTCGGCTTCAACCAAGTGCACAGCGACATGAATTCATAATTTGTTGCTACCGCCATGGAGCCTGTGCTCGGGTGGCACTTTTCCCAGCAGCTGCTGCAGAAGGAGCAGTGCGACTGCTCTCGCCCGCTAGTCCCCCTCCTCCACTTTCCTCCTCATTCTTTGTCATACCTTCCTCCGCTTTCCTTCTTGTGATCCTACCTTACCCTTATCTTTCACTTTCCGCTATCACCGTACTTTCATCCTCCACTTTGCTTCTCGTTTGCTCTGCCAGTTACGATGATGAGGCACACCGCTCAACCCCAGGAATGAAGTTTCTTTAGAGCTGCTCTCTAAAATGGAACAATATTTTCATGCCACTAGATTCAAACTTGTGATGTTGTGGCCAAAACGTGCTTTGTGACCATCAACTGAATGTGTGGCTTAGCCTCAGTGATCAGCAACCGAAAATCAGTGTTGACCGAGCAGTTTGCTTGTTGGACTTCATTTTTTGCCTACAGCTTGTTGTTTGCATTGTTTGGCCTTTTCTAGCATATAAATTTGTTTTCAGTGAAAGTAACAACCTCGTCATCGGAACGCTGTAATGTGTATATAGTATTGATGCAGGCAAACTTCACGATGTCTCAGTGTCTCTAATTGACTTGGGTGGGGCTTGTGTTTTTAAACAGTGAGAAACGTGGCAGTGTCACTTCTTGGCAAGATATTGACAGACTAGACATTGAGACATGATGAGATTTGTGGTTGAGACATACTACTTTCAGCACTGATTACACATCACATGGGCGTTAACTAAAATGTCGAGGGCAGATTGATAGAACTATTCCAAAGGATAATCCTTTCTACGCACGCAAACAGTTGGCCTTTCTGCCAGATTTGATTTTTTTCAACATTTGCCAAATGGAGAGCCTGTTAAATACTCTAAGGAATCGTTCGAGTGCCATTCAAGCGCTACTTTTGAGGCCAAACTTTGAAGGTTGTCGTCACATCCAATTGACCACATGGATTCCTTTACTTTCCTGTTGTATGCGCTTGGATGACCTGCATCGTGTTTAGCTATCCTTGTGCATCATTCAGTATTATTAGCAAACTCTGAAAACAGGGGTGACCCTGTGCTCATCCCAGTTTTGTTTTATTCACCACGCACGCATTGTCTAACACATACAAGCACAGAGCAAGCCCTAATTCTTTAGTCAGTGCTTCATTCTGTCCCTTATTTTCTCACGTCGCATCTCACCATCGTGCATCGCACAAACTACCCAATGCGTATTTCGGGAACATTGCTGAAGTAGACGTTGCAGTCAACTTTCACATTGAAAACACCACCCCGATGTGTCCTGTTGCCACTGCGCAGATGCTGGTGGTGTTCAAGTCGGCGCCCATCCTGAAGCGGGCGCTGAAGGTGCGCCACGCCACGCTGCAGCTGTACGTGCTCAAGCTGCTCAAGATGCAGACCAAGTATCTGGGCCGCCAGTGGCGCAAGTCCAACATGAAGACCATGTCGGCCATCTACCAGAAGGTCAGGCACCGCCTCAACGACGACTGGGCTTATGGAAATGACCTCGACGCGCGCCCATGGGACTTCCAGGCCGAGGAGTTCTCGCTGCAGGCGAGCATCAACAGCTTCCACAGCCGCCGCTACGACAAGCCTTCCTCCTCCTCCCAGCAGCAGCAGCAGCAGCAACAGGACCTCATCGCCGACTTCCAGCCGGTGGACAACAGCTTCCTCTCGGTGTTGGGGCGAGAGGTGGAGCTCAGCCCGGAGTTCAAGCTCCACTACCAGCAGTGGCTGCAGGGCGACGTGTTCCGCACCAACGTCGACTGGGACCTGCTGCTCTGCCCGGGATACCTCTGAGGCACTCTCCCCCTCTCCTTCTTCCTCCTCTCTGCTCATCCTTGGATGCTGCCTCATTAGTCATTCCCCTCCGTTGAGAGCCAAAGCATGCCTGCTGGCACCGTCCGTTGCTGTACTACTAATGCGAACTTAAGTGTTCCACGCAATTTGGCATACGTCGCCATCTTTTATCGAGAGCCGCATTTTGGGGGCAAAATGAAATGTAGGTGGTGAAATGAAAACTTAGATGTGTTTCGATGTATGTGCATGCCCCGTGGCTCAGTAGTCCGCAGTCCGAAAAAAATGACAGAAACAATTTGGGTGCTTAACCTTGCATTAAGGCAGCAGTTTTGAAAGGAGTGCCGTTAGTTTCAGTAATGCTTCGATATGTCAGTGTGATTCACTCCTGCATCTGACATTGCAGCCTGGTCTAAAACAAATGCACGATGTGAATGTTGTCTGAAATGTCGTCACTGTAAGCGCAGCACAGTCCTTCACAGATTTGTTTAGTGATGCTTTGCTTTTACGGATACGAAAAATCTCGGCTTTTTTTTTTTATATAGTACCATACTAGTGCTGGTTGTGGCTGCCTATAGTTTATGGTCGTAGCAAAAGCTAGAGGTTATTAATTTGGACGCGGAGCTAACAAGGGAGCGGCTGTAAGGGCCATAGTGTCTCTCAAAATTCAGGTATACCTAGAGGGAAAAGTGGTGCTGTGGCCGTTCAGTCATCATGGAGAGAGGCAGGAATGCTGGGAAATAGACACTCTGTACCTGGCTTGTCTAGTGTCTGACAGAAAATATGGATTTAACCGTAACAGTGAGACTTTTCTCTAGGCAGACCTCCAAGAAGTGCCTATAATTTCCATGCCTGTCATCCCTCGAGCTAATTTCAAGTAACAATGATTGGCAATACCGGTAGTAATGCGATGGATTATAAAATGACCAGAATAGAGGCTAGTAGCCAGACTGCTTCCCGGTTCTAGCAGCCTGCCGACGGATGGCAGAATGCAGCTTGCATTGGTGCATCTATTTATTATGTGTTACCTTTTACTTTTCTTATTCAGTGACAAAGGGTAGCCCTGCAAATGTTGGCACAAATTCAAACCTGTCAAACAGAGGCGTACTGTTAGGCTTGTTAGTGCTTGGAGACAAAGACGAGACGGAAGAAAAGACGTCACCACTGCACAGTGCTGGTGTCCTTCCTTCCGTCTTGCCTTCGTCCCTAAACACAGTTAACGCCGGTGTATACGGTCTAACGCGGGCAATTTTTGTGTTCCCAGTAGGGCCTAATTAATAGAGATCTGTAGCAACGGTTATAAAGCCTGTTTTAAAACTAGTAGCCCGTGAAGAAAACTTGCCCACAGCACGATTTGCAGTAAGCATTGTAAATGCACTTATCTGGCGATCACTGGCTGGTCACTTTGGCAGAAACCTTGTAGCAAAAAACTGTTCTCGGGAACACGGAGTGCACATGCCAAATGTTTGCTTTTCATTTGTCGTGAAATAGCTGCTGTGCATGCGTTGTCTCTGGGCCAGTGTTTGTCCATTGCACTGTGCCCATGCGTGATGCAGTGTTTGACTCTCCTAGCAAATCTGAAATCTGGCGGGAAACTCAAGTGAGCACTTTTGTTTGCATGCGTAAAATCCAAAAACACGGCAGTTGCACATATTTAGGCTTAGAGCACAGCCTTTGAGAAGCAGTGAACGTAACTGTGCCAGACCATTGCTGTTTGGGTGCTGAACCTGAATCCCCTTGTGTGGTGGCATCGTCTTGCTGGATGAAGCCCCTCCGGTGAAAGACACTGCTGGTGGCTGCTTGTGTTGTTCGCAGCCAGTACTTGGGTTGCTTTTGTGTCTGGCAGAAACCCATGCCTGCCGTAGACGGTCCCCAAAGCCCTATACACACACTGCCCGATAATGCGAGCCTCTCCCCACCAGCGAGGAGAGGAGTACCACCGAGAAAGAAGAAAAGATACCATGGGATGTCGAGAACAACTTCCATAAGCACACTGTGCAGGGGTCGTGCTTTCAACACATTTTTTTTTTTTAGCCCAGAGCAAGGCATTACGGATGGAAGGGAAAAAAAAACTCCCCTTTAGCACAACTGCAAGGCAGCCATTTGTTACACAACCGAGGACCCACTCGAGGTGGGTGTACTACTGGCTACACCTGTTGGTGGAAAGTACAAGCTTTTATAGCTTTTTTTATCACATCGGTGCACCTGCATGTGATCCAAAACGCAAATTACTTTTGCGGTAAAAAATCAGATTTTAGCAAGTGCATAGTTCTCTTTGGATCCTTCAGATGTCGCCAGTATGCAAATGGCATGCTAAAAACTTAGTCCTTCACACTAAAAGTAGTAGAGGACAATCGTTCAACCAACCAAGAATTGATGGGGAGTACATGGATCTCTTGCAACTATTTTTTTTTTTTTACAAACTTTGTTGAGTTCTTGTGCTAAGGCATGTTGAACTCGCCTGACCAAGCAAGGCATCAGCACAATTCATTTTGGAATGTTTCATTCATCAGCAGTGGCAGTGATTCATCAGTCAACACATATCACTGCCCATGCTTAATCGGTAGTTTCATTTGTGCCAAAATTCCTCTTTCAACCTTTGCAAACAGGGAAAAAAGTGTATGCAGAAGGCAAATCTCATATATTATTACTAATTTATTAGCCATTATATGCCATATAATCTTGTGCAAGGGTCACACCCAGTTTTAGCTAGATAACAGAGAAAACATTTTTTTTTATTTGTGCAAGTCACACGGAAATTCGCAACCAAATTTTGCAACAAAAAAAAAGTGTGGCCTTCAAGAGTTTTCACAGCATATGACGATGTAAATTGGCCCAGAGAAGCTGATGGTATGCAGTTCCAAGGGCAGACAAGGCAATTTCCATGATCTGTGTACTTTCCAGCCACACGGGCAGTTCCTGTGCTGCCAGATTCCCTGCAATGTTCTTTGTGTGAAACTAGATTGAGGCACTCACTACAATTCTGTGCCGGGGTGGAATTTCCATTTTCAGTGTTTCAATGCACATGGCATTCTTCACAGCCGGTGACATTTAAACTTGCAATAGAGGCAGACGAAGAATGCAGTACTTCACTATGTTTATCGTAGGATGATGCCAGAGATATGTTTGCCTTTGCTCGATGCAGATTCTGTACATAGATCTCCGTTGTGTGTGAACTAAATGTAAAGAATGCAACAACTCCACTGTTGTCTCAAGAGCCAATAAACGGTGCTTACACGATCAAAATGGCTTCCTATGTTTGTCTTTCCCAAAACATGAAAGCAAGGCAGTAATCACCAAAAAGTATGCTTTAATAATAATAGTTACAGGAGGCCTACCATACACACACATGACCGAGAGAACAATGCACTATAAGCTGTCTTGCTTCCCCGTATAAAAAACGCGCCGCGATCACAAAATGCTCGGCACTGGTATACAGAAAAAGGGAGAGGTGAGAAGAACAGCAACAAACGATGTCAAAAAACAAAAACACGGACGTAGCATTTTCATCTTTAATATGTACAAGGGTGGAAAAGATAGCGACGCGACATCTCGTAGTTATAAAGATGGGCTCATCATCGTCGCACCTTGCCACCTACTGTTCCAGTTAGAAATGCCTAAGAAAAAAAAATCTGGAGGAGGAGGATTAACTCGCGAGCAGCAGCCTTGAGGAAAAAAAAAAAAGATTTAAGGCCGCACGCCAGGTAGTGCTATATGGTAGTAACCAACCCAGAGCTGTGATTAGCTCTCGACATAAGCTGCGAAAGAATCTGCAACGACACGGTACACCGACAACGTTCGCAAAGCTCTTCGCAATTTTTCTTTACGCCTGCCATTCCATAAACACGTTATGCAAGCATGAACAACACCCACGCACACCACAGATGGATAAGAAAAAACTTCAATTACAACAAAAAGTAAAGAAGAAACAGACACAATCACTTCGCTCACAAGTGCATGTCAAAAATGTGCCCGGCGTTGTTTGTGTTTATGCCCGTGCACAGAGAAAGTGAGAAGCTTGGTGATGCCATGAAGCCAGCAATGCTGCACCACATCCACGCAACTTTCACACTGCTGGTGACAACCTTTGCGAGAAACTGCAAATTAAATTTCCAATTGCTGCTCAACTGTAATCTAAGAGGATCAGCAAAAGATTAAGTAGACACATCCTTGATAAAACTATGGTGCAGAAATTTAGGCACTATATTGACGTCAAGACTACAAAATAAACCATTTAACCCATACAGCCAAAAGAAGGTTTGCAAGGGAGCACTTGCAAGCTACAGGAACAATGCAAAAACTCTAATAGATGTAATGCAGTGCTAGATTACACCACTTGTCAACATTGCTGGCTCAGTGTACAAAGCTCTGAAAAAAAAAAAATTGATCCACTTTCAGAGGACACCACCCTTTTTCTCAAACACAAAACGCTCGCCACTTTCAGGGATACTCTTTAAATTTCCTCTACTGACTTCTTGAACAACACGCTTATCACACAAGCGAAACAAGAAGGCAAAGAAAAATCTGGTCCTGTTTCTTTTTTTTCAGACAAAGCTCGCTCTGCAAGCAATGTACAGGGTGACTAAAAGGCGCACGAGGAACAGATGAGAGGTCAAAACTGCCGAAAAACATAAGCATCCGCAAGTTTGTGTTGCATTTCAAAAGGCCCAAAACAAATAAGTACTTTGCAAGTGAAACAACTTCCTCTAAAGAACGCAGCAAACAGATCTGCACAGCCTTTGATTTTTTTTTAGAAACTGGTCGGACTTGCGTCAGACCCATTTTTCTGCTTTTAGCTCAGACTGCTGTTTCAGAAAGGGGACATACATTTAGAGGCACATTAAAGAACAGCAGCAGGCAATGGTTGGTACCTTAGCTCAGTTTAACAGTAGAACATGCTCCGAAACAAAACTTCATACTTAACCACAAAGTCTGCACGAAATTGCAGAACAGCTGTTTTTAGCTCCTGATGGCTTGAAGAAAAAATTAGGAACACAATACATATACATAAATGATATGCCAGCCTCTTGGGTACCCTCCTCAGTCTTTTCATCAATCAAGAGAACTTGACAACATGAGAGTTCCCGGCTTTCCATTCCCTGTGCTACAACAAAGGCAACTAAAAAGTCACAGACATTACCAGTGACAAAAAAAAAAGCTGAAGGCGATTCAAAAGACCTTCTCTCCAGGCACTTGGTCTAGAGGCTGCAAGCATCGACAATAAGTGCGGCAAAGTTCAGCCCCCTGGCTCTTGGCTAAAACTTTACAAGAGAGTCCGCGCAGTGCAAAAAAACGGGCTTCTACCTTGCAAAGCACAACTGTCAGTCGGTGTCAGTGTTCGCATATCCGAAACGGCAACAATTCATACACATAGTTACTAACCACCGCGCAAACTTTGAACTGCAGCACACCAAATTTACATTAATGACCTTTTTTTTGCTGTCACTTAAATACGAAAAAAAAAAAAGCAGTCCATTTCATTTTCCAAACCAAGTTTCAAGCACAATGTCTAACAAAGGCTCATCTCTCTTGCCACCCCACACACGTAACGCCCCAATGTCAAACCAACCATCCTCGTGCAGTTCCGTCTCCCACATGACAGGCAAGGACGAGAGACATCACACTTACCCCAAACCAAAAGTGAAGAACAACTTAGCACCTCCTAACTGCACTTGCAGCTATACAGACAGAAATCGGGTGGCCAGCCAGTGAACTCTTGCGTGACATCCTCATCGAAACTGTCCCACACACAAACACACCAAACCCGCCGGCCTCTTGTTACACAGGGCAGTGCCATTGATTCGTGTGCAGTTAAGTCTCGGCGTGCTTCGTTTTTACCTCTTGCCTGCGGGTGTGATGCAGTCAAGAAATGCCCTCGTACAAACGCGACACAAACTTGGAAGTTTTTTTTGCACAAAACAACGAAGCGGCAGTAGCGGCAGCACACAGGTGGCAGCACTTCTGTCGACGACGCCGGGAGCTCGAACGAATCGAGGAAACCGCAGCCCTGGCAAAGGTTAGTAGACGCAGGCTGCGCGTCCGTCGCAGGTGGGGAGGTGCTTCTTGCCGCCATGCTTGGTCCACGTCTTCACGACATGCATGCTCATAGCAAAGTGCGGTGGCGGTGTGCGCCCAACGAGGTGGCGATGGGGGCAGAGAGGAAGGGGGGGCGGTTGATGTGGCGGGGAGAGAAGGAAACGGCGGAGGAAGAAGGACAGAGTGAGAGAGACAGACAGCACGCACAAAGCGGCGGCGGCAGCGGCGAAGACACTGCAGCGAGAGAAGCTCCTCCAGCCCCCTTTCTGGCTTCTCACCGGGAACGGGAAAAAAAAATTAAAAGGTTACGACTCTAGAGCAGAACGCACTTTGGCTTCTTCGGCCTTTTGACCTGCAAAAGAGAGAAGAGGTTGAAACAAAAAGTGAGGCACTGAAGTGCACTACCCAGCAGTCTTAACAGACCTTACAGCTGTTCATCTTGATCTAATCTCTAGCACAGTAGGATTTCAATACAATCATGGATGACAGGAATTCTACACTGTGAAATATACTGTGGACAAAGAGCAGAAATTCGAATCTTCCGAACCACTCTCCCATGCCATTACAGATGATAAGAGCATTGCAGGTGCTACCGCAACAGAGAGCACTAAGTACTACCCTCACCAGCCATGCATATGCACCACAAACGCAGAGTGCTAGCACACAGTGCACACATCACCGACGCCATTATCACCAGTCGCACAGTGCACACTGCAAGCACACAGCAGTGGCACATGCCCAAAAATAAATGCCGTCAGTCTTGGAACAGATTTGTACGTTTCTTGTGCTTCAGCCATGCAGATTTTGCTTCTTTTCTGCTGATACAAATTTCAGGTGATACGATTATTTTTCAGGGCCCTGCGAGATCAGTATTACTGACCTCTTGCCGTATCAGGTGAAATAATAATCGAAAACATTTTTAAGGATATGGAAGAACCACCACTGCTCTTTTTGGAGGAACAACATGGCCCCACTTTATCATGATGGCCACGACTTGGGCGGGGGTATATAACTATGCCAAATATTGAACAGGTGACACCTGCAATAATACAGGGCTGCACTATGTATTTGCATAGCCTTGTCTGTCTGTGGCTGCACTTTCTTTTTATTGTATAACAGGACAAAAAAAGCTCGCATCTAATAAAAAAAAAATCTCTGCAGTGCAGGACAGTGCTAAAACACACCACCAGAGGCACCACCCATCAGGCACAGGCAACCCACCTGCAGGGCAGCCCTCGTTGCAGTCTCAAACACCTCACGCACGCCATCCTTGGTCTTGGCGGAGCACTCCAGGTAGCCGTAGGCATTGATCTTCTCCGCCATGGTGCGCCCTTCCTCGGGTGCCACGGGCTTCTGCTTCATCTTGGCCAGCTCCCGCAGCGTGTGCGGGTCATTGCGAAGGTCCTGCAACACATCCCCACAGCATGCACACAAATGTTATGCAGGTCACTGCTGAGGTCCTGCAGCACAACCCCACCATACTGCCATAGCAATCATTGCGAAGGTCCTGCAGCACACCACCACAGCATGCACACAAATGTTATGCAGGTCACTGCTGAGGTCCTGCAGCACAACCCCACCATACCGCCATAGCAATCATTGCGAAGGTCCTGCAACACATTCCGACAGCCAAGCACACAAATGTTATGCAGGTCACTGCTGAGGCCCTGCAGCACAACCCCACCATACCGCCACAGCAATCATTGCGTAGGTCCTGCAGCACACCACCACAGCATGCACACAAATGTTATGCAGGTCACTGCTGAGGTCCTGCAGCACAACCCCACCATACCGCCATAGCAATCATTGCAAAGGCCCTGCAACACATCCCCGCAGCCAAGCACACAAATGTTATGCAGGTCACTGCTAAGGTCCTGCAGCACAACCCCACCATACCGCCATAGCAATCATTGCAAAGGCCCTGCAACACATCCCCGCAGCCAAGCACACAAATGTTATGCAGGTCACTGCTAAGGTCCTGCAGCACAACCCCACCATACCACCATAGCAATCATTGCAAAGGCCCTGCAACACATCCCCGCAGCCAAGCACACAAATGTTATGCAGGTCACTGCTAAGGTCCTGCAGCACAACCCCACCATACCGCCATAGCAATCATTGCAAAGGCCCTGCAACACATCCCCGCAGCCAAGCACACAAATGTTATGCAGGTCACTGCTAAGGTCCTGCAGCACAACCCCACCATACCGCCACAGCAATCATTGTGTAGGTCCTGCAGCACACCCTCACAGCATGCACACAAATGTTACAGGAGTACAGACACCAAATTTTTGCTTGTTTGATTTCTTCTGTCAAACGATGCATTAAACATCAGTATACATGGATTACCCCATGGTATTCCCTTAAAGACAGCTTTATAGTTCATAACTGAATTTCTTCTTGATGCTGTTTCAGTTTCAACAACCGAACAAAGGCTGTGACGTGTCAGAAGCATTTAGGTCATGTAAGGCATGAAAAAAATTATAAGTACTGGTAGGTAGCTTTAATTCACTACAACCTTCAAGCCAACCTGCTTCGAGCTGGATTGACAATAAACAATGTTTTAGCGATTATATTAGTTCTTTTTCATGCCTCAGATGACCTAAACGCTTCTCACACATCTCAGCCATCGTTTGGTTATACTTGAAGCCAAAACAGCATCAAGAAGAAATTAAGTTATAAATTATTTACCAGCCACAAGCACAAACCACAGAATGATTCATGTATTCTAATGTCTTATACATCATTACACAGAAAAAAAAAAATGCTGCTAAATTTAGGTGTGTACTGTACAGTTCTTGTACACCGCCACAGCATGCACACAAATGTTAAGGGACTAAGAAGTGTGGAGTCAAGCACAGTAAGCCAGCAGGAGAGCTTGTGAGTGAACCCATGCACTCAGGTTCACATGCACGTTTGAATGCCAGAGAGCCACAAACAAGCCTGAGCAAGCTGAACTGCACACAGTCACCATGACATCACACAGCCATTTTGCACAACTACCCATCCACTGATGCACACAGTTCCCACAGTGTGGCGCACTTTTCGGACGGCTGCCCTCGACAGGTGGCATGCAAACAGCAGCAGCAGCAGTGGGAAGAGCAAGCACTTCAGAAGAGGTTACAGCAAATCTGAACCTCATTATTAACAGTAGGAGGAGGTTAGTTTCTCCTGCACAACGACTGTTCAGAAAAGCATGCCCAGCACGCCCAGCATGCTCAAAGTCTGTCCACGAAGGTCACAAACAAGAACAGGAAAACACTACCCCATCTCTTTTCAATGCTCGCTTACATTACCGCCCACTGCACTTGCAGTAGAGGTCATCCATGCCTACAGTGCAACAACAGTTTCAACCAAGAAACATCGATGCCCCTTCAGCTTCGTTCTAGTGATGTCTCGTTACAACGAAGAGCAGCCATTTCTCAGAAACCAGCAGGGGGACAATGCAAGCCACTTTGTTACATCAACACGAGGAGAAATAAGCCTCACCTTTTTGTTCCCTACCAGGATGATGGGCACATTGGGGCAGAAGTGGCGCACCTCGGGCGTCCACTTCTCGGGGATGTTCTCCAGCGAGTCGGGCGAGTCGATGCTGAAGCACATTAGGATTACGTCCGTGTCCGGGTAGGACAGCGGTCGCAACCGGTCGTAGTCCTCCTGCCCTGCTGTGTCCCACAGTGCCAGTTCAACCTGAAAACAAAAGCGGGCGGGTTCAGAGCTTTACCCTCAACCAGACTACGGTACGACAAAGGACGGAGAGAACAACTCCATCCTATTATTGATTATCTGGCTTTTTCTGGGCATGTCCGGAGTTTGTCCAGCAGCCATTTATGGCTGAGAAAATTAAATTTTAAAATTTTCCC
This sequence comes from Amblyomma americanum, assembly GCF_052857255.1. Lineage (NCBI taxonomy): Eukaryota > Metazoa > Arthropoda > Arachnida > Ixodida > Ixodidae > Amblyomma > Amblyomma americanum. Next base: position 18,553,346 of record NC_135506.1, on the reverse strand, counting down.
ACAGCACTATTCAAACTAGTCACATTCACACCAAGAAGAACTGGTTGCCGCTGTTTGTTGCAATTGTTTGTTGGCAGCGTAGCATGGTCTCTGGGATCCGCGCCCAAAATACACTATTGACGCACACACAGTTCCCTTGCAAAATCAGCTGGTGATGACTACGCCAACTTTTCGTTTTGTAGTCTTTTATAGTTAGTAAAACCTCCATTTTCACTAAAGATGGCCTTTTCACTGTTAAACTGCCATAATCTCTTGATGGAGGCCAACTTTAATCTGCCCTCAGTGCCTCTTTAAATCTTGCCGCTTGTGCTCAATTGTGCCCCGTTACTTGTTTTGACACGTTTACCAGGTCACATGTGTAATCATAAAGGCACACCAAAAGGAAAAAGTTATGGGGTTGATTGCCCTTCTGGGACACCACATGTTCTATTTATGCAAAAAAGATCACCACATTGCTGCAAGAACCAACTGCTCAAGAAAATGCCCTTAATTTCGTACCTCAAGCAAGAACAAAAAAAATCATGTTTGTGACAGAACTGCCTTGTTTTCACTGAATCAGATAAAGAGTCACTGTGCCGAGTAAAAATCGAACCGCTCACAGCGGCGACCAGTTGAGCTCCATGTTGCAATGTACAGGTATATATGGCAGCCACATAACATTAAACCCGAGGCATCGCACCTTTAATGTTCTCCCCCCACAAGCATTCTACGGCCTCTCTCAAATAGTCTTATACCCCTGTCACACGGGCATTTCGAGGGCCCTCGAACCAATAGTCTATCGACTCAAAGGCGATCGAGCGCTGCCACACGGGCAGTTTCAATGGCGATCGAGTCAATAGCCTATCGAGTCAACGGAGTAGCGCAGAACTCCATCGAGATTTCGAGGGCCTTCGAGCGCTGCCCAAGGTTGCTAGCGTTGCTCGAGCGGCGCCAAGCGCACTTTCGTACACGACACATTCACGGTGCAAAAACATGAACAAACATTACTCGCATAAAATTTAATGCAAGCAGTATGTAAAATTATTCTAAAATTATATTAGACTGGTTTTAAGTGCATTAAGCGCATTAATTTTGCGTTGCAGTCTTTGCATTGCTTGCGCATTTAACGTTGACATGGCGGCACCCTGCCCGCCCGCTTCACAGCGATAACAGCTTCGTCGCTAATGCCTCAAAGCAATATCATGTTCTAAGCTGTTGTATTCGCCTTCGATTTGCCCATTCTTACCCTCGCATAAAGTTTCAAGAGACAAATAGCTCTTGTTTTTCAGATATCATAGCAATTTCCCAGGTCTTAAGACTGATGAAGCAGCGCTCCGACGCAGTTGGACTGGCTTGGTTTTGGCTCGTCTTGTATTAGAGTGGCTACAGCAGTGTCTGCACATGTCCGTCGCGTATGTGCAATTAAAAGGGTTTTGAACGACTTTCGCGTATGCGTGTATTTCAGCATTTAGTATACATTTATCAAATATTTTTGTTATTTCTGCAAAATCCAAAGTAGCGATTGTGGCGCCACACATCCGTGGCGTAAGACACGAGAACCATTGCAATGGCCATTGAGATTTGCCGTGTAGCAGCGACGAGTTCGATGGCGATTGAGAATCTCGAAGACCCTCGACTCGAGGGTGATTGAAACTGGCCGTGTGACAGGGGTATTACATGTCGATCAAAGCAGTGCTGCACAAGGAAATAAGGAACCAGTTGTGACAGACGAAGGGCACATCTAACTGGCCACAAGTAACCTGAATTCGCCTGCGGCATCGCTGCGCCATCTTTCACTGCAACTTACCTCCACTCTGTTTCATGATAAAACAAAAAAAAAACTCAATTGTGGAGTTCAACGTTCAAAACCGACATATGAGTGGCGCCATAGTGCAGGGCTCCGGGTCAATTTTTACCACGTGGGGCTCTTTAACATGCACCGACATCACACAGCACACTGAAAGCCCTTTGCATTTCACTTTCATTGAAACGCAAAAGCCACATCTGGGACTGAACCAGTGTCTTCCGGCTGAGTAGCCAAGCGCCCTAGCCACTGAGCAATCACGGTGGATTGCTGTTGATAAAAATGATACGTGTAGTTGCTATCATAGGACACTAATCTGTCAATCTCGATTGCCTTAGTATTCCCCTTTGGTGCTCACGAAATGTGCCATATACCTCACAGAACAGGAAGGGATGAAAAGAATTGAGAGTTGGGCTGGTTGGCACATCACCCACAATGTGGTAAACAGCAGACAAAGTGCATTTAAAATGCACACTCTTACTGAAAATACTAATGGCACTCCCAATGCAACAACCAGCTTTCATTTCATACCACCACAAACAGTAAGCTATGGTCAACAAGACTTCTGGCCTGACCATCAAGCTGGGCAAACAATTGTGTGTCAGTGTCATCAAATTACTTTCTTCAGGGTTCGCGTGCACTCTGTATCTGTACAGTCGTCCACAGACCTGTCTAGAGCGCTCGAACTCCGTGCCGTCTGCAATCCGCAGCACGCACAGTGACATCTAGTGGCAGCGTCTGGTTCGAGATTGCACATCTTTGAATGTTGTCTGAGCATAAGACATGCGGTCTCGAACCAGGCGCTGCCGCTAGACGTCACTCTGCGTGCTGCGGACCGCAGACAGCACGGAGTTCGAGCGCTCTAGACAGGTCTGCGGACAACTGTACACATTCAGCGAGGCATGCGTGCTGAATTCCTGTGAGCCAGGCCTCGAATGTGTGTTCTCCCCTATGCATCACTGTCATGCCCTCTCCAAACAAAACTTGATTTAGTTTACGCTAAGATATGCACACAACACTGGCAAAGACTTGGTCACCACTGAGCTGGAAGTGAATGGCCTTGCATTACTGTTAAAGCCACTCCTGGTTGCAAAAACAGGACTAACACAATAGTAAGACCAGGAAGAGTAGAACAGAACTTCATGCATGCTAAAGGGTGAACTAATTCCCAAACGGCAGCAAACCACATGTGCAATATGCTTAACTTTTGCACAACTAACTACATTTTTCTGTGTGAAAATTTAGTTCGAAACAATCTTACATGCACTAAAAGTGTGAGTTTACTAGGCATGTATGTGTTCCACCCTGTACCCATCCCCCCGCGAAATGTATGCACTCACTAAAGGGTAAAATAAATTACGCAGCACAAAGCAAGGAAGGTGAAAGCAGCAGGTGTAGCGTTCTAGCCGCTTGATTGTGAATCAAGTACAGTGAAATATGAATTCACAAAAGTTTATTACTGTTCCAAGTTATTTATGGGTTTCTACTAAATAAGCTATGCTGCAGGCTAATAGCATGCACTAGTGGAGGATTCCAGGTTAATTTCGACCAGACATGAGATCTCCACTGCACGTTTAAGTACAAGAATACGAGTGGGTTTGCATTCCTGATAAAATTGTAGACCAAACTAAGATACCGGCTACTTGTTAAATTCGGCAAAGAAAATATATGCAATCCAATTGCAGATCAAACTTCCACCACATACCTATCCTTTGAAATTCCAACTTAAAGGAAAGGCCTAGACCACTGACGGGCCCCACAATCAACACAGTATCAGCTGATGACCCGAGTTGTGCCTCAGATATAAGGCCGGATACTAATGGGTCACACAGAGGCTGTTTGATAATGCCTATAAGTGTGCACGTATAATTTCCTTTGTGTTCGTACCAGTATCGTCCTATACTGGACTGTTCAGTCTTGTTCAAGCGGGCACTTGGGAGCTTTCCAAGCTATTAATTTACATTTTCAAGCTTCTTCAACCACAGTAACATTCTAAATACCACTGCACAGCTCCCAAACCTATAGTGCGCAAAGACTATGTAGTATTCAAACATGACCAGCAGGCAGACAAAAAACAAAACCTCTACGCCACAGTCTCCGAGATGACCACTTATAGCCTTAAGTGCTCAAGGGCTGTACAATAGAACTGCTTCCTTCCATACTTTTCTTAACTCACCTATGCTTCACCTATTTGTGCCTATTTCTGGCAACTAAAACACGCTTTTTCAGTGCCTAAGTATCTTGTCTTTACTCATCAGTATCGCAAAATAAGTCATTTGAATAAACTAGCAAAAACTGCTCCGAACAGCTGATATTTTTGGACTTTAAGAGTGAAATACATATAGCACATTAATCGGTTGGGCACATTCCTGGCAATGGCCATTTTTCTAGTACACCAAAATAATAAAATGCTAACGACTGAAAGATGTAGCTGCAAGCCAAATATCAAATCCAGCACTTTTAATGTTTCACCCTGACTTTTCAAAAAAAGAAATTTTTTTTAGATTACCAGCAGAAGAAACTATGTTCCTGTAAACAACAATGCATCTTTGTGACAATACTGAGAACTTGCCCAAGCAAACAATTTTTGCAAACTTCAGGTGAACATGAAATCCTGAACGTCTAAAAGCATCAATGAAGAAGCCCAGTGTCAGGCAAAATTTGGCAGCACGAACAAACAAATAAAAACTTCATTAGAATCTCACAAATGTGGACAAGAATGCAAAAAAAAATGACATTAGGACAAGGAATATCTGGAACATCCACTCTTAGCTTGACACCTGCAAAATTGACATCGGTTCAAAGAACGCATACGAATAAATCAAACACAAGGAGCACAAGAGAATGAAAGCTCGAATTCGCTATCGTAGCTTCTCTTGTAAAAGTTAAAAGCCTAGAGAACGGTTGGTCGGGGTTGCAGACCAGTCCTAGCACCCCCAAAAATATATGGCAAAAAAAAAGAGAAAAACTTGGAAGCCTCACAGTAAATCGCCACTCACCTGTTTACCATCGACTTCGATGTCGGCGACATAGTTTTCAAAGACTGTCGGCACGTAGACCTCGGGAAACTGATCTTTGCTAAAAACTATCAGGAGGCACGTTTTTCCGCAGGCGCCGTCCCCGACTATTACTAGTTTTTTTCGGATTGCAGCCATCTGTGGTCGCTCTGCGAAATTAAAGAGAAAAAAACAGAACAAAATGAGGCGCCTCAAATCACAAGCGGCGCCTGACGAAGCAACAACAGGACACAGCGGTCAACTTCCGACAACCGAGCGGAATTCGCCATGACTAACATGCCACGGCGCTCAGTTCCTCCTAGCACAAAACCAGTCTTTTCTTGCTCAGTAGGTACTGAAATCGAGTGCAAATTGGGCAAATTACGGATCACGTTTAACGAAAACAGCGCAGGACATCCGAGACCTTCTTTGCCACGAAGCTACCGCAACCGTTTACCGAACCGTTCCTCGGAAATCGAGACGTTCCGTCGGCATACCCCGCTTCACTGACAAGGTCAGCAAAACGTGCAGCGATGACTGCCTCACACGCTAGCTTACGCCAGACACAAGTGCATGCCTAAAGACGCGTACGGTTGCCGTAGTGGTATGCAACGAGTATGTGTCGGGTGATATACAGCAACAGGCAATCGGAGTGCGAAAAACGAGCAGAAAACGGCAAACGCTTGAGGAGCGCTGCATTTTGTTTACTTTCGCCAACGTCCGCAAGTGAACGACAGCACAGCTACCAGTTGATGCACGCTGACTAAGTACTCTCCGTCAGAGATCTCCGCAGATTCCCCTTTAGAAACGGACAGCGTAGGTTTAGTTACGAGAACGGAAAGAACGCCGGTACTCAAGTGCGCTAGGCCTAAGCTCACAATCGGCCATGCAATGCACTCGGGGACAGGATTCCTGCCGCGTTAAGGAGATCGCGACGCTATGCCAAGCACTCCCCGTGGATTAACTAGCCTACCTAATCTGACAACAATTCCTACACACACAAGCGTGACAGAAACACTACTTACATTACTATAAAAAGGAGGAGTTTGACGGCTGTCGCACAGCAAAACGGACCACACCTCGCTAGGTAGAGCGGCACCTCTCGGGAAAGGGGAAAAGCGGGGGAAGGGGAAAGCATTCGTGTGGAATGTGGCGCTTGACGTAATGGGCCGATCAACAAGTGAGCGCTTATCTTCGCGGTTAAAATAAAATAATAGCTTCCTTGGACGCATAAAAAGAGTTCGGGTCAATGAATTGACTTCCGGCCGAAGTGAACCTATCAGGATTCTAGCTCCGTCGAGGCTGGCAGTTGAGCGGACCAGTGAAGGAGGCGTTGGCGAGCCGTGGCTCACATGGGAGCTGGAAATTAAAAGCTCAAGCGCGCGAAAGGAAAATACTAAACTATGACCGGCGAGATTATTGCGTGCTGACCAAACACAGAGCAGGTATGATAACGAAAATTCAACTTGAAATCATGTAAGAACGAAATTAGGGTGCAAGAAAAGTCAGGATAGGTTATGCTATCCAGACAGAGCTCTGGTTCCAGCTAACATGCACCAAGATTAAAAAAAAAAAACGCGTTATTCCGGACTGGAAGCACGTGAATGTTTTAGGGGCCCGTTTATGTAAAGCAGTGGCCACTACATTTTTTTCGTTCTGCTGACCCATTTAACTGACAATAATTAAATTTTTAAATACGACTTTTAAATGCTTAGGAGAATCGGTTTAACACAGGTGCTTCCCATGAGGTAGCCTTAGCGCAGCCCTTTTTTTTTTTGTTCGACAAAAACTGAAGCCAGCGAGATATCAAAAATATCACGCGACAGCGAGCTCCGTGAGTCCGAATTGATACGAATCCATGGTCCGAATGCTTAAATGCACTGCGATTACAGTACTCTATCAAGCACGACCTGATAGAGACGTCTGCAACGCGCCCTCTGCCCTGTCCACGACAGGGCTTCGCGTCGGTGTTGGTTTCGAGATAAGCTCCAGTAGATGCATAGTACGGCACGCCGTTACCAGCCGTTCTTTCCGCGTGGGCAGGTCATGGATGAGAGCGTAGTAATCATAGCACGTTTGAACTGACAGTGCACGCTGTCACATAGTATTTTTTTTTTAATTTCGCGGGCTTTCATTTTTGCGCAAGAGAAAGAAAAGGCTGCACTAAGGCTGGACCCTGGATCGGACCGTTGTCATGGTGAGCGTTTAAAGCTATATTTAAAGAGTTCGTTAATATCTCAAGAATTCAATGATCACAACGAAGACAATACTAGCTGTTGCTTAACAACGATTATTAAAAGAGCGCTTAACGACATATTTAAGACGTTCGTTAAATCTTAGGAACTGCAGAGGCAGAAAAAAGAAAATGCTGGCCAGTACTTTACGCCACTCCTAGTCCTAACAATATTCACTTCATTCCAATTTCGGAATAACTTCTTCTTTTTGTCCATCTTAAGCGGGACAGCATATATACCGCAAATACCGAAGAGCTTATTATAAAGACAAACCATAGACTAACGATCGGAACATTCCGCGCTCGGGCTTAATGGCAATCGTAGCACCGCCCAACGCTCCGCACACCTCAGTGTGCCCTTCACTTACAGCTACAAACGTACAGGAGGCGATGCAAGCACCGTCAAAAAGAAATTAAGCCAACAGAGGGAGATACGCGTAAAACTGACAGCCAAACTGAAAATACATTGATCAACATTGATCAATACATTGAAAGACATTGACCAACCTCTTATAGTTGCTTTCTCCGTAGTTTCGGAAGACCTCAAAGTTAAGAAATTCAAGATACGTATCTCACACACTGTTTCAACTTCGATTTTTCTTTTCATTTTTTTTTCGCACGGATAATTGAACTTTTACCCTTTTTTAGTTGACATCGTGACCGGAACAGCGGATTTCATTTCGACACAACCTATCCTCTGAGTGTTGAAGTCTCTCTGGAATCTGTTCCGGGCACACCCCCTTCTCCTCAACACGTCGGCATCTTCACAAAGCTTTGCTGGCTTACGCTATCAGCTTATTACCCGAAACGATTACATACAAACGCACAGGACGAACACTTAGTATCATAATTCAGGTTCAAGTGCAAAAAAAAAAGAGTAAAAGAAGGTATACAGTTGAACCTCGTTACAACGAAGTTGAAAAAGCCCGGCGATTGCTTCGTTATATCCGTCGCTTCGTTATAGACCGCGTTGACCTAGCTTCCAGTGGGAACCGTCATTCCTTCGTTATATCAACTATTTCGTTATAAACCGTTTCGTTATAACGAGGCTCAACTGCAAATAGAAGCTTTCAGCTGAATTCATGAAAACTGTGTTACAGAATGTCGCGTCGTTGTGTTGCATGTGCAGAAGGAATAGCGATCACCATCTACATCATCAAAAGCTTAAATCTTGCTAATCAGTATCACGAGCTGCGCTGGAAAAAGTGAAGGGGACGAATAAAAGGAAAGGGAGAAAACAGAATGATGCCTGAGGGAGGCATTAGCTTTATCAATGGTATGGGGGTATATGTGAAGATATTCATATCCAGGAAACCGTTAATACGGTTAGGAGTAAACGTGAAGACATGCTGCCCCGGGCGACAGGAAATATGGCGATCGAGGACAATTTAACACGTTCTTTCTACGCGAGAAATTTTTCACAAGGAAGCACACTGGCCGCCATTTTATCTTTACGACAAGGAACGTTTAGACAACTAATACGTTGTGCCTACCCCATCTGGCAACTCCTGTAATGGATGATAATAATAATTGGTTTTTTTGGGGGGAAAGGAAATGGCGCAGTATCTGTCTCATATATTGTTGGACACCTGAACCGCGCCGTAAGGGAAGGAATAAATGAGGGAGTGAAAGAAGAAAGGAATAGGTGCCGCAGTGGAGGGCTCCGGAATAATTTCGACCACCTGGGGATCCTTAACGTGCACTGACATCGCACAGCACACGGGTGCCTTGGCGTTTTCCTCCATAAAAACGCAGCCGCCGCGGTCGGGCTCGAACCCGGGAACTCCGGATCAGTAGTCGAGCGCCCTAACCACTGAGCCACCGCGGCGGGTCTGTAATGGATGCCCATAAACCCGGTACCGGTGAATTAAGGGCCTCGAACGTATATAGCACCGAAGAGTTTACCACTGTCAACGGGTAAATTCGATGAAATACTATACTTCATCCTATTCCGGTCACAAAAGCTGAGAATGTTACACGATTTCAGCTTCATCGTCAATTTCAGGATTTGCTATAATGCCCAGCTGTGGTATCTGCATGGTTTATGGGGTTTATTTCCCGAAGCGACTCAGGCAGTGAGGGACGCCGTAGTGAGCAGAAACCTTAAATGCGTAACACTAATTACCTTTTCTACGCCATTACTTCTTCTAGGTGTTTCTGAAAAAGGACGTGCTCTGAGCGCGTTAGCACATTTATTGCACCCATGCACCCTTCAAAAATGCACGGGTGCTCTCCGACTCTGAAAAACTTTGCAGTAGTTCAATCAAGCATGCTTTTAAAATCATGTGAGGTATTCGAGCTTTCCATTAAATGACAGCTGCAGCTTTTAAGCGTGCAGCTATGACCGCGATTTGCACCCCATCATTTGATAATTAGCTCAATTATTTTAACTGAAGTGCTAAGCATCGCTGACCACAAATGGGGGCGCGCTTAAATGGCATACATACACTTGGAGAACGTATGCGTTTCATGGGCAAGTAAGTAATGCGCGCAGCAGTGGTGTCACCTGTGTTGAACTAGATCTGTCACCTCAATAGCTTTGCATGACTCATTCCAGGGACGCTTACACTTATTTATGTTCAACAAAAGGTACTGCGCATACAAACAAGGACGAGACACAACAGACACTTGTTGTGTACCCTTCTGGTCCTGCACTACACTTTGTTGATAATGATTGACCGACTCGTCCTACAACACACTCGCTTAAACTTGTTTATATTCCTCTGGCGAAAATACGTGGCACATGCTAGCATTGCGTCACTGTGCGAACGGATTAGCTGAAGGTTGGCCTCTATTATCAAGCTCTTTTTATTTCTTTTTTGTGTATATTCAGAAAAATCACGCCGTGAACATCATACAGAAATCATAGATAGCAACGGCTTCAGAAAAGGCATGAAAGAGACACCTGGGTATCATAATTGTAGTTGGGAATGCCGTAATTCGAGTGCAATTTTAGACAGGTCGTTGGCAGCTTTTTGTAGGGAATGTTTAGCTTCCCTCCATAAGCGCACGCAAAAAAAACAAACTTGCCAGCGTCTTTTAAATTAATCGAAACCTATGAAATTGTAAAGCGGTAGGGGAAAAAATTGAAGGGTACACTTAAGCTCCGCCTTAAGGGTATGACGCGGTAAATTAATTGGTCAATTCTCATACATGTAAAAGGTCATTCTCTACTTTACATACATAGATCCCTAGGAGTCCTCATACCCCTCCCTGGCGGAGTGGTGCAGCGGTTAAGCGATGGGATGGCAGGTCCTCATTGCAGTGGGCATTGTGCGACCCAGGTTGCTCCTCCCGAGCGACCAGTCATTAATTAAACTGCCGCCTGCCACGGTGGGCAGTTTGCTCACTATCCGGTGGGCAGGTTGTGAATACGCCGCAAGGTCACGTGACCTTACGTGGCCCACCTGCCTCCTAGCAAGACCTACTGAACTAGAGACCTGCACACTATAGGCGGGGTCCTATGGGACTGCGTGCGCCAACTTTCGTTAACTTCTTGGCCGTTGAGGGCGCTCGGTTGACCTGTTCGTCTGTCATGATCATCATCATCGTCTGCTTTTCACAAATGATTTCTCTCCTCTCACTCCCTCCCTGCGCATTTGTCCTCTCTTATTATTTTGAAACCTAGTAATGAACGATGCAAATATGACATTTCTTCAAATCCTAGCGGTGAATATTTTGTTTGCGCGCATGCAGGCGTGCCACTTTATGGCATCTTTGCTAGGCAATGGATGAATGATGAATACTCGAAACGTAGACAAATGACAAAACTGTTACATCCTTGAAGTAAAATAACCGAAGCCATCTTGCTCAACAGGTTCATTGTAGCGCCAAGCCGCCCGTAGCTGCCGTTCCCTAGCGGCAAAAGGCATGAACTAGAACAAGCGCGCTGGAGCAGTGCCAAGTGTGCAGGTCTCTAGTTCAGTAGGCCGTGCCTCCTAGGCTGCTCTCTGGGGACCACCTACCAGAGTCATGCTCGCGGGTTTTCGCTCACAACGCCGACGCCGGAATTTGTTTAACGGGGCCTTTAATGCTATCGCGTTAAAAGGGTGCAATTGTAACGATCACACCCTTGCTGTAGGTGTGCGACAACCATATTTTGCACCCTTTTGGGAGGGAGCAAGGGCGGAAGTTATAGGCACGGAAATGCACCCTGAAGGGTGCAATTTTTTTTTTGTCAGTGTGGACAGATCTGCATAATTTCGACCATCATGAGGTTCCTTAACGTGCACTGAACCAGTACACGCTCATCTAGCATACCACCTCCATCAGGGATCGAACCCGCATCTTTCGGATCAGCAGCATAGCACCATAACCACTGAGCCACTGGGGCGGCAGATTTAGGTTACAACACGTGTAGGAGATCCATGTGATCAGTGATTTCCTATACATACCCTCTAAGGAGGGTGTATAAACCTTCTTGTTTTTCAAAGGCGCCCCCTTAATTCGTACCAAATTTTCTCTCTTTTTTTTGCAGAAGACGGGGAATTTGCGTAATGTTGTCATGATTGTTGGAGTTGTATAGACGTTGCTAGTCCTATACGCGACACATTAACGACGTAGATAAAAAATTAAAGATGACTACAACCTAGGGCAATACGGTCGTCTGCGGTACATACAGTCCCTTCGCATGCTCCTCCAAGATCTCAACGAACCCAGGCCTGCCCAACACAGAGTCGCTGTTTGCTTACCTCATCGCAAAGTGAAACCAGTTGGACAGATTACAACAGATGAAGAACATACAAGACAGTCATAATCCATGGTTAATCTAGCGTTACATGGGATAAGTCGAGCGCTGAACTCAATTTCTTCTCTACCCATCATCTGTCCGAGCTGTTTCACGAAATGCTGCCGACACGGTAGAGATCTCGAGCCAGCTCGTGGGCCGCCTCGTTTCCGGGTAAGGCTGCGTGCGCCGGAGTCCAAATTATTTGAATTTTCCTATCCAACTTTCTCCGGCCCAGGATTCTGGCCGCTAAGGGCGAGATCTTTCCCTCGCTAATTTCGGGTGGCAGTTTTGCTGTCACTGATGACCAATTTCGCATCCGTTCCTACGCGAGCTAACGCGATCGCAATGTCCTCGGCAACTTCTATGCCCCACCCGCGCAGAGTGCCGGCTGTCACGGGATTGCCCCGGCCGCTGACGTCCGTTGCCACTTTAAAACCGTCGCCACGCCACCCGCCGCGTCTACATATACCACCTCGCCTTCAGAGATTTTGCCGAATCTAATTTGCATAGTGCTTTAATTCGGCTCATTTTCGTTTTCTTTGTTGTGCTCCGGGTTGCATGTTTTAGAGCGAGAGCTCTACTCCATGGCGCACAAAGCTCAAGGTCATGTCGTGCCCGGATTTGACCGGTAAACGGGGTGCACCGGAGCTGTGGCAACCACGCGACGCGTCACGTGCCTCAAATCCGCCGCTCGCTCGAGCTTGGCAGCCTGCGCCTAATCACGTGACTCGCCTGCGCATCGCCGCGGCGCGCGCGCGCACCACGTGACTTGCTTTCTTCGCTCTGTATTAACCAGGTTCAGCCGAGTTGAACCTCACCCATTTTTTCGGCAGGAGGGGAATCATGAGATTTTTCCTGACGACCTCATCTATCTACAACTTTTGCATGCATGGGGACCCTATCCGGATTTATTCAAACTTTGGACAAAATGGCTCTTCCTGTCCCCATGGTCCCAAGTCCCTCGATTTGAGAGGTTCGCACCGCTTCCGCTAGTTCTGCCCATGTGTTGTGCACCTCTCCGTGGATGTGCACATGGGCAGCCCCATCGCTCTTTTAACGCATGTTTTCATTAAAGAATCAATCTTAGCTCTCTCCGCCGCTTTCAGATCTAAGTACGGCGTTGTGTAGCGCACCGGCTAAAGGCGTACGCTACGGGGACCCTCGATGGCCGAGGGAGCGGACAGCGCACGCTAATATATGGAAAGATCACGCACCGTTATAGATTTGATCGTAGACTGCTACCCCGCGAGACATAAAATTAAACAGCACAGCCAGTCGCGTGGAGGCGACTGCAAACCTATATGTACCTGCATCCGGTTACGGAGAGTCACATGTTCCCCGAGGCCATGGGAGCAATAGGTGTAATCTTTGTGGAGCGAGAGGGACCCTTGACTACATAATATGGGAATGCCCGTACTCTCCAGTGGTAGGGGGGGGGGGGGATAATACAGGTAGTGGAGAAACCTGGGAGACCTTGCTGCGCAGCTCGGACCCTGAGCTCCAGCTCTTGCTCGTCGAACTGACTGAAGAGGCCGCCAGGACTCGGACCTCCCGACCAGCATCTAAAGCTGCACCCCTTGCCCCACCGATTGCTTGCCGAGGGGGTGGGGGTAGTTGCCTTTCTCTGTTGGATATTAGGTTTTCAATACTGCTGCTTCCGACACGGCCCCAGTGTAGATTTCATTGGCTCGGCTGCCTTTAATTCGACCGTGTGTACTTGGTGTGAGGAAGGGAGGCAACACCATGTGTGCACTTGAGACACAGCCCTGCTCTTTCGGAGCCCGCAGACGCCTCAGACAACTGTGACCCCCCCCCCCCCTTTATGTAAACGCCTATATGACTATAGTCTATCGGCGTCGTTGTTCTTATATGATAAGATACGAAGGGCTGGCTAAATTGGACGAAACGAACGACTGGACGCGAAGGCTATAGAACCCGTGTATACATAGCATGTCGGGTTTAACGCCCAAAGAAGGTCATGCACTGACAGACTCCGTAGTGCCGGGCTAATTTACACCATCTGGTGTTCTGTTGACGGGCATTGGCATCGCACAGTACATGGGTGATTTTGCCCACAACGGCCGGGATTCAACCTCGCGAACTTGGTCTTCGCAACTGAACGCTATAACCACTAAACCATCGCAGCGGTTTCAAAATATTAAAATAAGGAATGCACTTTGCGGGTATAAACAGAGGCGAAGGGAGTCAATACAGGAGTCAATATTTTCTCAGAGCCCGCTTCTTCAAGCCCCTACGTTTGTGGCGCTGTTACAATGAAGTCTGATGGCTAGTATTCTCGGACATGTTTTGTGGCATGCAGAACTCCCATATGACCATGACATCGTCAAGCATGTCACTGCCTGCATGAGTCAGTTCAATTTATTCCGCAATCTCTATTTTATTTTATTTTTATTTTTATTTTTTTTTTTGGGGGGGGGGGGGTTCCGTGTGATGCAAAGCCCCGAAGAGGGGAAGGAGGGTGGGAATTTAACGACAACAAGGAGAGAAGGATTCTGGAGCAAACAAATCGACTTGCGGTGCCTGCTTACCTCAGTGGAGGCTTATTTGAAAGGTCGGAACCAGAGGTCTGATTCGTCATAGAAGACGTGGGCAGCATATATAGTCGACCTATTCGCGTGATTAGCCTTTTTTCTTAATTGAAACACCATTTGTCTTAAAGAGAAGAAATGTAAAGTGCTGACAAGGCACATAAGCAATTTTTTCGTGCAATGCACTCTTAGTTCCAGGATAACAACTGTGTTTTGAAGAACAAGATTCTCAGGAACTGCGTATTGACATCATTGATTCATCATGCATTTACAGACGTGAGAAAAGCCCCGAAATGTTTCTGATCGTTAGTGTGTATTTCTGAGCTTTCGCTTTTAATAGCGCCATGATGATGATGATGACGATAAGGAATTTTAAGGCTCCTATTTTTTGACTTGGTATTCTGGTTCTATCGCAGAAGCGATACGGTGTTGCCAGGCGAAAGTACGAAAGTTGTATCCTTCAAAAACCTGCGCACCCGTACACAGGAAAGTGGAGTACCCTGGTGCATAAACTCGTATACGTTTTTTTGCGGTGCGCCGTTGAGCCCCGGACCGGAAACGGCACTAGCATATGTAAACGTGCGCCAATGAACAAACGCACATCTATAAAAAGGCTAGTCATGCGTATCGCGCGAGCTCATACGAGAATAAAAAAAAGGGGGGCCATAAAATATAGACACGTTAATGTAAACGCAGCAAACGATGAACAAAACAGAGGTGGAGTTCAGTGTGATTCGCTCAGATCCCTTCCCCTACTTGCCCTTAAACCCTCCCATGTTATCGAGTAGCCCCCATTTTGGAAGTCATTATTATTATGGAAAGGGTGGCTTTTGAGCCTCGTTGGCGAAACGCTGTTACGCTCCTGGATCAATGTATTGTCTTCATATTTGCATGACACTATACTTATCAATCTCCCTGCGTCACACATGAGATTAAACTATAGAGTTAGCCGCTACATCTTTACTTAAACTGCTGCCGGTGCTAGCCTCGCCTTTGCAAAGCTGGAAACTGGATAAAGAATATAAGGCAGTGAGTCTCGGTGCTACTCCTTCAAAACAAAAAAAGAAATGGCGCCAACAAGAAAAATTCGATTTTCTTACCTTCTGTTGGAGCCGAGATGCATTGTCTGAAGGACTTCATCTTTCCTTGTGATGTTTCACAGCTGTTCCTCTTCTGCACGACAAAAGGTCCGAAGCAAGCAATTATCGCAGCGCTGTTACCACGCAACCTTTTCACAACGTGTGCAGAAGGCCATCGAACACGGCGACACGGTAACAAACGACAATGAGCAAAGCCGAGGCAGCGCGCTGTTGCGCCGTAACGAAAATGTCAGTGCAGTCCAACGCCCTCAACACAGCTACAGCTGCGCTGTAAAGACATGCGAAAGCAGAACCAAGACAAAGGAGTCTCCTTTCTGGCCTTTAACGACCTCTGCCGCCCACGACAGGCGACTTGTGAAAGGGGGGCGGTCTGTCACGGAGACGGAAGAACGCATGAAAACTAACTCCACGACGGGACGACACCACGCCCTTCCAGTGACGAGTGTCCGCAGGCAAGCGATTCTCACATACCGCCGTCCACAGCGGAACCGGAACCGAAGTTTAGCAAACAGATGCGTCACTCGAGCCTCTCGGATTACCGCGCACACTGAACGTACAACGTATAGCGTCGACTTACGCATTAACCGCGGAGAGGGTGTGCTCTCTATACTACAGAACGAAGGTCTCAAACCACTGATACAACACGTACCTTCCAGCGGAAGTCACCTCACGTTGAGCATATCCTTCCCTGGCGTCGCTAAGAAGGTCCGCGGGTATTCCAAATTCCGAGGTCTTGCAGCGATCAGAAGGTCAAAAAGGCCGGCGCTTGCAAGTGCAGTCCTGCAAACGTTCCGACGCAAGACGTCGAGGACGCTCAGATGTGACTAATCTCCGATGATCCTAGATTTGCAGGATGCAGTCAGCAACATCACGTCCGCGCTCTACCTTACAGCGTCCTCCACAATTCCGTCCTGGAACAGGCAATGTCCAGCTGAACCGCTACCAGAAGCACGTCCCGGCACCGTTCTCTGAAGTCGGGGGTCCACCGCCAATTAAGCGCAGATGCCCGAGCCGCGCATATGGGTCACGACACGGGCGCACTTCCAGGCAATCCCACGCGTCCTCAACTGTTCAAGCCGCTCCAGTGAAGGGACACCCCACCGCACAGGTCTTCGTCACTCGATCCAACGTCTTCGCCCTGCGCAGAGTCGCGATGAAGAGCGCGCACCGCCTTTGCCCCCAAACGCGCAGCGAATGACGCACCCCGGGATGCTTGCTCGCTGACCTCTTCGACTCGGCGGCACGCCGTCACCGAAGCATACGAGCCCGCGGCGAGGCGAGGCGGCCGCGTCGGCAGCAGGCCAGCCCAAACACACACGCACGCTCGCTTGCCGCGTAGTCGAGCGCAGGAGAGCTGCTTGAAATCGTCGCACGTACGACTTGTAGCACCTCCGCCACAGGGACCGGCCGCTTGCCGCCGCGTTCCACGCTCGCGCCGCGCTTGCACGCACTACAGCAGCAGTCGTCCTCGTCGTCTGCTTCGTATATAGTCGTCGGCGTAGCAGGCTTTGTACACAGGCGTTTCCTCCGAGACCTCTCCACGCGTCCTCGCGCACCTATAGCAAAACAGCGGCAACGAGTATATGTAAGCGTGTAGTACGTGTGTCTACAGCGCCTCTGCAGGAGGCAAGTCTTCGCCGAAGGGATAAGTGCCGTGCGTTTTTTTTTTCTTCTTTTTCTGACGATTACTTTTTTCCTTTTCCTTCCTCCGGGTCGCCTAGCAGCCGCCTCCTGCGTATATTACCGTCATTACGTAGTCTATTTCGGATCTGCTCCGTGAACCGAGAGAGTGGGGGAGAGGGAAAAGGGATGGTGCTCTTAATTTTTTTTTCTCTCTCTCTGTAGAGCCGTATGTGTCTGCCGCGTTGTTTCTTGGGGCCATAGGCGGAAACAATGAGACTCGGTGCTTGGAAGGAGGAGGCGGGGAATGATACACGTGTGCGAAGCCGGCCCTCTCGCCTGCTTCTGTGTTACGCACGCGTCTGAGTGTCACACGCCCTCGAAGCTGCGTGCACGGACGTCGGGCAGTATGTAAACAGCTGGCCGCGAGTCACAGTTGTCTGCGTCGTGCGATGCTGTTGCAGTGCACGATAATCCCGCTGTCAAAATCTTATCAACGGGCCGTGCTGTTGTGAACGTACTATTAATACCTTGTTATGTTTTTAAGCGTGTGTCAGTCTACGTTATAGGTATATAACGCTCTGGTTCATACTGCCTTCTTCGCAACATTGATGAACGTATGTGCCCTTCAAGGCTAGGCATGAACGGCGGTCCACTCCTAACATCACTAGTTCGAAAGGGGGGGGAGGGGGGGGGACGCAGGATTTAAGTGCGCCCGCTTGTTCTCGACACCAAGTATAAGGTATGCGTTCGCTAGAGCTCTTGCAAAAAGGTGTAAAACAGGCGCACCCTATAACCACGCCTAGAAAAGCACAATCGTACGCGAGGGCACACGAACGCTGCCCGCAAGTCTGCAAAGGTCAGATTCCAGGCGAAAGCTACAGGGTACTTTAAAAAGTATTCCACGTCCGTACTCTATATAAAGAGAAACCAAGCATAACGCCTTTTCACACTTGTAGGCTTCAATGGGCGCACTTTCGGAAGAGCCAATCGAACTGCTGAAGCAGAGGAGTTCTCGTAACACCCTTTCTGGTGTTCAAGAAAACGTTTTCTGAACACGAGCATGACGACTATATATAGCCTTCATTTGCCACCATGAAACCATCCACGAAAATGGTATGGCTAAACACGCATGTCCTTGTGTGTACTAATCTGCCGTATTCCAATTTCCAGAACAACAAAATATGCAGGAATGAAATTTGACATTGTCATAATTTTGCGCGCAGATACCGTTCACTCCAAACGACCCTGGAAGAAGCACGCATGCGACGCCATGCACAGTATGGGCACCATGCAGACTATATAGTGAGCTGTGGGTGGCCCTCTGTATTTTTAAGTCATGTGAACCAATTGGAGGGGAAATTTATCGACAATTTTGGAAAATGATAGTTCTGGTAGGAGCAACAATATGCAGATTGCTTTTTTTTAATTTGAGATCTTCACGGAAAATGTTAGGAAGGAGGTAGAGATCTCCGTACATATCTCAAGAAGAATGATACATCTTTCCTTATATTCTATATTTGTGACAATTCACCTGCTTTTTTGTTTTTCTTCGCTGCAGTTATGAGATATCTGTATTGTGCATTGTGGCTCGTCCGGCCTGCTGTATCTTAATAATAATAATAATAATTGGTTTTTGGGGAAAGGAAATGGCGCAGTATCTGTCTCATATATCGTTGGACACCTGAACCGCGCCGTAAAGGAAGGGACAAGGGAGGGAGTGAAAGAAGAAAGGAAGAAGGAGGTGCCGTAGTGGAGGGCTCCGGAATAATTTCTGCCACCTGGGGATCTTTAACGTGCACTGACATCGCACAGCACACGGGCGCCTTAGCGTTTTTCCTCCATAAAAACGCAGCCGCCGCGGTCGGGTTCGAACCCGGGAACTCCGGATCAGTAGTCGAGCGTCCTAACCACTGAGTCATCGCGGCGGGTTGCTGTATCTTCTCATAACCTGTCTGGCGACAATGAAGTGACTGCAAAGAGAATTCTTTACAAAACTGCACCTTCTATTCGACTGAAAAATTTACAGGACGAAACAGTTACGCCTCCGTCAGCCTTCAACGCGAAATTATCATTTTCAGCCGTTGCAACAGCACATAGAGTAACTTTGACAGTGGCTGCTATCGGAGTCTTCTTTCGGCGGTTAATTAATTTATCACTGCGACATCGTAGGCGGGATCTTCGCCTCAGTTGTGAGGCGAGATCGCTACAGGAACGAGTCAGGCGATGAAGTTAAACCCGCGAAAGCTGCTAACCCGCTTGGCAACTGCTGACCCAAAAGCGAAAGACTCAATGTAAAACTCACTCCTTCTGACTCACACATCCGCGAAGCACGCTTTGAGCCGAATAAAAAAAAAGGCACAAAACGGGAAAGGGGCAAAGCAAGACAAACTTCCGTGGATGCACGACTGTGCGTACCACGCTCGTTCGGTCACCGCGTTGGCGTTAATGCAAAAACCCACTCGCCCCCGCGCAAGGCGTCCGCGCCAACAGCGAAGCAGCAGCGACCGCACAAAGCAGGTGGCGTCTCGAAGATACCACGCAGCTGAGCGACCGTGGGCAGCGCAAACTCTCGGCTGGCATCTTAAACAGAAAACACCGAGGAAACGAATACACGAGAAGAACACACAAATGAACAAGAAAATATTTCCGAGAAAAGGGGGCTTATTGTGGACTCGTGTTCCTGCACACACACGCAGCACCGTGTATACTTCTCTGGGAGGCCCCAGAGACAACAAAAGAAGGCTCCTTCTTAGCGGTGGGTCACGAGGTCTCCGCGCACACTTTTCGCGCGGAAAGCGGGTCAGACGCGCCAGGAGTCCGCGGCGGCGCCTGTTGTCTCAAACAGGTGGGAAGAATCTGTGCTGCTGCTGTTGCCGCTGCTGCCGCACGAGGCGCGGTCGAGCTCGTCGCGGCCGCGGGGTCAGCGCTGACGAGTCCTCGTTGTGGTCTCGCGTTGACGCAGTGTGCTACTACAGGTCTCGGGGACGGTGCGACGACAGCCGTCTGTTTAGCACTGAGCTGGACAAACGAATAAAGTGTGTGAAACAAGCGGATTCTTAAGGCATGTTACGATACACTCTAAACACGAATACGCCCTAATTGCACCCGCCGCAGTAGCCCAGTGGTTAGAGCGCTCGGCTACTGATCCGGAGTGCCCGGACTCGAACCCGACCGCGGCGACTGCGTTTGTATGGAGGAAAATCGCTAAGGCGCCCGTGTGCTGTGCGATGTCAGTGCACGTTAAAGATCACCAGGTGGTCGAAATTATTCCGGAGCTCTCCACTACACCACCTCTCTCTTCCTTTCTTCTTTCACTCCTTCCTTTATCCCTTCCCTTACGCCGCGGTTCAGGTGTCCGCCGATATGTGAGAAAGATACTGCGCCACTTCCTTTCGCTGGAAACCCAAGAACTTCTTTCTGCAAACAAGTGATAATAATTAACAATTGGTTCTTGGGGAAAGGAAATGGCGCAGTATCTGTCTCATATCTCGTTGGACACCTGAACCGCGCCGTAAGGGAAGGGATAAAGGAGGGAGTGAAAGAAGAAAGGAAGAGAGGTGCCGTAGTGGAGGGCTCCGGAATAATTTCGACCACCTGGGGATCTTTAACGTGCACTGACATCGCACAGCACACGGGCTCCTTAGCGTTTTTCCCCCATAAAAACGCAGCAGCCGCGGTTGGGTTCTTGAGCCGAATTGAAATCGCGAGGGTGGTTTTTAAACCTCTGCTGTTAGCGAATGACAGCCAGCAACACACAACCTTCCTGGGCTCCTCCACCACGGCGGAGTTGATGGGGATCCGGCTCGGGCTGGACCTGCTGCTCACCCTCGGCCCTCCGCCGCCCAGGAGTGCTCTGCTGTGCGACTCCCGCGCCGCCCTCAGCCTCCTGCAATCTAACGGCCGCGGTACCCCACTAGTGCGGGAAATTCGCTCGCGCAGAGGGGATGTGCCGTGCGTGCACAGTGGGTGCCCTGTCACTGCGGCATCACCGGCAACGAAGAAGCTGACGACCTCGCGACCGCTTCACATCAACTACCT
This sequence comes from Amblyomma americanum, assembly GCF_052857255.1. Classification (NCBI taxonomy): domain Eukaryota; kingdom Metazoa; phylum Arthropoda; class Arachnida; order Ixodida; family Ixodidae; genus Amblyomma; species Amblyomma americanum. Next base: position 18,532,295 of record NC_135506.1, on the reverse strand, counting down.
GCCAGCGATCTGCCCCTTGCGCTGGAGGACTGTGCGTGCGGCCATCCACGACCATCTCCGAAAGCAGCACCCCGACCCACGCATCGCAGGAGGTGATCGCATCGACAGTATTACCGGCTGTCGCGCACTTACACGGTCACAACGTGCTATGATCCTCCGCGCGCGCATTGGCTGCGTGTGGCCCGGGGAACGACGGGTGCGTCACGGAATCGCGACGAATAATGTGTGTGACGGATGCGGTGCAGTGGAAACACTAGAACACCTGCTCCTTCACTGTGCCGCGTTCGCCGATGCTCGTCACGATATGCTCGCGGCCTATAGGGCGCAGGGCATACTACCAGACTCCATCAATACGCTATTGTGGCCGCAGGGCAGTGCGCGCACTCGTGAGCGAACTTTGATGAGCCCCTGTGCATTCCTCGAACACACGGGCTTGACGTCCCGTCTGTTCTCCGTCAGGTAGTTACACGCAGTGTGTGTGTGTGTGTGTGTGTGTTTGTGTGTGTGTGTGTGTGTGCGCGTGTGTTTTAATTCCTCGAACATGAACTAATCACGCGCACAAAGTGGACACATTTCTTATTCTGTAAATAGTTTGTACATATTACTTCTCCCTCCATCCTCTCTTCCTGTCCCCTCACCTCTTTCATTTTATTTCTCCATTCTGCCTGCTATCCTTTATTTCTGCTGCCCCAGCTCAGGTGCTTCAGTATCGATGGCAGATGCCGGGGCTAGCAAAAATCTTTTCCTTCCTTTTTACTATTATTTTAATAGAAAAACCACTACCACCACCACCATTTCCTTTCCCCCCAAGCCAATTTCCTATTTCCATGTCGAGATCTGCGAGCTACTGCGCCCTTTCCTTTCGTTAAAAACGCTTCCTTTACTCAAAACGCATGCTTTCGTTTTCCTCCAGCAAGCTTAAGTGCCCTCAAGCCCTGCGTCAAGACCGTGCTCAACCTTATGGAGTCTTCATGAACCTCGGGTTCACCTCTATATTCCTGGCATTACGAAGAAATCTGGTGTATCACTGCCCGCTCTCAAACAACTGACATTGAATCACCTGCATTCTTACCACAGTCACCGCATACATGTTTACACAGATGGATCAGTTCACTCGACCAGCTCTGCGGGGTAGGTGGTGATACCGGCCAGATCCATCTTCATGAAAGTGAAGACGACCTATCCAACATCTTCAACTGGTGCGGAACTCGCAGCCTTACGGGCTGCAGTAGAGTTCATCAGTCAAGAACCTCCACATGACTGGACGGTTTTCACCGACTCTAAAGCAGCCCTTCAAGCCCTGCAAGCTGCGCTACGCCGCGGGTCGCAGGAACAACTTGTTGCTGAGATCCGTCTACTGTACCACGGCACCGTATCCAAAGGTCATGACATCATTTTTCAATGGCTGCCAGGACACTGTGGTATTGACGGTAATCACCAGGCCGATGCGGCTGCGCGTTCTGCTCACAACGACGGACTTCCAGTGAGGATCCCAATATCGAGACCTGACGCTGCGTGTGGGCTTCGCCCTTTGGCCTTGAAGCTCACACTTTCAGCGTGGAGCACGGGAGAGTTTTGCAACCTCCGCCTCAAGGCACTGGACCCTGGGCTGCCCCTTCGTATTCCACATAACTTAACCCGTCGCGAAGCAACATTGTTATGCCGTATATGGATCGGTGTTGCTTTTACCAACCACTATGCTTTTCGGGTGGGGATGGCCGACAGTCCTGCCTAGCGACACTGCTGTAGGCGCATGATGAGGATTTCTCGCACGTGTTTTCGCATTTCAGTGCTTAAGGAAAGGGCCGAAAAGCCGGCTTCATATCCATTCATATTAATAGATGTGGGTGCCGCAGTGATCGCAAGGCAGAGGAATATTTTATTTCGTTTGGGGGCTTACACGAGCGAAAACATTATCTACTGACCCCATTCATGTCAGTGACTTGGACTGAAGCGCACGGCTGAAAACAGTTCGGAGAGCATATGTGCAAGCCTCAAATGCCTTCTCCCAGTACACTCATACGTGCACGGGTATGATTTCAGCCAGTTGTGTTTCTTTTAGTAAACTTTCAGAAAGTTTTTAAAGGCAGTTTGGGTAAATGTACTGCTACTTATACTAGTTAGTTTTTTAAAGCAAAGGTTGAAAAATTATGGTCAGAAATGAAGTGTATGCTGAAATTTAATGTTTAAAGTCACACAGGGATCTTTTTTCTTTTAGAGAAAAAATAGTTTTGAGGAAATAAGTTGCGAAGAGAAACTCTCACATCTCGGTGTACACCTAAAGCGCACCACTGCGTAAATGATGACGAGGAATAATAAATGAAATTGTTTTTTTTTTGGAGAAAGGAAATGGCGCAGTATCTGTCTCACAAATCGGCGGACACCTGAACCGCGCCGTATGGGAAGGGATAAAGAAGAAAGTGAAAGGAGAAAGGAAGAAAGAGGTGCCGTAGCGGAGGGCTCCGGAATAATTTCGACCACCTTGGGATCTTTAACGTGACTCCGGGTTCGAACCCGACCGCGGCGGCTGCGTTTCGATGCAGGCGAAACGCTAAGGCGCCCGTGTGCTGTGCGATGTCAGTGCACGTTGAAGATCCCCAGGTATGAATAATAATAATTGGTTTTGGGGTAAAGGAAATGGCGCAGTATCTGTCTCATATATCGTTGGACGCCTGAACCGCGCCATAAGGGAAGGGTAAAAAAGGGAGTGAAAGAAGAAAGGAAGAACGAGGTGCCGTAGTGGAGGGCTCCGGAATAATTTCCACCACCTGGGGATCTTTAACGTGCACTGACATCGCACAGCACACGGGCACGATAGCGTTTTTCCTCCATACAATACCTTCCTAAAAGTATTGCATTTTTTCACTTGTAGCTGACGGCTATGAAGTGCGTTCAATGCAGTCCATTGCCTTGGTTTTTACAGTGGCACACTGCCTACCTAGCGGGAGTAGTTACTCTTTTCTTGACGGCTACTCATACCCAGATTTACTGGACAATCAAATTTTTAAACAGGAAATTGTTTATGAACGCAATTTTTTATGTATCTAACGATTCCACGATAACTATCATTGTATCCGCAGATCTCCCCTCAGCAGGATTGCATTTTTTGCTATTTCAAAAACGTTCCCCATTGGTTTTCTATTGTCATCTTAACTAGTCGATTCGAGCGATGGACAAGCTTTAAAAGCTTTTGATACGCATCGAAAGAATGGTTGCCTAAAGCCTTTCCATAGCAATACCTTAAATATTCCACAGTTGCCTGATAATAAGAGTGATATCCACGAATCTTGGAATTGTTAGCTAGGTAAATTATCACAAATACACAGATGTATTAGGTGAACTTGAATATCTTCTACTCTTCAGCAAGGGTTATATATACTATAGTAGAGGTGGTGGTAACAACTTTATTCTGAAGCAAAAAAACAAAAGCAGTTCTCCAAGGGTGGGCTTCTACTTTTCCAAGAGTCCATGGAACCGGGCCTCACGGGGGGCTCTGTCCACTAGCCATGTGTGGCCAACTGATTGAGCAACTCGCAGAGCGGTCTCCCATGAGGAGAGATATGTTTGGGTATGGGGGGTACAGCCTTGGGTTGGGTGCTTTCCCACGGGTAGTGTACGTGGGTGCCCTTGGCTTCCTCACATGTTGGGCAGAGTGGGAGGGTCAAGGTACAGTGGTAGCGATGAAGGAGGTAGGGTGAGGCGTAGCAGTTTGTCTGCAGTTGCCGCCAGGGCGCACTGCATTTTGGAGCAGTGGGCTAGGAAAGTTTTCAGATACCTGTACATAAGGAATATTGACACGAAAAGAAGAAAGCGAACTATAAAATTGACAAGCAAATATCTGGACAGCAGTAGGGGGGCAAATCAGCAATTATCGGTTAAGAAAAAGGTTAAAAACAAACATAGAGAGCCCTGTGGAAAACAGGGATGCTGACGAATTCGGCACTGGGAACATACAGGATTCTTAAGCAGGAAGTTGCCAAAGAAAATATCTGTGATAATTTTAGGGGAAGCTCTTCGTTGTTTGAGGCCAGGACGGGAGTTTTGCGGACTAAGACATATAGAGTCAGGTACCACGAGATAGACACGTTGTGCGTTGCGTGCGTAGAGGAGGAGGAAACGGCTGAACACTTGATACTTTTCTGTACCCTACAGTGGAAAGCAGCGGGGAAAGTAGATTTTAAGTGGGTAGAAGTAACCAAGCAAAGTTTATCCGATTGGTGGCTAGAATCAAGAGAAGAGTAAAATTGCATTAGTCATGGCTAGGTGGCTTGAGCCACCACCCGATTTAAAGGGTTCAGCCATCATTCATCCAAGCGGCTGTTTTTGTAATAAGTGGTGATTTAGAGGTATGTGAGCACAACCCGCGAGGTTTCCTGCGTGGGTTTCGGTGTCCGACCTTCCGGGGCCAGGAGAGGGTGTCGGGTCTACCTCTGTGCTGTTTGGTGTAATATTCAGCTCGGGCCTACGTCTGCCCCTATTTCGCACGAGGTTAACATTCATGGGCTAGCGCAATTGTCAGCGTCATAAATCAGCTGACATGCATATGAACTGATACATCTACGTTACTATAGTTTGATAAAAGTTAAGAGAAACAGCGGATTTTTCCCATCAAGGGACCCACATTTCAGCCAAAGGCGTCGGCCGATACTCATTCCCCCTGCTAGCCACAGTAGCGGGACAATGCAGAGAAGGGCCAACCCCCTTGCATCTGCCACTCCCTGTATTCTTAAGCTAGCAGGTTCATGAAAATCTGCCGACGCCATTGGCTGGAATGGGGGTCCCGTGATGGGAGAAAGCCGCTTTTTTTCTACATTTTTATACGACTATAGACATCTTCATCATTAACGCATGTAATTAATCGCAAACATCCGGTGTGTTAGCAGCTGATCTTAGTGACCATCTGCCATTTAATTTTAATTATCAATCGCTGAGTCGTCCGTGCTAAACGCGCGAAATTTTGTTTTCTATGCATATCCAAGACAAAAACTACACATATTATATAAGTTTTGTCACAAATAGAAACAAGTAGACTGAAATCGTACGTAATAGCCAACTCATGCAGACGAGGTACTTTTATTTCTTCTTTTAAGCATATATACCCTGAAATTCTGGACAAAAATATTTTTCAACATGAAATGGCTTATGAACGTATTTTGTAATGTGTCGTACGATTGCACTACAAACAATCAATATAACCGCAGACCTCCCCTCGGTAGGCTTGGATATTTTTCCTATTAACGTATTTACTATCGTCAAAAACTTTCCTCGGTGGTTTTCTATGGCAGCTTTTTTCTACTCGATGTGAGCGATTGAAAAACTTAAAAAAGATTTTACTACGCTTCGGAAGAATGGGCCATTGCCTTCAATATTTTCGTAGCAGTACCTGATATTATTCCGGTATACAAAATTTTTGTCCAAAATGCAGGACATGGGCGTATATAGAATGTTTCCCATACATGAAAATGGTGCAATCTTCAAAGGCGCGTAAGCCATGTATAATTAGGGAATGCCTAAAGGCAAAATTAAAAATATACTTTTTAAGCCATTCCTAAAACGAAGAACATCGACGAACCGGGAAGCAATGAAATAATGAAGCACAATGTTACACTTTGAAAATAAGCATAATCTTTATGAAATAACTGTAGATTACGCGCGCCTTTCCGGTTTTCAGTTAGCTGATGCATTTAATTGTTTTGTATCCGCTGCACACAGCGCTTACTCCAGCCAATGTCTGAAGAGTATTTGCGCAACCACCTTTTCAAAAGCCCCCGTTACACCTAGTAAAATTAAGTCGGTCCTACAAAATTATTAAGAGTAAAAGCAATGACATTAACGATCTCCAAACTATGCCGGCAAATTATGCATCTCACAAAACTGATCCAGTATTAGAACACATATTAAACACGACGTTTTCCTCTGGAACCTTCCCAAATGTGTTACAGACTGCCGAGGTTGTAGCAGTTTTTGAGGGCGGCGAAAAGAGAGAGAAAACTATTTTTTCAGTGAAATTCGAACTTTTAACCTTCAAGGCGAGGAGTCGGCCAGGATTCTTTGGGACCTGGCGGCTGCCTGGGGTTAATTCATTGCTTTCTGCTTACATGGGTCCGAGCTGAGCATCAGAACCTCCCACGTTTCTTCATTTCTAATGGTCCCTGAATTGTTTTCTAAGTTTCTGCATCATAACCGTATCATGCGGGTCATGTTTGCGTGTCGCTTGCAAAGTTCGCATTTCCCGTCACATTGTCCAGAGTACCGATTGCTTAATGTGTGCGGATTCGGGTATGCGCCCGTCTGCAACCGACTCCAATATGCTTTTTCTGTTTGCTGAGCTTGCGATCAGCTTCTGTGTATAGCTTCCGGCTTAGTCTATAGTGCTGAACTATATCCTTGTACCCTATCAGCCTGTCTTTGTCCCAATTGTGTGTGGTGTGTGTGATGGGGGATGGGAGCCAGCTTGGAAAGTGAGACCTCGAGCCAGGGCGGTGAAAAATTCTCTTCTAGACATCAACCCACATACATTTTTTTCCTTTTTTTTACAAATTGTTTTAAAAATTATACAAGTTCGTGCTACTAGCTTCACTGAAAAGCCCAAAAATATTTCAGGTTCGCATTTTTGGCTTTGTAAAACAAAAACACACCGAAACAACCTTATTAGCTTGGAAGCAAAATATGGAAGCGAAAACCTTCTCTACGCTATGTAAAGCAGTCTTCGGGTAGACAACATAACGATCTTGAACGACCTTCAGCCCAACCAAGGATAGCCGTGCATGACCATATGTGGTAACAGTTATGGTGTCGAAATCTTGACCCCTGTCCTTTATTGACCTCTGACCTTGAGTTAACCTTTGAAATTAGAGTACGTTCGGGTATACCTTTGATCTTAAGAACATCCGATGGGGTGATGTGAAGCCACGTGATGACATCCGATGGGGGTGTCGTAAGACCATGTGAAACCATGTCAGAGCCACGTTGTCTTGTGGGTATATGAAGAACGGCTGTCGCGAGCCTGTAGCGGAGCTGCCATGGACGAGCCTCAGACGCTTAGCAAGCGTGCTTGCTTTTCGCTGAATTCCAGGGTTAGCCAAGTTAAGGCACTGCAAACTTTTTGCCCTTTTTTAGGAAAACTCGATTAACCTTGATTTTGCGTATATTTCTCAAGAGATTTTTATTCCATAATTCACCAATTTATTGCTCAAATCTGAAAACCGATTTTCACAGGTAACTTCCTGCACCTTATTGGAGCGTGTTTAGAGCACCACCATTAACTAGTGGCAAAAAGCAATGTTTCATCCCGCATAAAACCCAGTGATTGAGGCGTGCCGGAAGGCAGTTATCTGGGACCCACGCTGTTTAATCTCTACATTAACGCAGTGAACGTTGAGAGTAACGCACAATTTTTCATCTGTGCAGGTGACGTGAGCGTATTTCTTGCGGCGCAAACAATCTGTGAATTTGGAAAATAAGCTAACGAATCTTTGCATAAATTCGTCGCATGGAGTGCAACGCTTTTAAAAAGTAACGCAACAAAAACTAAAGGCCTTTTTCTTGTCATACAAAAAAATAAGCCCCTGAACTCTATATACATGATTATGTTTGGTTAAATATGCACTGAAATAGCTTCCTCAGTAAAGTGTCTAGGAGTGACACTGCATTGTAACATGTCATGAGATTTGCACATCGATGACCCTGTCAAGGAGCTTACCAAATCAGACGCGCTTCTTAATACCACTTAATATCAGACTTTTATAAACGTTCTTTTCCTGCCAAACCTTTCCTACTGTCACCTGGTGTGGGGCACAAAGCATTATCAAACATAAATAGGCCACAAGAATGCAGACAAAGGCCTTCCGTATTATTGCAAACGTTCCATTTCATTGTTCATGCCTGGCCTCTCCTTATAGCTGAAAATAGCAGCAGTAACTGAACTTGTTAAATCAGCGCTGTCAAGAACCGAAGAATTCGCGTCTCTATTAATAATAATAATAATTGGTTTTGGGAGGAAAGGAAATGGCGCTGTATCTGTCTCATATATCGTTGGACACCTGAACCGCGCCGTAAGGGAAGGGATAAAGGAGGGAGTGAAAGCAGAAAGGAAGAGAGAGGTGCCGTAGTGGAGGGCTCCGGAATAATTTCGATCACCTGGGGATCTTTAACGTGCACTGACATCGCACAGCACACGGGCGCCTTAGCGTTTTTCCTCCATAAAAACGCAGCCGCCGCGGTCGGGTTCGAACCCGGGAACTCCGGATCAGTAGTCGAGCGCCCTAACCACTGAGCCACCGCGGCGGGGCAACGCGTCTCTATTAGTGCGAAAGCACTTTTCGCCGCACTCCGCGGGTTTCAGTGGTGTGCGTCTGTATATGTGTGCGAAACCTCTGAGTAACAAATGTAACTTGCTAAGTGGGTCAGTGGACACCTCAGTCACGCCGTGAGCGGCGGTGGCGTCCATCTACAAATTGAAGCATTTATGCGCCTTTCCTTTTCTCAAAACCAGCGGAAAGTTTTGGACTCCGTTGATTATGAGTGAAGGAAAGGCGCATAACTGTCTCCCTGGGTCAGTGGGCACATAAGTCGCGCTTTGAGATACGTGGCGGTGCTGTCCACCTGCAGAAAACCGTGCTGTCATACAATATTTCGTGCTTAGCAATGCTAAACCACCAGCCATTTTTTAATGCGAAAGATTACCAGCTCCTTTACAAGGAAAGCTGGCGGCGTGTGTGTCTGTACTAACAGATGGTACGGAAAATCCCAGCGAGGACAATAAAATTAGGTTGACGTCATCGAGCGGCCGTATGACGCACACAGCAAGCCGAGCACCGCCACTTCAGGCAATCGTAAACGTGTCCTTGGTCTATATATTCTCGCCACTGGCCGACCTCAATGTGGCGCCAGTTTCTCTGGCATTCATACCAAAATTTTGACGCAACCATTTGTCGCACAGCGTTCCGAATGCTTTCATACACCATCTCGTTGCATATAGCTTCATTATTCAGTAAAGCTGGAGGCTGGCTTGCGACGGGGATTCGAACCGAGGGCATATGCACCTTCTCTTGTATGCCTCCCTAGAATTTCGCATCAAAATTGTAATGCAACCTTTGGTCGCACAGCGTTGCGGGTGGTGTCATACGCGTGCGTGAGGGTGTTTGTGGGGGGGGGGTGTCAATGCACACAGGGGCAGTAATGCTTTCGCACTGCCACACGTAGTCTTATGTGTCTCTGTAGATGTTTTTTTCTTGAATTTATTAACTTGCAACCTTAAAGTAACGTAGGGCACTTGAGATTACTTGCGTTATTTGTTTTTATTTTTTATTCCTTCGTAATTCTTAACAGTTTTCTTTATTTTCGACTTTTACTTTCTAATGACACAACTGCTCATTAGCATACTTCGTAAATCAACGCATATACAAGGTTCACCTTTGTTCGCCAAGAATCAACGCCGTTTAAGACGCTTAAAAATACCAATTAGCATGCGTGACATACAAAATGCGATAGACGCCCTGAGACCGGGAAAATCTCCGGGCCCGGACAGATTGGACACGGCTTTCTATAATGGTTTTAAGAGTCAAGTTGCGCAGGCGTTACATCGAATTTTGATGGCAAAGAGAGATAACCCACACAATTTCCTTTAAGTGAAGTCGTACCGGCCACTTAGACACGCCAATGTGGATTACAATGTTTTCATGAGGTTCCTAGCGAAGCGTTTACAATCATTAGTTAAAGATATTGTAGAGCCGCGCTAAAGTTGTGGCATATGGAGGAAGCATCTTTACAAATATCAACGTAGCTAGGAGCATTTTGGAATACTGCGGTGCATTAGGTGATCGCATTGCAACGCTGGAACTAATTCTCGAAAAGCTTTCGATCGGGCCAGCCACGAAATCCTTTTTTTCCTTACTGGATCACGCCAATGTGGACTCAGCTTCTTATTAGAGAGTTCAAATGGCCTATGCAAGTTGTACTGCTAGAATAATCGTAAACAAAGAAGTCACAGAAATTTTTAGGTGAGGATGTCTGTCCGGCAAGGATGTCCTCTTTCTGCTTTATTATTGCAAAGACATTATACGACTCATCAGCCAGAAAATCTGGCGTTCCATCTCGAAGAAACGAACCAAAATCCCACGTGACCTCATGACGTAATTGGCAGTACTTGCATCATCAGGAAAAAAAATTAAAATAAAATTTACACCGAAGTGGGTTTAGAAGCCAGGCCGGCGCGAACAGAGCAGCTTCACTGTCCACTTCATTAGAGCATCACCGCTGCCCAACACATTGCTCTAAACTCCCACTCTCTCGAGCTGGGTTTGGGTACCATCGTCTTTATCAACTTCCGTTCGGCACGAGTCGATCAGCTTACACTGCGCAAGAGTAGTTAGTACCCCATCGCCGCAGCCGAACAGCCCGCGTGCATGCTTTCGCATTCGCATCACGTAAGTAGTCTTAAGTGCCCTCTGCAAGTTTTGTTTGCCATCTACATGGAGCTATTTTGTTCAAAATTCATTCAGAATTAAGGGGTCCAAGGATTTAGACTTAAGCAAAGTGAAGTAAATATACTGTCGTACGCAGACGAAAAAGTCGCTTTCTGTCATGATAAAGGAAGTGTTTCCGGATCCATAAAAGATGTTACTCGATTTTGTGAGCAGACTGCCAGCGAAGTCAACTGGGACAAATCTTTAGGACTCTAGCATGGAGTTTGGAGCAACGCAACAACACTTTCTGAAAATATGTTGTAATCTGATGCACCTGCGAGACGTTAATGAGAAAGACAGCAGCGCACCGCAATGCGTCATCCAGCCAGTAAAGAAAGAGGAAGGAAAGAAACACTTAGCAGTAATGCAAGGGAGAAAAGCAGCTGGTGAGGATCAGGTAACAGCAGATCTGTTGAAGGAAGGAGGGGAGATTGCGCTAGAAAAACTCTACCCTGTATACGGAATGCCTGATGCCTAGGGCGTACCAGAAGCTTCTAAGAACGCTAAGCTCATCTTAATCCATCAAAAAGGAGACGTCCAGGACTTGGAAAATTACAGACCGATCACCCTACTGTAAGTTGCCTATAAGGTATTTGCTAAGGTAATCGCTAATAGAGTTAGGGCAACCTTGGACTTCAATCAACCAAATGATCAGGCAGGCTTTCGTAAGGGATTCTCGACGCCAGACCATATGCACACTATTAGTCAGGTGGTAGAGAATTGAGCAGACTATAAGCAACCCCTATATATAGCCTTCATTAATTTAGAATGAGTTATATAGGCAGAACAGTACTCTGGGTCTCAAATTTAAAATGCACAAAACCAAAGTAATGCTCAGCAGTCTCAGAAGGGAAGAGCAGTTTACAATTGGTAACGAGGTTCTGGAAGGGGTAAGGTAGTGACCGCAGGTGGGGATAACGAGAGTGAAGTAACGAAAAGAATAAGAATGGGATGGAGCACATTCTGAAGGTATTCTCAGATCATCAATGGCAGTTTACCAGTACCTCTCAAGTGAAGAGCATACAACAGCTCTGTCTTACCTGCACTCGCCCGCTGAGGCTAACGAAAAGGGTTCAGATTAATTTAAGGACAACGCAGTGAGCTGTTGAAAGAAAATCGATGTGTGTAACGTTAAGAGACAGAAAAATTGCAGAGCGGGTCAGGGATCAAACACGGGTTAGTGGCATCCTAGTCGAAATCAACAGGAAGAAATGTGCTTGGGCAGGAGATGTAATGCAGTGGCAAGATAACCGATGGTCGTTAGGGTAAGAAACTGGAGTTCAAGGGAAAGGAAGCCTGGCAGAGAGTTAGGTGGACGGAGGAGATTAAGATTATGCGGAGACAGGATAACCGCAGCTGCCACAGGACAGGGTTAATTGGAGAAAAATATGGGAGAGGCCTTTGTTCTTCAGCGGGCGCAATGAGATTGATGATGGTGATATCTTCGAGGTACCTTAGAGTACCGCTTGAACACTACAAGGACCCGAGAGATTACTGGAGTGATATGTGTGTGAGCATGTGCGCTCGAGGACAATGAAGTGTGGTGGCCTTGTTTTGTCAATGTTTGCGCGTTCAACGGTATGAAATTTGTTCATTGCTGCAAAAGTGCGATTTGTTTTGGAAGCCCTATCGATATCAAGACTTAGCGTGCAGAAAAAGCAAAGAGTGCTCTCGGTTGTTGTGTGGGCCAATGTAGAAGCTTGGGGACAACAGTCTTAAAAGCAACGCTAGTGTGTACGTCTATTCTCTGCGGCCTGGTCCTTTTTCGCGCTGTTTTAAGAATGATTTTGTGTGGGCTTCGGTGCGGGGGAGAGAACCAGTCAAACTAGTTTATAATTTGTTTCGCTCAGTAAAATGTGGAGGGCTCGGTTTTCCACGTTTAATTTTGTGACAAATAGTGTCCAGGACTATGTCCTTAAGAAATGAAAGTGATTCTTTCCTTTTGACGGTTCTTCAAGTTGTACTGTGTCATGACTTGCCCGATTTTTCGGTGTTGTCTAGAACCGTCAAACACAGATGGCTGAACGGATTTTTGCGCGAAGTTGTAGTGCCTTTCAATATATAAAAGGTCAGGTTCGCAACGAAATACATAATTTTTTTAGACCTGAAAACAACTCAAAAAAGCCCTGCTTGATATTATGATAATGTTTCCTGTTTATCCTTCATTATACTGTGAAAGGGAATGTAATGACCCATTAAAAAGAGTAAAAAGTGCGTCTGTCCGATCGTCACCAAAAAGTGCCGTCTTCCTTTCAGATAGCGGCACATTGTCTGTTAAACCATGGTTAAGAGAAAAAGGCTTGTTTATCCTATAGTCGGTTGACTGCCTAAAATGCCGTAAACCGCAAACCACATATTCCTCGACTGCTCGGACGCAGTACTTGTCTGGGACATCTTTCAGCGGACTTAAAAAAAAAAATGACTGCCTGTTACGCCTTATCGTATAATGTTTGTAGCTGTCAGCAATGAAGGGAGTGTACCGTACGACTTATTCACACCACTCTGCCTCCACAGTGTATGGAAAACGAGAGTGGTTGTAAGGCACGCTGATGTGTATGTTTACTCAGCAAGGGAGTATTTCATAGAATCGTGGCTTATCAAAAAGAACCTCGTGCACCTCCAGACTGCAGAAGCTACGTGTTCCTCGGGAACCTTTTTCCTAAGAACCATCTATTTAAAATGGGAATTCATAACGAACTGCACAGACAAAAAAAATTAGCCTGGACTAGGGTTCGAGCCACCAGCCTCGCCCTCAGACCGTGCATCTTGCACTTCCTCGCCCTCTCCTCACCATGTCTTCTCTCCCACACCCTCACCTCACCATGCTTTTCCTCCCTCACTCTCGTCCTCACGAATTTTCTTGCGTCCTTCCTCACTCACCTTAACCTCACCGAGTGAAATCCTCATTCGGAGAGGGTGAGGACGCCCTCGTGAGGATGCCACCTCTGCGCACGACCTGTCACGGCCAGGGTGTTCTTGCAGCTTGCGAATAACTCCTGGTAGGCGTACTGTTGTCTACCGCTCTTCGGTAACGCGTACACTGCGTCATGGGTCACCCGTGGATTACATCGTGTACACATGCTGTGCGCTAACGAATACCGAGTCATGCGATGAAGCCGCCGCGTTGGCTCAGTGCATGTGGTGCTCGGCTGCTGGCCCGAGAGACGCGGATTCGATCCTGGCCGCGGCAGTCGCATTTCGATGGCGGTGAGACGGTACTGTACGATGTGTGTGAACGTTAAAGCACGGCCGGTCTCGAGGGGAGTGGGCGCTTTTCTTCTTACGGCCTTCGCAATGGGGTCTGTTTCAGCCTCCCGCCGCACCTCGGTGGGGTCGCCACTGCCCCACCGCTCCGCCACTGCGACCGCCGTTCACGCGGAAGGAGAACGCGTGCTCACTTCCAGTTCGGCTCGCGTCAGTGCTAACCGTCAACTGTTGGAAGTTTAGCACTAGGTGCCCACGGGAAAACCACAAACGAGGCAGTACAGGGGGATATGGGCTGGACAACGTTCGAAGCACGGGAAGCTCAGAGTAAAGTACTATACGAAGAACGCCTGAGGAAATTGGATGATAACAGGTGGGCAGCTAAGGTATTTAAATACCTGTACAGAAAGAGCGTTGACACCCAGTGGCGGAAACGAACTAGAAAGCTGGTCAGTAAGTTTTCCAGAGACGAGGAAGGAGAAAGAAAGAGCATTAAACGAGAGGTTTAAAACGTCGAAGCTAAAAATTGGATAGATTCAATGGAAAAGAAGCATAGTGTAGAACTATATCGATGCTGGAAAAGGCATATCAGGAAGGAAACGTTTTATGATAACTCAAGAGGCAGTGCCCTCCCCTTTGAAGCTAGGTCAGGATGTCTTATAACGCGCAGCTACAGAAAGGAATTTAACGAAGAAGATGACACATGTGCTGTGTGTGGTAAATCTGTAGAAACAATAGAGCACGTCATCCTAAAATGTGATGGTATCCATCCCGATGTCGATACAGGCACAGTGACTCTTCGTGAGGCCTTAGGGTTTAGAGATAACAATAGTCATGTAAATAAGTCTGCGGTGGAAATCAGCAAAAAGCGATTGGAGGATTGGTGGCACAAAAGCAGAGAGGTGACATAAGCTTTAAAGTGTAGGAAGACGTATATTAAGGAAAATGGCGAATTTTATTAACAACTTACAGCAGAGTAAACAAAAATAAAGGGAAAAAAAACTGAGCACAGTGGCAACAATCACTGCCCCGTTTCAAAGGGGACGCTCCTACCTTCCATCCATCCCATCCGCAACAGGTGAACGAAAGGCACACTAGGTTTTCAATGGACGCCCGACAGTGAAGAGCACGCATGAAAACTCTTCCCTACCCGCCGCGGTGGCTCAGTGGTTAGGGCGCTCGACTACTGATCCGGAGTTCCCGGGTTCGAACCCGACCGCGGCGGCTGCGTTTTTATGGAGGAAAAACGCTAAGGCACCCGTGTGTTGTGCGATGTCAGTGCACGTTAAAGATCCCCCGGTGGTCGAAATTATTCCGGAGCCCTCCACTACGGCGCCTATTACTTCCTTTCTTCTTTCACTCCCTCTCTTACCCCTTCCCTTACGGCGCGGTTCAGGTGTCCAGCGATATATGAGCCAGATACTGCGCCATTTCCTTCCCCCCCCCCAAAAAAAAAAACAACCCTCTTTATCCCCCGGCGGCAAGCGAGCTGCGGCGCGCACCAGTGGTGGCAGCGCAGCCACAGCGGGACGCAGCCGCTCCTGGCCCCTTAATTCACAGCGGCCTGAGGTTTTTTTGACCAAGACTGTACAGTTTCGAACATGGCAAAATCATTTGCGAAAAACTGCGATAATTTTCCAGCCTTCTAATCAATCACTCCTGGCGTGCATGCGAGAGGCGGGCTGAGTAGAAGTTTCTAATGCCGCGTGTCGGCGGTGATGAACAAGAATGCTGAGGGTGGCACTGCAGTTGTTCCATTCGGTGGATCAAACTGCTTTTGTCAGCCGCTTGGGTCGCTGCAAACGCGAGAACACACTCTGCGCGATTAGATACCCGCGTTTGGCTCACAACATTCATTGCCTAGCTTCTCTCGGCGTAGCCCGGATAGCTGACGCACGGCACGTGCGCCTTCGACCGAGCGCGGAGGCTCACGCCAATAAGCGCCTGAAGGTGGCGCGGAAAAGTACAAAGAGTACTACCCAAAACTGCCTGCTCTTCTCGCTAGGCAGTGTGTTATGGCGCTGCAATCGGCACCGCAAACATCAGCGCAAGTTCCCCATAGATAGCCGAATGGATCCGGATAGCGTTGGAACTTGGCGACGCGTCTGCGATAGCTTGCTCGAATGTGGTTCTGCTTCTTGATGCGGCCGTTTAAAAGCGACCGAAAATAAAAAGAACGCAACAACGTTTTCTAGCGCGACTAGTTAACGCCGACTTGCGCGACGCGATACGGTTATGTATGCCAGTGCTGAACTGTTGCGAATTTAACACCAAGGGCTTGCGACAACATTGCGAAGGCAAAGTGGGACTTATCAAAGCGGTGCGTGCTCAGTGGTGGGATCGTAGAATGACGCATCAAGCTGAGGCAGGCGGCAAAATGCTCTCCACACACAGTTCATGTTATTTTAAAAGTGTTAGCGAAACTTGGGCAGACTGAAATTCTCGGTGAAACTTGGGGACTGCTCCTCAACATATGACTGCCAGTGCAGTCGACATGAAAGACGGAGCACGCGAACGCACGCCGATGCGAGCTAATCGCGTGCCTTCTGCTGATCTAACAATTGAAGGCTTCTGTGAAGTTATGAAGGGAAGCGGCTTTTCAATCTTTCGAAAACAGCGTTTTACCGTTTCTCATACACCTTCACATTTCTTCATCAATTTCCACCAGTGCAGGGTAGCAAACCGGTATCCTTTCCTTTCACGGCTAACTTTCCCGCCATTCCTTACCTAGCTGTCTCTTATCGGGGGATGCTGGAACCCATTGGTAGGTACGAAGATTAGTCCACTGCGGTACCAGGCAGAGCAATGCTTCTAATTCTTTCTTGAACAGACGATCGGGTCAGGGCGTGCCTTTCACTTCTAGTTCAGCAGTAGTTACGTGATCACCCCACAGCTACACATGACTGCGTGCTGCATATCGCTGTTTGCACCTGTGCCTTCACGAGTGGCGCAAGAAATCTGCTGGGGTAAATTATCTCTACGGTACCTTCGTATGTGCGTTAAACGCAGTTCCAACGCTAACAAAAGCTCTGGTATCGCAAAACTCGCGGATTTATCAGTGCGCGCTGCAGAACTGAGCGACTGCCACCGATGTCAGTGCACGTTAAAGATCCCCAGGGGGTCTAAATTATTCCGGAGCCCTCCACTAAGGCACCTCTTTTTTCCTTTCTTCTTTCACTCCCTCCTTTATCCCTTCCCTTACGGCGCGGTTCAGGTGTCCAAAGATATATGAGACAGATACTGCGCCATTTTCCTTTCCCCAAGAACCAATTATTATTATTATTCACCGCACCCACCGTTCTTGCTGCCGCGGACGAAGCTTTGGGAAGGCTCCGTCCCCGCAAGCCGAGTTCATCGTTTGAAGGAGCGACGCCGGCAACACCGCACTTCGATGACAAGCTGGCAGCAGTGGCACTTCGACAGGAGTTACGCGATTACCGAGGAGATCTGCCATGTTTGGGGATGGACAAGCGAACAGCTGGAGCGAACACAACGTTGTCAGGCTGCGGTGATCGCTGGGCCTTTTGATTTCTGTCGGGCTATAACTTGACGGTAATTGCAAGGCCTCAGCTAACACGGGGTTTCAGATGATGTCACAGTTCGACGGGAGAAGCAGGAAGGGTTTCATTAGTTCGTTCAAACAAGGTCAGTTTCGAACGTCGTCAAGAATAACTCGGAAAACGACACCCGAGCATCATTGAACGGGCGAGCCCAGCCGCCGCCGCCATTGCCCGGTATAGGCTTAGGCCAGGTCTCGCCAATTCTCGCCCGCCGTGCCGGCAAGAAGCGGGTGGTCTTATCTGCACTGTTATACTTAGGTTTTTAGGCTCTCGCCCTATCGCGCTCGACTTTTTTTTTAGGCTGGCGCATGCAAGTGCAACGTCACCTTTTCATCGCGGTAGGCAAGACGACAACGGAACATGGTTTTCGATCACCGAAACCGCTTTCACTTAGCTGGCTGTCCTGGAACGTTACCACCATATAAAGAGAGCAGAAACAATGAAATAAAGCACGTTGCGGATATCTGCTTCGTCCCACGAATTGCCCTTTGCCTCCTCTAGTAGTCGAAAACTCTTTTCTAGCTGAACGATCACTTTCCTTAAAGGGACACTGAGGAGAACTCTATCATTTTTTTTTGTTAGCAAAATCTGACAGTTCGCCATTTTATGGCTTTGTTGCCGCTTGTCCGGGCGCGAAAGATGCATTTATGTCAAAGAAATTTGGATTCGAAGTTGAAAAAGTTTTTCCCGCCCCTCTGATTCAAACTCAGGAAACTCTTATGACGCCACGGCAACTCTTATGACGTCACAAAACGGAGTGACGTGAATCGTGACGTAGACGCAGACTCCGTGATTTCTGACGGCTAGCGGTGCTGTGCGCAACCTACCTTTGCAAGCCTCAGAGATTCGTGACTTCCATGAAGTAAGGAAAATTCCTCCAAGGTGGCGCCTCTTGTCAAAGGAAGTCATCAGGCTTGTACTTGCGAGATTGGCCTGTGGCGGCGATACCTGTATTTTGGTTCTTGCTATTTTCTACATTACAAGAGCTTTGTTTTCAGGAAGAGTGGCGTTTTTGTGATCAGGAGCTGCTATTCTATGGATACAAGCCAACTTCAATTTCTCCTCAGTGTCCCTTTAAAGGGTGCACCGAAGCTTGGTAGCCAAGGCGCAAGCTATGCAATTTTTTTTTCGGCCTTCTCGCAGAAATTGGAGCAGAGCACTTTACTCGAGTACGTTAATCTCAAGAGGAAGAAAGAACTTTGCCGTGACGCAGCTCCAAGCGCGAAGTATATCCTCCGCCGGAGTCACCAAGCAATCACCTTCGCATTAATCCCGAGTCCACAACTATAGCTGGAATCTCGCATTCAGTATGGCGCCGAGTCGCAGTTTCTACGATTTCTAGGATGAACATGTGGTGGCCTGGCGACGTCATGGGTAGTGTGACGTCTTTGTTCCACGATTTTACTTCCAAAATCGGCCACTACGAGCACACCAATCGGCCCGCGAATTAAAAAAAAACACGGTTTTTAAAAGTTCATAATAAATTGCCAGCTCAGTTCTGAAGACTCATACTTGGTTTGAATGCTTCTTAGCATCATTTCTAAGCATTGAAAACATTTACAAGTGACATTTTATTCGTTGCATAGTCCCTTTAACGCTGTCGCCTTAAAGGTGGAAAAGTTATATAGGAGATTACTCGTACAGTGCCGTCACAGATGAATTACTAGGGTAGCTTAATAGTCACATGTAAACAAAATCAGCTCAGTCATAGTTGAGATGCACCGTCAGGCACCTCACCGTGTCCCGCAGATCAGCGATTTCGGCCTGCATTCGCCGAATGGTGCTGGACGACCTTGCTCTGGATGGCGCTCGTCTCCGTGAGCGTGAGTGGCCTGCCCTGCGTTGCTCATTGTCACCGCCGAACACAGGCTTTCGCTCGTTCACGGTGTCTGTGGCCTCAATGGGGAGACCCCGCAGCGCCGCGAAGCCTTAGGCCCAGCGTCCGTAGGAGCGGAGAGCTAAAAAACATGTCCGCTCGCCGAAGAATCCCGGAAGAGTTTAATAGAGTTCCATTAGCGTACCAATCTTTCAGTACGGCCACAACGTGCAATGATCCTCCGCGCGCGCATTGGCTGCGTGTGGCCCGTCGAACGACGGGAGCGTCACGGAATCGCGACGAGTAATGTGTGTGACGGATGCGGTGCAGTGGAAACACTAGAACACCTGCTCCTTCACTGTGCCGCGTTCGCCGATGCTCGTCGCGATATGCTTGCGGCCTATAGGGCGCAGGGCATACTACCAGACTCCATCAAGGTGCTATTGTGGCCGCAGGGCAGTGCGCGCACTCGTGAACGAACTGTGGTGAGCCTCTGTGCATTCCTCGAACACACGGGCTTGACGTCCCGTCTGTTCTCCGTCAGGTAGTTACACGCAGTGACCGAACGCTCCGCGAGTTCTACCTTGAACGATTAATAACTGGACGCCCCACTCCAGTTGTAGCCAACACAGTGCTGTGCGCGTGTTTTAATTCCTCGAACATGAACTAATCACGCGCACAACCTGGACACATTTCTTATTGTGTAAATAGTTTGTACATATTGCTTCTCCCCCTATCCTCTCTTCCTGTCCCCTCACCTCTTTCATTGCATTTCTCCATTCTGCCTGCTATCCTTTATTTCCGCTGCCCCAGCTCAGGTGCTTCAGTATCGATGGCAGATTCCGGGGCTAGCAAAAATCTTTTCCTTCCTTTTTACTATTATTTTAATGAAAAAAAACCACTACCACCACCACCACCACCAGAGATGCAACTAAACAAATTACATGCAGAAGCAAAACTGTGAGCATTTCACATTGCCATTTGACGGTAGCAGACGACATAGAGCGACGCTATTTTTCATCATCGCCAAAATTCTCGAACGGGCACGGTGAGGAAAAAAAGGTGCCTAGGAGGTTACGTTGAAGTTAGTTGAAGCCAATGGCATTCAGGTTTCTTAACTAGTAGCGTATGATGCGCCCCATCGTTACAACGATGCGGAGAAACATACACAAGCTCCTGAAGCAGCAGCGACGGCGCCGCTAGAAAAAGTTGTAGTGGCACCATCTGGTGGCGTCCAGGCCAAAGCGCACGCTCGCGCCCTACCGTTCGCGCCACTAGACCAGTATTCTAGTTCACTATAGGAATGGGACATCTTAGTAACGCCACTGTGTGTTCCCGAAAAAATCTGACTATCCCGCACCAAGTAGCTCATCACCCCATGATGCTTTGGGCGCCCATGGTGGCTGAGGTGCAGCGCCGCCAGCTTTCCCTCTAGTTGAATGCAGTAAAAACGAAGTACATGATATTTAAGCCAATCAATAACCATAAAAAATAATTAACTTACAGTATAGAGGACATATCTTAGAACAAGTAAGTGTGCAAAAGTTCCTTGGGGTATGGTTTAGTGAAGAGTTGTATTGGACCCCTCATGTTAATCATCTGCTGTCCGAACTCGCGAAGTCTGTTGGATGTATTAGAAAAATAGCTACTCTTCTACCTCTGTGGCTAAAGCAATCACTATATTACTCCCTGTTCTATTCTAAACCTTTGTATGGCATTCTGGTCTGGGGAACAACGACAAAAGGGAACTATGATAGGCTACAACTGCTGCAAAAACATGTCCTCCGAATTTTTGTGAACCACACCGGCCCTATTAGATTGTTGTCGACGCAACCACTTTTTCCCAGATTTGGTGTTTTACCAGCAAGTAAAGTCTATTTATGGATACTGGGACAGCAAATATATAAAAAGAAATTTCAGTGTTTACACACCTGTTTTGGCTCAATATGATATTCGTAACCCCAAACGCAGAAATAAAAAAGTCAGAACAAATTATGGAAAACAAGATCTGGAATACCAAGTAATAGACATGTTTAATAACTCTGCTTCTATTTTAGATTTCTGCCTACCCAGACAAAGGTTCAAACGTGAACTGCGGGCAATTTTGTTTTCCGTTGAGATTGTTAAGTAACAATGATAAACGTAAATTTTGTTTTCAATTGTTGACTTCTTTTTACGTGTTTTTGTGATATTTGAGCGAATCTTCAATGTGATTTTTAAAAAAACTGTTCATAGTGCTTAAGTACAGCCATATTGTATGTATGCGTGTACTATCTGTAACGATGCTTTTCTTTTTTGTACCAGCTCTCTGCTGTACTGCTGTAGGTTGTTCCTTTTGTTACGGGGGCAGAGACCTCGTCAGGCAACCATGCCTTTAGTCTCTGCCACCCGCAGGATGACGTGATTTTCCTGCAAATAAAAACTGACTGACTGACTGATAATAGTAAGAAACTCTATGCCGCGCGCCCGCTCCACCGTCGGAGCCACGCGTGACGTCACGCGGATCAGCAGTTGTGCGCATGCGCCGATACCATGGTAACCAGAGAGACCCCACAGGTGCACCGCGCGCTTCGTCGCCGCCTCGCACCACGCCCCTCTAATACCCGAACCGCGCCTCGCATGCGCAGCATTGCGTCTGAAAGGCGGAGATGTGATAGGAGTCTGTAACACAACGTTTGACATGGATTCAGAGGAGAGTCCAGGCGCTGCTAAACGGCGGTATAGTGAAGAGAAGATTAACTCCAAAAATTGAGACCACTGCAGGCTATTTCACAGATCATCGAGCTGCCTTTGTCTCTGTCAAGTAAAATGAATAAAAGATGTGTATACCCAATGTCTCTCATTGCTAAACATACAGTGAGCACAGCAAGCTCAGCCAGGGAAACGTACCGCTCGCTGCGTTTATCCTGGCATAGCCGAGCTAAGCCACTGCCGATTTTTTTAAACTGAGGCGCGCAAAGAGTAGAAGCCAACCTACGCGTGGAGTGCCTTTCAGCCAGTCGCACGGAGCAGCTTGCCGCTCTGCCACCGGCGGAGAAATGCGTAGTAATACGCGGAGTAATCTTCGAAAATGTGCGGGTTGCTCGCGAACCGAACTACACTTGCAACAAAACGCTATGGTGTCCCAGATAAATATAATAAAACGAAGGCAAAAAAGGTCGGCCAGAGCCCTAGGCTACCGCCGCAGCCAACACGGCTCGTGTTAAACTGCAACTCTCCCGCTATGCGCTGCAGATCGCCGTCTTCATGAGCTTCCATCTGTGCGCAAGTCACGAAAGCAAACGAAACGCGCATAACTGGCTCCCTGGGTCAGTGGACTCCTCAATCGCACTTTGAGATACGTGGCGGCAGTGACAGACGCCTCAATCGAGCTTTCAAGTACGTGGCGATGGTGTCCACCAGCAAAAACCTGCTTTCGCAAAATAGTTCGTGCTTAGCACTGCTAAACCGCCAGCATTTTTTTTTTTTGTAGCGATAGCTACATTACGGTAGCATTTCGAGCCTTCAGCGTGGCGGCGCGCCACCCTGTAGCAGTGCCGCCACGCTGTCACGTGGTGCGGAGCAGCTGCCGGCGGCGCGGCGCCGATGCTGATCACGTGACCAAGTTCCACTCGGCCAGCTGTAGCTATCGCGTCACTCCAGGTTTAACCAGAGCTAAAGCACCGCCATTTTTTTTTTTTACAGCGTTAGCTCTACTGGCGCATTTCGAGCCTCCGAGTTATGCAGACTCCACGAATAAAGTCAAAGATGGCGGCCTCCATAATTGGTTTTGGGGGAAGGAAATGGCGAAGTATCTGTCTCATATAGCGTTGGACACCTCAACCGCGCAGTGAGAAGGGATAAATGAGGGGGTGAAAGAAGAAAGAGGTGCCGTAGTCGTGGGCTCCGGAATAATTTCGACCACCTGGGGATCTTTAACGGCCTCCATAGCAACGACCACCTCGGTTATCATGGCAACCACTGAGATAATGTTGCGGCCTCCATGGTAACAGAGGTGATTACATAATGGAATAAAATAACAGGCGGCAGTGTGATTGATGCCCGAGCACCACAACCCAAACCAAACTATGTCGATTCGGTACATATATCCCCATCTGACAAGTGTCAAATTCAGGCCAGTCCCGACATACGTGTAAAATATGTGGGCCAACTGTTTGCTGCAGAACGTTCCCGACGGTGCCATACGATTCAGCGTTCCGTGCAGCATAAAGACTAGTCGAGTTGAAGCCTAGCTCGCGGTAGGGACTCGAGCCACCAACCTATGTACCCCCCCCCCCCCCCCCCCCCAATTCCGTTTTTACGAATCTTCCTATGAACGTTGCGGCTCAATCATTTGTTTCAAAAGATTTCGCGTTTCGTGCAGCATAAACTTACTAGTTATTTCACTCGCGGCAGGGATTCGAACAGGCGACTTATGTTAGGTGTGAACGCTTGATATTAGATCGCTGCCTCAGCGTTTTTTTTTTTTACTGCGTACGCAATATGGCATAACCACCTTATGACACGAGGGATGCGAAATTCACCTGAAGCACAGGAGGACGTACAGGAAAAAGACATGGCAGCACCTGTCAGCTTCTTCCTGTCCATCTGACGAGTTTCCTTTGCGCTAGAATTCATCAGCTGCCCGGTACGAAGAAATTCTGAAACATGCATCATTTTTTAATCTCCCGCCTTTCGCGACTGGCCGAGGCTACAATTCGCCCCGTGCTTCCGGCGTTCGTTAATGGCTAAAGCCAAGCAGCAAGCACAACCCAGCCCAGCCGAGGCATCATTTCTGCACGTCACGAAAGACTGGAAATTCAAAAATGAGGATTCGTGAAACTCTACGCCATTAGAATTTCTGTACCCGTTCCATTCCTGCAGCTGGCTTGCAAGTGGCGCTATGGTGGTGAACTGTCAGCTTTCGTTTCTATGGTGCAGCTGGCAGCAGGAGAAACTTTTTTACCGTGCTCCTCGTTCGCCAGCATGACCTTGGTATAACAAGTGCCTCAAGTTGTTTGTCTACGTCAACAATGATCTGTCTAAGGTCTGGCCACCACCCAGCACTCAAAACTTCCATGCGGTTACTACCACTCAACTGCATCAACAAAAAAAAAGCTTCAGCCCAGAATTCTGAGGTTACCGCATGCCTCTAGCCAATACTTTTCGGTTTCATACATCACGTGCAATGCTGTCAAAGCAAGCACTCTAGCTTGCACTGCCTACATCCGCGATTAAAAAAATAGTGTGTTCCTAAAATAGTAAATGCTTTGCTTGCAGGCTTATTACATAAGTTTATCGGCTTGATTAAATACACTCTTATTGCCGACTACACGCTGCCACTTTCTCGAGAAGTGCCTTAGACCACTCTGCCCCAAGGGAAGTGCAGAATAACATGTCTCCCTTGTTTTTTCATTCGCACTACTTCCGCACATTTCACAGCGTTGCGCCTGATGTATGAAAGTGTGTATCGCTTCTACTAAGAGTGTGCACAAGGAGCGCTTCGTGCATTCAAACGTTATAACGCAATAAACTACCCAGTCACAATTTCGGTTTTTAAAAAGGGAAAAAAAAAATTTATTTTGAGACTTTGTACACGACCTTAGAAAGGAAGAAAAGAAATCCATGTTTTCCTAAGTGCACGTTTCATGTATAGCAGGCCCCCAGAGGGAGATCGAGGGGAAAAAAAAACGCAACGCTTAGCAAAACCCAACTGCACACATCCACGCACTGTTGTCGTCATCCAGAGAAGTGGTGGGCGTCTTGTCGTCGTCGTCTCTCAACTTGGTACCAAAAACGCAAAGGCGGAGAAAAAGGAAATGCCACAAGAGAAGGAGGGACAGGCAGGAGGACAAGGAGGAAAGCAAGGCGCCACCTGGAGGCAGGCAGTCATGGCACCGCTTCAAATCATCACCAGAGTGAATGGCATCTCCATCAACACCCCCGGGAGACTTAAAAAATTATATAGAAAGAGGAACGGGGGAGGGGGGGGGGGGCAATTATTTACAAAGCCATGACTGCACAAAGGTATTATTGACAATTTAACCATGACACCGGGAACCGGAAACAAGGGGGAAAGCAGGGGCGCACAGAGCATGCAGAAACAAGGCGTCAAGCACCACAGAAAAAAAAGAAGGCAAAAAGCCTTCAAGAGAAGAACTGGAAGATTAAAAGTCTGAGGAGCCAACACGCACGCACACACTGAAAGACCCCTCCTCCCACCTCTTGCACCATCTTCCTTTTTCCCTCAAGTCCGGCCAGCCCCCACAAGCGATGGATGATGAAAACACGGCGGAAAAAAAAAATTAATAAAAACACAATCACGGTGGCAGAGGTGTGGCATCATCCGTGCTGCCATGTTTGGGCCACATCTGCGGTGCTTGTGTCCTCTTCTCTTCTTTCTCCTCCATTTGTGTACCTAGTACCACGCTGTATTTTTGCCATTTTTTTTTCACTCCCCTTTAAGAAGAAAAAAAACACTTCCAAGCTTGATGACGCCACCAGCAGTGCTAGACCTCCTCTTGCTATGCCTCAGCCATTCATCGCATATAGCCTTGTCCATTCTCTCGCTGTAATAAAAAAAAGTGGGGAGGGGGACAAAGAACACTGGTTAGAAACGCGAAGCAAGAAAAAAAAAAGTGCCATACCTCCATTAACAATGACTATACTCCATTTCATAGATCAGGTGCAGCGTTGTCAAAGGCAGTGCTCTTTTTCGTGCTGCCTACATCCGCAATCAAAAAGTAGCGCATTCCTTGTGGTGAGCGAACAATAAATACTTTTCTTGTAGGCATATTACATGATCCCTCTGTCGTGAGCATGATTAAATGCGCCCTTATTTCTGACGACACGCCACCACTCTCTCGTGCCTTTAGAACACTCGGCCACAATACAAGTGCGGAGTAACACGCCTCCCTTCATTTCTTCATGCGGACTACTTTTGTACCTTATATAGTGTTGCATCTGATATATGAAGCGGAGCATAGCTTGAGCTGCCTAAATTATGAATTCAAGTGATCAATCTCCATAATAAAAAACTCGAACCCAAACATATATGGAACTCAAAAGATCGCGACATAGTTCGATATACAAAAAATGGCAGCACATAAGCTTACCTGCAACCTAGAAGCAGGAATGCACTGCACCTACGTTACTCACGAGGTTCTTGAGCGACGTGCTGGTAGCACAGCTATGCCTGTAACCTGCTTTGCATCAAAGAAGCAGCGGACGGGTCTTTGGAACTAGCCACTGCCTATCATAAGATGTCGAATCTTGCTACCAGTACACTATACAGTAAAACCTCGATAATTCGAACTCGGTTAATTCAAAATCCTAGATAATTCGAAGGTTTTTTGTGGTCCCGTATTTTCCAACGTAAATTTGGCTGGATAATTCGAACAGGCGGCCTGCGCCAGCCCAGTTAATTCGAAAATTTGGGGTGCTATGCGGCAATGCCCAATCCATGTTTCGCTGCAAACCCGGCGAAACGACGGCCCTACGGAGGTGCGAGACAAAGCCACATTGCAATGGCGATGATTTATAGGCGAAGTGCCCCAGCCGGAGCACTCTCAGCACAAAAATCGATCCACAGCGTGAACCGCACGCCTGCAGAGGAGAAGACATGCTTCACTGAAACGCGGCGGGCATACCGTTTTTTATCACGTGATCTCACCCCCACTGCATTCCACGGCTTGCTTCACAGTCTCTTCGCACAGCATCAGCGGGAGCACGTGTTAAGCACCGCGACCGCTCTTCTCCTGTGCCTCCGACGCAGCAAGTATGCCGCCACCACCCGCCGCCACGCAGGTCTCGCCTACGCCATTTCTTTGTGTTGTGCGCGGCTGTTTGGGGTCGGCTACTGTGCCGTTTTTTTTTTTTGGGGGGGGGGGGCTGTGCAGAAGTGCAAGATTTGTGACCGTACCAGCGAACGAAATGCCGAAGTACAAAACTAACGCCGTAGCAGAAGTTCTGCTTGATCCAAGAAGCAGGCAAGAACGCTTGTTCCAAGACTGAGCTGGCTAAAAGGCATGGCGTGCCCCTCTCGACGTTGTCGACAATATTGAGCAACAAGTCAAAAATACTAGAGGCTTACGGCAAGACATATTCTTCGAAGCGGTCACAAGTGCGGGCTCCCACGTATCAAGATGTGGAATCTGCTCTGCTTTGCTGGCTGCAGAAAGCAAACGCAGCCCACCTTCCCGTCAATGGAACGCTACTGCAGGAGAAGGCCAACGACCTAGCTCTACAACTTGGGCACGAAGAATTCAAGTGCAGTAACGGATGGTTTTGCCGTTTTAAAAAACGTAATAATTTGATTTTTCTGACCGTCTGTGGTGAGAGCGGAAGCACTAACGAGAGCATTGTCGAGGATTGGAAAAAGCACACTTTGGCGCCGCTGCTTAGCGAGTACGGTGCAGACGACGTTTACAACCTTGACGAGGCTGCACTTTTTATAAGATGCTGCCAACAAAAACATTTGCAGTGAAGAACATGGCAATCAAGGGTAGAAAACAGGCCAAGGACAAGATTACTGCGCTGTTCGGCGCGAACATGTGCAGTAAACACAAGCTGCCGCTACTGGTTGTCGGGAAGACGGGGAAGCCTCGCTGCTTCAAAGATGCAGGGCTGCCGCCAAAGGATGAACTCGTCTACAGGCACAGTAAGAAAGCTTGGGTGACAGGTGCAATATCTGAGGAGTACGTGCGGCAACTTGACCGCAAGTTCGCGGCCACAGGCAGGAATGTCCCATTTGTCGTCGACAACTGCCCGGCACATGGCGACATCCCACATCTCCAGGCCATCAGGATGGTATTTTTACCTCCAAACACCACTTCGATCTCACAGCCACCACCTGCACCACCATCAACACCACCTGCTCAAGCGCATGCTCCTTTGCTATGATAATGGCAAGGAGTACTCCATCGACCTCCTCGGAGCCATATGCCTCATGGTGTACGCTTGGAAACAAGTGGAGCACACATTGATCAGGCAGTGCTTTGAACATGCTGGTTTTTCCAGTGAAAGCACTATTGATGCCGATGCAGACTACCCATGTACGCTTGACGAAGAAGGAGCAGAGTATTGCAACCGCATCAATGCACTCTGCGCAGAGGAGGGCGAATCCAACGCAGTTGGCTTCGCCGAGTATCTGAACTTTGAGAGTGATGAGCAGACAGGCTACTTGGACTTGGAGAGCGAGATTACTGCTGTTGCGAACATGCGCGATGACAGCAACGATAGCGACGACGACACCGACGAGCCTCCCCGAGAACCTGTTCTCGATGAAGTTATTGGATCACTGAACGTTATCCACAGTTTTGTTGAGTGCCACGGTGGAAGTTCTGAAATGTTTCACCTAGATGACCAACCCGAGAACATGACCTTCGGCGCCGCCAACTACCGGATGCAGCAAACCAGCATCTCTGATTACTTTCAGTAATTCAAAATACGCCGAATAAAGGTAGCGCGTCCCTGCAATGAATTTTTTTGCCTGAGCCGTATTTCTTGGTGTGTTCAGTTAATTCGAAAACCCGCTTAATTAGAAGATTTCTCGCGGTCCCGATGACTTCGAATTAACGAGGTTGTACTGTATATGTATAGAATATTTGGTCATTGAAATTAAGGTACAGCTGGTTTCTGCAATGCCATCCGTGGCAAAGCATGCCAGGAGAGTTCCGCCGCAATGCTTTAGTTAAGTTGCCTTCACTGAATGACAGCAATGTGGGGTGGAAAATGAGTACAAGATTGAAGACAACCCTCAAGCAGACCGCATGTTTACCTCGTAACGTGGTTTCACAGCACTAACCGTGCCAGCAGGTGCCCAATACCACTCAAACAATCTATCTCGGTGTGCGAAAAGTGATCGAAGAGCACTGTTAGAAGCACCACTTGCGAAGTTCGATACATTGAACAGACAGTGAAATTTGAGTGTGATATACGCCCGCAGCTTTCCTATACCTTTACAGAGAATTCTGAAGGGGATGATCTGTGTGTTCGACATCACAGAGCCAAAAATTTGAAACGTCCGGGTTCGATATATCTGGGTACGACTGCATACAATGCTGAAAAGTACATGAAGCAAAAAATGCGTAGATTCTCCAAGAAAGGACTGTCCATAACCAAATTTCGTAGTCATGGGGCTCAGTAGACTGATAGGTTCAAGTCATGACCATATCCAGAAAGATTCAAATTAAAGCAAGGTGGCATGAAGCAACTGTGGTGCCATGCCTCATGACAGTGGAAAACACCAAAAGGTCATCAGGAATTCTCTCTTTCATCCTTCCTCTCTACCTGAACCAACCCTACAATGCACAAAATTCTGCGGTTGCCAGCTATCTGTCCCCAGGCACATAACTGCCAAGCATGGCAACATGACTTCATATTACAGAAGAATCTTGCTGATATAAATCTCATTACATCTCAAAAATCCCATGAGATACGAATCTCATGGTGTCGCATGGTGTGGGTGCATGTCATTTTATCTTTTTCGCAACACAATGTTTTGTCCTTTCCGATCCGAACGCCGAGTGCACAATACGAGTTAGCAACACTAATGCATTGTGTGTTCATGGTTCCAGGCGGAGACCGGCACGCAGGACGACGTGTCTGTGGTTGTACAGAGTGCAGTTACAGTCTATTAGCTCTCAGCGAAACGTGCCATGTGGGAAGAATTACGCACACATGGAACTATTATTTTGGCTGACATTTCTTTCTTTAATTTCCGGCTGCAAAGTTCAAGGTGTGACCCTTTCATGAGTAGTATATACAGTATATTGTCTATTTGCAACTGATGGGATTTCTTTCAGCCGCCCCACCGCTCAATGCTTGCCGGTGCATACTGAATGACTGGCAATCATGGCTCATGTGAACGTATAATCAGTACAGGCAAAGACCTTTGGCTACTTTGCACTTTGGCCAGGGAATTTTACGAATTCGTGTCATACCAAATTCAATATCAGCCATGCTTACAGCACCGACATCCTACAGCAGTATAAGAAAACATCAGGTCACTAGAAAACCTCTATGACACCATTTCTTCCAACACATGCAGTTCTGAATGGTTGGTTTTATGGGTTTCAACATCCCAAGGTGCCTTTCCTATACCTTTACAAAAGATTCTCAAGGGGATGATCTGTGTGTCCGATATCACAGAGCCAAAAATTCGAAATATCTGGGTTCGACATATCTGAAATCAACTGCACGTCATATTGAAAGGCACATGGAGCAAGAAATATATGTGGGACGCTGTAATGGAGGGCTCTGGTCAGTTTCAACCACCTAGGGTTCTTTGCCGTGCACTAACATCACACAGTACATGGGCCTGTAGCATTTCACCTCCATTGAATGCGACTACCATGGCCAGGATTGAGCCCGCATGTTTCAAGTCAGCAGCCAAGCACCGTAACCACTGAGCCACCGTCACCGTGGTAGTTGCAAGTAATTCTGAGTGTCCTTAAACCAGCTCAGTAACACAAGCGGAACCGCGCCATGCCATAATTATGTGGAGCTGCCAGAGCGACTTGACTTTCCAGAAAGACAAATATGTAGCACAGTTTTTCCCAGTTTAACAGCAGCATAGAATGAATTTCTCGCGACTACACACAACTAAGTAGCCTACTGTTTTCCCACAGCTGGTGCCAGCTAGCCGTGGTGTCAGCTAGCCATGGAATGAATTCATAAAGCTGCTTGCAACTAACAGTGACTTATCACAGACTGGCAACTTGGCTTGAAATATCACTCTGGTGGTTGCAATTCGCCTGTGAGCAGGTGCCAGAAAGAACTGGAGGTGACTGGGAGAGATCCAATTTTTCCTGAAATGGGTGCAACTTGACTGATGACAACAAAGGTAATTCTAGGTTGTCGCCAAGCAGCTGTTTAGCAACTCTGCAATGCTTGTCCAATTTCAAATCGAAGTCTAGTCATGCCACATAAGGGAAAGCACAGCAACGAGTCACCAACAGGACGTATGCAGACAAGGCATGCAAACAAAGGCTTTCCCCAGAAATCTGCAATCATTCCTGTTCTGTCCCAACCATGACTTCCCAAAACTGAAACCTGCCAGCCCTGTCTGATCCCCCCACCCCACTGCACTCGCCCACATTGGGCACATCCACTTTTCCACAATAAGAGACCGCTGCCAATGAGATACATGGCCTTATTTCCTAGTAGACTTGCTTGCTTAATCTGAACTAAAATACTGCCAACTCGCGTTTGCTGTCTACACCACACCACTGTCCTTCGGCCTCTAAAGAAGTTCCTTCAGTTCCCACTAATCAAGTTTCTCACCACCAACCAAACCTAAGGGGAGTATAGTCAAGCCATGTTAGAACGCACCTGGCGATCAGGCACATTGCGGTGGTTAATATCGACTTGAAGTTCGTAGTAAGTGGCCTTCCCGTTTTACATAAAGATAGTCATGCATGCCTGCACCTTCAGAATACAGCCTATCAAGGAGCATTTCAAGCTCTCCAGCGCAGTCATGTGTTCCTTGCCGAGAACCTTGCTGATGACGAGCTGATTACTAAGGGACATGACAGAAAACTAGGGATTGAATCTTTTCAGTTTAAACCAAGAAAATGCAGTAAAAGTACTGTATTTATTCGAATCTAGGTCGAGAAGTTTTTTCAAATAATCATATTCCAAACTCTAGGGTGGGCTTAGATTCGAGGATTTTAAAAAACGCGCCAGCTTTTCATTGAAACTGCTAAATATGGTGCATAGCTAGTGCCATCTAGAAAAGTTACTATCGCAGCCACTACTAGCCATGCCAGTAGCCAACCGTACACAAGCGAAGTCGCCATTTTGACCTGTGTCGTGTCGGCCGTATCGTTGTGCGGCGTGGTGCTATCACGATGGCACCAAGCAGGAAATGCCACTACAGTGCCGCTTTCAAGCGAAAAGTTGTGATAGCCACAGAGGCATCGTCAAACCTTCAAGCCGGGCGGGTCTTCGGCGTCGATGAGAAAAACGTCCGTTGTTGAAGGGGACGACAGCAGCTTTTTGCGTGCGCCGCAACGAGGATGGCATTTAGCGAACCAAAGAAAGGCCGTCACCAAGAAGTAGAAACAGTTATGGCCAACTTTGTTCGGATGCAGAGAGCAGCTGCCCTTTCAGTGACAACAGAAGCGCTCCAAGCAAAAGCTAGGGAACTTTCGATGGAGCGAGGCCTAACGCCAAAGGATTTCAAAGCCAGCCGGGCCTGGCTTCAGAAATTCATGAAGCGCTTCGGCTTCACCCTCCGACGTCGCACTTCAATCACCCAGAAGCTGCCAAGCGATTTTGAAGAAAAGCCGATAGCTTTTCAGCGCTACGTGCTGCGAAAGAGAGAATCTGCAGGCTACAACCTTGGGCAAATCGGCAACGCCGACCAGACTGCTGTGTATTTTGATATGCCAGTGGCGTACACCGTGAATGAAAAGGGTGCCAAGGAGGTGAAGGTGCGCTCTGCGGGCTACGAGAAGCAGCACGCAACTGTGATGCTGTGCTGCACAACTGATGGACGTAAACTCCCTCCTTATATGATATTTAAAAGGAAGACACTGCCTGCTCGAGAAACTTTCCCAAGAAATGTCATTGTGCGGGCAAATGAGAACAGGTGGATGACGGCTGCAATGGTGGAAGAGTGGGTTAAGATTGTGTGCCGACGGCGTCCAGGAGCCCTTTTGACAAAATACTCGCTCCTTGTCGTCGACTCTTACTGTGGGCACTTGACCGACAACGTGAAGGCTGTGCTAGCCCAAGTGAACACGGACCTCGCTGTCATACCAGGCGGCATGATGGGCCAGTTGCAGCCACTTGATGTCTGCATCAACAAACCTTTCAAGGATCGTCTGCGGAAATATTACATGGACTGGTTGACTGACGAAGACCACATGTTAACGGCAACGGGCCGCATCAAATGTGCATCACTATCACAGCTGGCGGGCTGGATAGCTGCAGCATGGGACAACATCCCAGGTACTTTGATCATGCGCACCTTTAAAAAGTGCAGCATATCTAATGCGCTTGACGGTACTGAAGATAGTGCACTGTTTGAAGGTGACAGTGACAAGGCACACAGCGATGAGTCTAGCAGCAACGACGACGTTGAATGAGCTCTGCATGTTCAGATT
Source organism: Amblyomma americanum (assembly GCF_052857255.1). Taxonomy (NCBI): domain Eukaryota; kingdom Metazoa; phylum Arthropoda; class Arachnida; order Ixodida; family Ixodidae; genus Amblyomma; species Amblyomma americanum. The sequence goes on along the minus strand of NC_135506.1, from coordinate 18,499,159 downwards.
CAATAAATGCTGTTTGCATTTTGTGAACGCTGTCCTCGCTTTTTTTTGTTCGGCCTACATTCGAGGTAATATATGTTTTTTTTTTTTGTTGGCTTCGGACTTTAGGGGTCGGCCTAGATTCGAGTAAATACAGCATGCCAAATCACTTAATTTGGTTTTAGTGAAAAAAAAAAGCAAAAAAACTGCTTTGTGTGTGCATAATTTTGCCCAAGTGGAGAGGATAGACGAGTGATCTCGCACATCGGACTCCTCCTGGAACCGCGAACTCAAGAGTGCCACATTGCTGTTAACTCATCTTGTGCGCTCAGCATTCGCACCACAAAGGACAAAACACTGCACTGAGCTTTAGTGTTGGAACATACGACGCTATTTATGCTCCAAAAAATATTTATTTACAGGGAAGGGTCATCAAATTTAAAAGTAATCAGTGATGTGCATTTGCTTGCGTTTCTTCTGCCGAGACCCTATCAGCATCATTTGCAGCTTTCCCAAGAGCTCCAGCGCAACGTCTGAGTTCTCACTGGCAGAGAAGTAGCGCGCTGCAACGTCGAGCGCCTACGCTACTTCACATGCACTACATGCACTTGGCAGTGGCATAGGCTTGTCGCCGCAGTCCGCCTCATCGCTGTCGGCTGTTCTCACTGTATGTGAGCCCTGTGGCATTTGCTGACAGCATGCAACCTCAAATATATCAGCGTCACTCAAGGGCTCCAACGTCGCACACTGCTGTCCACGTAGCTCGTGGCACCAACAAAAAGCATGACTGCGGCACCCGAACCGCCACACTGTGCTGTGTACACCACGAGATCGCGACTAAGCAACTGCGGCACAATGAAAACTTGGAACGGCTTGCGCCAAAGCATTGGTGGCACGAGCGAGTGCTCCAACAGCAAAAACCTTCTTCGGCTCGCACCAGAGTGCGGGCTCTGCCAGCCTTGTATGCTCGACTTTTTTTCCTTTTCCATTTTTTGACATCTCTAGTATATTTGCAGCGTGTTGTATTCACTATGGGTCAACTTCTATCTATGAGGAGCAGTGTCAGCCAGGGGCTCCTAGTTTGAATTAACCGTAGCGTATGCAGACTTTTTCGAATTATTGGGAATTTTCCCCCCATTGAAATACACAGGGCTGTGCCGGGACCTGGGCGTCAGTTCGAATTAACCTAAGCTTGAATTAACCGAGTTCGAATTAACGAGCTTTTACTGTATACGTGCTATCGCACTAAAAGAACGTGACAGATGAACCACGACTTAAATTTGTCCCCTGTGCAGGTGTTCCTTTCAATTGTGGGGAGAACTACATGAGGCAAACAGCAAGGTGCAGTAATACCCACCTGCGTGAGCAGCAGCACTTCTTTGAAAGGTGCTATTGCCTCAAAGTTAGCCTTGCATTACAAGGAATGTCATCGTACTCCCACTTGTGTTACTCTTTCCAAGGAAGCTAAGGTCCTGCCGAGACATAATTCACAAGAGAAGTCATTGAATCCATTCACAAGAACACCGACTCGTGCAAGAGCACACCTTTTGTTGCCCTGTATGACAATGAACTAATGTCCTGCATGACAGTGAAAAATTTTACAAGGTGATGGATGGAGAAAAAGCAGCAACAGAGACCTGTTTTGATGGCCTCCGCCTCGTTGACCTTCCACTGCTCAGCCACATCGTTCGCCAGCGGGTCATCTGGGTTTGGGGCACTCAGGAGAGCTTGGATGGACAGCAGCACCGTGCGGATCTGGAGCGCGGGGCTCCACTTGTCTGGAAAGGAACACAAACACACATACACAAATGTTTAAATTATGCAGGAGGCCCGAGCACATCCATCTTACACGCACAGCTCAAACAGCCAGACAATGCTGCGTGGCAGTGACAAGCACACCCGAGCCCTCTACGGGAGCAGAGTTCATCGAAGGCTGGGAACCTCAGATGAATGTAACAAAGTGGCGGTTTGGGCTTGTTGGTAGTGCATGATGTATAAAGTAGCACAACATCAGACAAGGACATGAAAGAACACACACGAGCGCTAACTTGCAACAGTTTATTGCGGAAGAGAGCCTGTAGATATACAAGACATGGCGATACATTGCGCAAGCGCGGCAGACAGTCAATTGTTTAGTGGCTTCTGAGGTAATCTAATTCCTTACTAGATAGCCCAACAGAGGGCTTCGCTATGCAGTTATCACCTTAGCTATCTATCATTTCAGCTTCGATTATTTCTCGCGTGAGTTTACAAGTGTTTTTGGCAATGACCGTGCATGCTTGAAAACAAGGTTTACACTTGGATTCACATTTTCTGCAGTGCACATCTAAAAAACCACCTTTCTTTTCTTTAACATTGTAGCGATGTTGTAAACTCACGCGAGAAATAATCGAAGCTGAAATGATAGATAGCTTAGGTGATAACTGCATAGCGAAGCCCTCTGTTGGGCTATCTAGTAAGGAATTGGATTACCTCAGAAGCCACTAAACAATTGACTGTCTGCCGCGCTTGCACAATGTATCGCCATGTCTTGTATATCTACAGGCTCTCTTCCGCAATAAACTGTTGCAAGTTAGCGCTCGTGTGTGTTCTTTCATGTCCTTGTCTGATGTTGCGCTATTTTATACGTGATGAGGCAGAGGCTGGTGGCTGCTACTTTACTCAACCGTCTTGGACCTGTGTGCCTTTCAAGGTCCAACACGTACAGAAAATGAAGCTTCAAGACAAGGAACAAGGTCAGAACAGCCAGTTTTTTTAACAAGCTTCACAAAGAGTAAACACACAACTGAAATGAACTCCACGACCAAGTATTATTCAAACCCAAAGGCACTTAATCTTCCTGCAAGACAATGAGCAGCTGCTGGAATTGCCTGGAAGAGGAACACCGAAAAAGAAACACTTGAACTAGTCGCAAATGACCACTAACCACCTTTAACATAAAGAAACATGCACCGAGGCTGTAGGAAATTCTACGAGCAGTGCTGCTACCTCTGATAGGCCAAGCCTGTTGGGACAAATAGGATCAGTTGGCAGTGTGCACAAGCAGCAGGGCTGCTTATTCTGCTGTAGGAATGCAGAACAAGCTGTAAAAGACAAGTATGCCTTCTGGCTGCGCTTCCTAAGCTTACATTTATTGCTGAATCACCCATCAAAACCGCCACTGTGACACCACTGGTGCTTCTATGACCCGCTCCCATGAATGTCATTTTGGGCATGTTCTCAACATGCTGGCTGAGCCAGTGGATGAGATAAGAATTGCTGTCTGACCTTTCAGTGCACACCTAGGCACAGAATTCAGTGCCTCTGGCGCAGCAGTATGTGTACCTACTGGCTTAAAAATTAGTCACATAAGTCAATGAGACAAGTTGCAATAACATTTATCACAGCTACAATATGACCACAGAAGTTTTGAGAAATTTCCATCTGCACAGTAAACCTGGCGGTTTCTTTAATCAACAGATCGATATATAATATACACTGTGAAAAATGTGCGAGTGGGTTCAGCTAATGATCAAAGCAGAACACAGACATTGGTCATGTCAATGTGCAGCTGTAATAATGTGTTTTAAGAGGAGCCACTCGTGCTTGAGATGACACAAACCTCATTGGAAACTAATTATGGGCATTGTTAGCAACAGAAAAGCCAGTTTCCAGCAAAATTAGCTGCAAGTCTCCATCCGTCTTGTGACTCTTCCTTTCTTGTGGTTCGCCAGGTTGCAGTATTTCCTACTAATGCACATCCGTTTCCCGTAACCCAATGAAACACCTACGCACAGTTGCGCACTGAAATGCGCAGTACACACAGGTAGGCCTACTACAGGTGGGGCCTCGACACTGCCTGACATGCCTTGGAATCACCAGTCTCATTGATGTGGCACTTTCTGAAAGACAACATGGATGGTTCTGACGGCGCTTCGTCCCAAGTAGTGGTGTGCACTGGCTCCCCTGAACCTTGTCTCGCAAGCAGTTTGTCGTGCAGTGGAAGCTAAGAACGTGAGTTGCCAGCTTCCAGACCTGCCTAGTCGGCTCATGAGCACATGAGAACAGCATGCTCGTGGAAGTCATCACCTCGTGCCTGCCTCGCACTCATAGCTTCCACTCCACTGCGAACTTGAGATGAAGCATAGGTGCCTATGCACCTGGTTCCTGTACTGAAACCGGCGCTGGCTGGTACAGTTGCAACAAGCATTAACTGCGTGGCACTCCAGTTACTTTTTACAGCAGCAGCTACCTGCGCAGAGTTTGTGATACTGCTTCTCCGAAGGTGTTAAATGCTACCAGTTGTCAGCAACGAGCATATGCGCACAAACAGAAGTGAAGCCTTAAGTGTTCATCATAGCAGTGGAACACTATGTTGGAAAGTGGAGTTTTGAACACTGCCGCGAGTTTGGCACAGCTTGGTGACACATTCCGACGAACGTTCTGTGTATGCTTGGTAACTAGCGTGACACTGCACAGACCAAGTAGCTACATAAGTTTTAATCGCACAGGGTTTTAGTGACACCAACATGGCAGTGGCTGATTTGAACAAGACACTGTGATAATCACTGCACATAGCACTGCCAGAACCATCAGCACTGTCATTCAAAAAGCGGCACATCGACTACAGGTGAATGCAAGGCATGTGGAACAGTGCAAGAGTACAGCCTGCAGGAGGCATGCCTATATGGGCTGCAAATTTCAGTTTCCCTGGCACCCAGCTAGATGGCACTGAACGCAGTTTTCACTTAGGCTGCCTGCTCAATTCACATATCTGCACCTGTACGTGTCCATGAACTTCAGACAAGATGAGGTCTAAAATAGTGGATGTATGGAAGAAAATCCATGGTCACGATTACAAGTGAGACTGGTTTACCAACTCAAGCCCACAGAAGTGGTCATGCGAACTGTCACGTCACCGTAGGGCAGGTCACTGTTAAGCATAATTCCATTCTCTCAACTGTATAGTACCCAAATTTCCGGTTTCACCTTCCGGTTCGTGTCAATTTTTTTAACTGCGATTCATGTTCAAAAGCGTTTGAGAATGCAACCTACGAGGTAACACACACCCAGGAGAAATGATAAATACTGCTAATGCTGCTGCAAATACTTTGTGAAAAAAAAAAAAAACTACTTTGAGCAAGGGGATTCGAATGGCTATCTTATATGTTATAATGAAGTTGATAACCTACTGTGCGACAGAAGCAATGCAAACGAGCGGCTTTAACTGCACACTTGCTCGTTCTCAAGAAATTTGTTTTGCCGCTAGGTAGCACTGCTTGATCGGAAACTGTAGGACTACACTGCTTAGAGAAAATGGAATCATGCCATTACGGATCACCGCAGGACGGTGCCTTTAACAGCCTCAATAGCAACATCTTTCTCAAACCAACTAGATAGCATGGAAGTTGAGCAAACAGTCACACAAAGAACCACGAAGCTCTGGGAGGTCTATAACTGCCCAGAGCATGATAGATATGCACACCTTTGAGGATATCCAGGCATATGCGACCCAGCTTGTCAATGTTGGGGTGGTAAATCTTGGTCATGAAGCGCACTTTGGGGGCAAGCATGGGATACTCTTCAGGAAGGAACAGCTCCAATTTGAACACGCCTCCTTCGAACGGCGACTGCAGAGAGGAAACAAAATGTCAGTGACAAAAAAAAAAGTAACATGGCAGGGCACATCATTGAGAACACATGTCCACGTTTTTAAAAAAAAAAAATTGAGTAAAGGCAACAAGCTGCAATAACACTGCATTTTTCAGAGATACAGCTTATCACATTTCTCTCCAAAGCACACACCCAGTCAAAGGTAGAAACCCCTCACCCCACTAGACATTACTAAATACAAACACACTGTATGCACTCACTACCACCGGTCCTCTCGAGTTATGCCAGCCAATTCGTCGAACACGATCATCAGTCAATCTAAATAGTAACTAGATAGCCTCAACGCACAGACTGTTTCTCTCCAGAGAGCGCACAGGAAGTCTTCGATCTCCTATCCACACTAAGAAACGGGAGAACACACCAGACCAAGTGATAAGACTGTAGCAAATTAAATTCACCGGCGAAGCTAATCGCCAAACTGAACGAAAAGTTGCGAGAATAAAAAAAAACAAAGAAACCTCGACGAAAGCTTTTCCGCCAGCCAGGCGCTTCTGGACTGGCCTGGGCGCACTTTACAGGTTTCTGTTTATGCCGATCGCTACTGTTTCCTATACGCCCCACTATCACCCCCTACCTTGTTCACGGTGGAAAAAATGAAATCAAACGCTTAGAGGTCAAGGTTTCGTGAAGACGCCGGTACACTTACCCCTTCGGGACCGGTTACAATGACGTGAAAGTACCGCGCGTTGCTTTCGTCTGGAACTGCACTAATACCCGGCACAGGTTCAGCCATGAGGCGCTGAGTTTCCTGCAAGACAGGCGACCGTAGCTGGGTCAGCACCCTAATCGGATCGGGATCGACCGCGAAACGACGAAACAAAACAGACACCCAAAAACGCTGAAAAAAAAAATGTTAGAAATTCAGCAGGCACAAAGTACGCCAACTAATAGCGGGGCACGAGAACTTCACGTGGATCCCACTTTCCGTGTCGGTAGCCAAAGAACTTACTCGAATCGAATAATTGCACTCCGCCCATGACTGCTACCGGGCAAGGTGCTTTCGGCTCGCAAAGAGCAGCGGCTGCACTCCCGCAAGCTCGAAACCAGGTTCGAAATCGTTTGAAACGAAGTTCGCCTCTGCCGTTCGACTAGGTAGCGGCTACAGTGCGGTTTTCTAGCGATCCAAGCGAGCAAAAGCCGGCTATCCCCGCAGTCAGGCCTAATGTCAACGTCATACTGGATGGGCTCCATGGTAGCGAGCGCCGGCGTTGGGAGAAGCGGCGCTCGGTCGCAGCGCAGTGTCCCCGCTCCGGGACGGATGCGAGCTTATTTACCTTGATTATTCTCCTCGGTAATGCAGACATTGTGCGGAATTACTACGATTATATTATCCAAGGAGCGAACAAAGAAGCACAGCGCCTAGCACTCTCATACGGCGACCATCACCGCTTTGCTGACGCCCATCAACCGCACTATCGTACGTAGTAATTTTCTTTTCTTTTTCTTTGCAAACCATTTTACTGCGTTATGTGTTCATGCCGCTAGCGAAAGTCGGTCCAAGTAACAAAAAAATTAAAACTGTACTTTTTATTTGTCATATTTGTATTCAAAACCGAAACTAAATTTTAATCGGATATGAGTGGTTCCGCTTGAAGTGTTCGTTTTGTTGTGCACCATCGTGTTACGAACAAGTTCCTGGGGTTCATTTATTGTTCGAAGAAGAAAGCAGTATCAATATAACACTGTCACGCCCAGGATGTTTGTGAAATGAAGCGCAGTGCATGAATGTTGGTGCGATAAGGCGTGCGAGAGACACCGGATGAAACTTCAGAACTAGAGTAAACCAAGAAAAAAAAAAACGTTGAGGGCACGGACGTTCGTTCAACCTCTCACGAATATAGCAGCCAGTTGTTAACGGAGCAGTTGTGTACTCAGTGCGAGCGAATGAGATCGCTGCTGTGCAGACCTGCGCCACCTGTGATCCGTATTTCCCACTATTTTGGAGCCGTTTTTCACAATGTTGCAGCAAATTTAAGGCGGTAATTTTACTTCATGACGACATTTTGAAATGCACTGTCAGAAACATATTTGCTGCAACGCTTCTTTAAGTGTGAATTTTGCACTGCTTCCGCGTTCTTGTAACAAATGAGCGTTAGTCACACACACAATAATAGGAAGTTCAACACAAAGGAAACACGTCCGTGAACAACAGCGAACTTTAGTGCTCGACTGCGCATGGATGAATGGTAACGTAATTAAAATAAAAACAAATTCTGGCTAGGTTACGTATTATTCGCCAGATGGCGCCACCTTACCGCAAGGCGCGCGGTTTTTGCCTTTTGCCTATTTCAAATGTGTATAGTTTCGCCGCCGGCTCGGTCAACTGGCTTAAAACACGCGCGAATCATCCTTTCAATGAGGAAGACCACAAACGCTGACTGCAGTGTAGGACAGGGAGACGTGAATGACCGCGGTCAAGTTCGGCGTTAGCACTCCAACCAAGAGTGCTTCGCTCAAGAACGTCGCTACAAGCGTCCCGTCCACTACCACGGCCAGCCAGAAAGACCTCTCGCTTCGTCCAGGAAGAAATAATTACCAGCTGCTCCGCTTGAAAGCTCGCTTCAAGGAATTATCGGCTGCCGGAAACGAGGCGACGCCCTGGGACGGATTCGACCTCTTAACCTTTCCCTCTGCGACCGGGCCAAGCAAGGGAAGCTGATAGGCAACCGCGCGGGGGTTCTGGATGCCTTTGGGAGATACGCCCGGGACTCGATAACACTGGGGCTTCTCACCGCCACCTCGTGATATGGTACAATTTTGGAGCCGAGAATTCGGCGTTGTTGCCATGAGCAAGGCACAGCTGTACGAACGGGGGCATCCGAATGTAGTGATTTCGTACTCGCGTGTTGCATTTTTGCTCCAGTTAACTTGCTTTGGTTTATGGTGGTTTAACGTCCCAAAGCTACTCAGGCTATAAGGGACGCTGTAGTGAAGTGCTCCGGAAATTTCGACCAACTGGTGTTCTTTAACGTTGCACTGACATCGCACAGTAGACGGACCTCTAGCATTTCGCCTCCATTGAAATACGGCCACCACAGCCGGGAGTTAACTCGTTCTAATTAACTAAAGGGCAACATGTCATGCGGCTGAAATGCAGTGATAATCGAAGCTGTGCTGCGCAAGGTTCAATTGTGTCGCACTTTTTTTGACAGATAGAGTGCTGGGGGCAAACAGTTTAGGCGTGATAGCAAAGCATCTCTTGTGTCCTGTATCCACAGGCCTAACCTATTTGCTTTGATCTGCCAATCCGAATTCCTTCATTTATATATTTCTTTTATTATTCAGCGTGTACGGCTTCGTGTGATTGCCATTTTCGTTCTCGCGCAAAAGGCAATTAATGGACATGTTTTGATACGCGCGAGCAACTATTCGATCATCGCCATTGCGCAATGTATTTCCGAGATATATTTCCAGGTCCGACGCATTTCCACGCTCTCCAACGCCAGGATCTGTGTAAAGGAGCGCGCAACATTGCTGAAAAAAAAGACAAAATGTCTTTTTACCACTAAACTTATATCCAGAAGCGCGATAACCACTCATAAAATGCATTCAAGTGCCCTCCGAATATATGAAGTTTGTGTGTTATTTCTCTTGCCCGTTTGCTCATCGTAAATTAAAGGTTTGCCCTTGCGGGTTTTAAAACCGCTATCAGCAGGTTCGATCAGTATTTTTCTTCGAAAAAAAAACTAAAAAATTAAAGGTAGCCTTTCGGTTGTCTTCAAATCATATTTTGTAACACGGTTACAGAGTACGATGGGCCGCCTTCCTCACACTTGCAGCGACAAAGGCTTCATAAGCGCAGCATCCAAGTCAATTCGTGTTGAACACGAGCCAATGTGCCATTTGACGAGGCCGGGCAGTGCTCCCCAACTCCGGAGCGCTGTGAACCCACGGCAATGATGCCCTCAGTGCATCCAGATAATTAAACAGCCAGAAAAGAAAACCATGATTCAACGGTTCTGACCGCCAAGCTACGGCTCTGTTTGCAAAAAGATTGAAAGCTAAAAACGAAGCATGAATCAACGCGCCTGATCGGTAAGGCAGGACCCACAGAGCTGCCGGAGGCCCGAATTCAAAAATGAGAAAGGCTACACAATCCCTCTCGCCCTCAAAAAAGCCGTCTGCTCGCGGCGCCCTCCCATTGGATGCCCGAGGGGCGCCGGCTCGCGCTGATTGGTTCCCGGGTCCCGGGAGCCTTGCGGACGCAAGCCCATCTTTTCGGAAAGGGGCAAACTCGCACTCGTGACCGAAGCGCGCGTTTGGCTTGTCAAACTGTTCCACGGGGCCGATCTTCGCAGGACAAGCTCGTTCGACAGCGGTTACACGGGCGCAACTGCACCACTGCTACAGCAGGTAAGGCTACGCCATGTTTTTCGCGTGCACTAACCACGCCAAATGGCTGAAACAAGTTTGGCGACGTTGAAAAAACTAGGGAACGCGGCGGCAGCGTCGTTGGCGTCGTCTGCTCCTCGCGTGCACATCCTTCACGTTCCTGCGCGCAGCAGACGAACTGGGCGGGAAATGCGAGATCAGATCGTCTGCGTCCGTGCTTAAAATATTTGTTTTGACCACAATTGAAACGCGATTCTCCGTTTTTATTGTTGCCAGTTGTCACTAATACGTTGTGCGGGTGTGAATCTGTTGCGATGGCGCCAGTGATCGATGAACTGGCAGATATTCATCTCTCTGTTGCGGAGGTATTCGTTATTTAGAAGCTTGTGCTGATACGGTTATATGCTTTAAATGTATGCGCTAGTTGTCGCGATTAACTGTTGTGTACTTCTTAGCGCGAGTGCATAAGCAATAAGGAGAGAATTTCCGAGTCGCGGTCGGAAGTTTGTCCTGATGATTATTCAAGATGATGTTCGATATCGGGACGCGTTACAGAAACACACCCTTCCAGGAAAAGAAGAATTTCATAAAGGCGGGTCAGAGTACATGAAAAAAAAAGGAAACTGCCGCATAACCTGCGTGCCTTCTAAAAAAATGAACGCAATATTCCCCAATGAGATCTGTGAAACATCTTAGAGGTGATTCAGGCAGCTTGGTTTCGAATTCAAAAAAGCTTTGATGATCTGGAATCGTTAATAGTGATAAAGACCTCCAGTGTAATCCCTGGGGTTAGAACTCTGCAGAAATAACCCGCGAGTATCAAGACATTCCGTTCTCAAACATTCCTAGAATCTGCGCCGGGGGGAGAACGCACATGCCACGCCCCTCCACCGTGTTCGCATTAAGCGGCATCCGCATATTGTGCAGAGCATTGAACTTTAATGCGGACGGCGATCAAATAAGACGTACAGGCCACCTTTAGTGACATCCGTTAGTGTCACAATGCTTCTGATAAAGCTAACGGAATGAGAAAATCAAAGCAAGAAACTATGCTCCGTACTCCCGCTGGTACGTTATTTTTGTCAAGCGGCTGCATTAAAGGAATTCCTTTATTGTGATGTCAAGCCCGTCAGCAATGCAGTCCGTCCGAGAACACCTGTACACTCATCTATACTCATTTCGAGTGAAGTCTATTTTTCGCATTGCATGAACCCAGCTTATCCTATTTTTCTTATTTCTTTCTTGAACATGAACTGACGTCTTTAAAACAAGGAATGCGCATTTCAAGTATTAATTGAAATACTGACTTTTGCTGATTTCCGACACGTAGTCTATCTTGAAATAGCTTTACAAACTCTGGACTGTTTTTCTCTACAAAGAGCCACGTGCAGTGTCTCATTCATTTTTTTTTTTCTTTTTCTCTAAAACGCACACTTTTCGACAGGTGGTTCGCACTGACCCTGAAAAGCGAGTTTTTACCCAGTTCTGAAGGCACTGTTGTGTAGTTCAGGGTTGAAAAAAAAAAAACGCCGTGAGGGTAGGCAGGTGACGGCGGCCGTAGCGGAGAGCGGTCATTCTCCGCGTCCAGCGAAATTCGCTACACCCGCACGAACGGGGGGGTGAGCGGGAAGGGGGGGGGGGGGGGTAGAAGAGAGTAGAGACGGGCGAACAACGGAGATGTCGTTTCCTCTCTTTTTAACCGTCAGCGCTTCACTCTCTCTGGTTCTTTGTGTGGTGGCTCCACCCTCGCGTAGCACTCCCCGGTCAGCATTGACCTTCAGAAAACGCGCGCAGCCCTGTGAGCCATCGGGTTGAAATGGGGGGGTTGCTTGACCGATCAACTGCCATCATGAGTGTCCTGGCGTCTGCTGCTGAGCGGGCAGAAATCGTCTGCCAAGGCGGCCGGGCTTACCTCGGCTTTGCTGATGGAGACATAGAGCCTGGGTAAGGCTTGGTCTGCGGAATGCGGCACAAAGTCAAAACGACAAATGGCAGGTGGCCCTTCTATGCTTCTTCCGACCCCGTATGTTTTTCTTGCATATTCTATGAACCCACGCGAGCAGCGCTTTACGTGGGCTTGCTGGTAGGCAGGCGAAGAGGGTTTCTCGCGAGTTTTATCCTTCAGTACGACCGAGTCTCGCTGACGAATATTATCTTCGGTGTTTGTGCTTCACAAGGGATTCGTCGCGAACCGATATTTGACAGCTAGTGTTGCCAGCAGAGCTTCGCAGTACCGTGCCCGAATGAGTGCTGCTTGCGCAGCGTTAATCACGGTGCGTCGGTCTGACTTCGCTGTGTTTCCCATAGCTCACTCCATATACTTTGCTCAGATGAGTCGCGGCGTTTCTGTGTAATCGACATACCAACATGCTAAACCAAATCTCCTCGGCTACACTCGCAACGAAAGTCTTCATGCAGGCCACTAAAAAAATACGCTGTTCTGATTGGTTCAAAAACATGAACAGAGACTGCAGCCAACAACCACGCCGCTTGCGGCGTGAAAGTGTCTCGTAACGAGAGTATGGTGAATTAAAAGGTTTCAAAGTGACCCCACTGACGTTCTCCAAGCTCCTGAGAACGTGTCGCAAGTCATGCACGCATTTTGTCTTGAGTTTCCTAAGCCGAAATATTAAAGAACTCTACTCCGTGAACGCCGCAAGCTGTGAGGAAATAGGCAGCCATCTTGGAAATGTCGGACGAAGCAGCTCGAATCGCTATGTCCTAAAGGCGTTCCGCAGACTTTAACAAGACGGTCTATGGACTGTGCAAACAATTTTTCGTGAGAGTGGCTCCGCTCTTGCGGCGTGCAACGCATACCACCTCGGCTGGCACGGACTCCAACCCTTTCCCATTGGTCCTTGCATAAAAACCCTACCGTGACAAACCGAGCAAGGCGTTTCGTGCCCTCGAAGGCAACCAAATCAGCTCCCGCATTGTGACAGCAGTAAAGCCGTGCATCTGCACAATGCTTTTTTTTATTTTTTACGACAAGCTCGAAAGAAATGGCGAGGTCACGCGAAGTTTGAGGGCCCCATCTAGTCTTTCTGACTGCTAGACTCTCGATCGCCCAGCCGATAAGGTTGGCAAAGCGAGATCTTATCGCACGTGTGTCCCCGCCGGTGGCTCGGGTGAGGCTGTGCCGTTTTGCCAATGAGCGCGATGAGGTCGCGAGCTCGGCACCAGTCCATGTTGACCGCATATCTACAGAAACGCAGTACATGTGGGCATGCATTGCCACCAGACCGCTGAAATTCATTCTGTGCCCGTTACTGCGGCGTACCTCAAAAACACTTTCTCGGCTTTGCTGAGTGGGATTCGCCGCGGTGGCTCAGTGGTTAGGGCGCTCGACTACTGATCCGAGTTCCCGGGTTCGAATCCGACCGCGGCGGCTGCGTCTTTATGGAGGAAAAACGCTAAGGCCCCCGTGTGCTAGCTGTGCGATGTCAGTGCACGTTAAAGATCCCCAGGTGGTAGAAATTATACCGGAGCCCTCCACTGCGGCACGTCTTCTTCCTTTCTTCTTTCACTCCCTCCTTTATCTCTTCCCTTCCGGCGCGGTTCAGGTGTCCAACGATATATGAGACAGATACTGCGTCATTTTCCTTTCCCCAAAAAACCAATATTATTATTATTATATTAATTATTATTATTATTATTATTATTATTATTGCTGAGTGGATATTACGAAAATTCAATATTAGTTGTCAAAAGAAATGTTGACTTCACTGCAGGCACTATTCCGCGCTCGTGCGCAGCTTGTCTCACCTCAACGTAAGCGGTGACATCGAGTCGCCAACAGTAAAGCGCTGTAAAGTTAACTTTGTAAGAAGTAACGGACAGAATAGTAGCCTTGACACGAAGCGAGCGGTGATAGAAGAAATTATGAGAGCAAAAAAAAAAAAAAACCTCGCTACTAAAGACAGGCTACCTGCTGCTTCCTGTAACGGTAGCATAACACTCGCTGTAATGGGCGGGAAGTATGCGGCTGCCATCTTCTGGCCACCTCGGTGCACACTCATATTAGCGGCAATTACTGCGGCGGCCTTGAAATCGGCAAGTCACGCAACGGGACCGACAAAAACGCTACCTACGACCTTCGGGGCGCTTCGAAAACAAAACGCCTCAGGACAGGAGACCGCGCGGGCGATTTACTGAAACTCCGCTTATAGCGTACCATAGCAAACTTTCCCGTTTGTAATGACAGTCTGTATTAGAGACAAGGAGAGAGATGTGTGCGGCCGGGCTGTAGTGCTCTTTGCGCCGTCCCGTGTGTCTTTCTGACTTGTTTCGATTTACATTATGGGTCACTACTGGAACTCCGAGCCGCTTTATATAAAGCCGCCTCACCTACTAAATACCGTAATAACGCGGATGTAGTCATGAGGCAATTACCCCCACCCCTCCCCCCATACTATTGACAAACATACTTCGCAAGAATGAAGCCATGAATCTAAGGAATGCGTTTATTGTAAGCAGCGCCACTACCCTCACCCCCAGCACCTTTCTTTCCACTTAATTAGTGAAATCTAGAGTTAATAACAAAAAGTAACAAGGGGTTGCTTATAAATAGAAACTTTCGGAGACTTTATACGGATTGACATGTACCATTGTGCACTGCCATCTCAGGCGGATCCTAATACAAGTCTGGTTACACTCCTGAAAGACAAAGCCCTCTACACACAGCTTTACAATAGGCCTATCGTTTGCCAGCCATGGCCGCCCTATTAAGCGGAAGCTCGCTGTGACTAAAACCGAATAGACGCACACCGTCCGGGGATCCTCATTCCACTATATCCGGAGCGCAATTTTTGCTGAACCGGCGCGCCTTGTTTTGTTTGAAACCACGCCTGGTGTGCGCACGGTACCAAGAGAGAGGAGGGGGGGGGGGGGGATAGAGTGATGCCAATTGCGCTACCTGTGTTGTTTTGGTTGGGAGGTGTGCTAAGTGCGCCTGTATTAGCGCGAGCATGTTCGAAAATAAATCAAGGCTCTTCACATTCCTGCTGCGAAGGATGGGTGGGCGCTGGCGAGAAAGACAGGGGGGGGGGGGGGGGGGGGGAGACAGGGAGGTGGTGTCAAAAGTTCCGCGAAAACCGCGTGGGTCCCACGCGTTTGCAGGAGCTCTAGTCACGTTTCATTGTTTTTGTTTCTGTTCCGTTTTATTTCTGACGCGGAGCCCTAATTCTTGTTTCGGTATCTTTCTATATTCCCCTCTGCCTACACTTTATTTCTGAGAGAACGGCTCGCTACGTGGCAGAAGTTCTTGTTTATTTGATTTTTAGAACGGAATTTACGCATTAACGGTTTCCCGTCTATGCTGTTAGGAAAGAGGCGCCAGCGGGCTCTTCCAGAGAAAGTGGGCCGCGGTTGTTTAGTACTGCTTCTCTCCGCAACCCCGCGTGTCGCTGTAGTCTGCGCACATTCGCGCTGTCAAGTCAAACAGGAGCGGCGTAATAAACAGGCAGCTGTTCTTGGCTTTCCCGATCGTAGCCCTCTCAATACGAGTTCGCAGAACAGAAAGGAAGAAGCCCCCGTGTACTGTATATAATTTCGTTATAACCGGAGCTTCGGTGTAGCGATGCTGTCGCGCACGTGCTTGTAGCTTTCGCGAAGAACAGCACTGGTTGTGTGACAACGTAACGCTGTACGTACGCAAAGGTAGCAGACATGCTAAATAGAAAGGGAAAGAAGTGCTTAGCTCGCATTCAACAACCGAACTTATTTTTAATCCTGCATGAAACTAGAAACTTGCTCTAAAAGGGCTATGGTTCTCAGCAAAACCTAATAAAAAAAACCATTAATCTTCTCGCTCAAACTTTGGAAATCGTTGAGGAGCATGCTAATTAAGCGTATTCTGTCAATCGGTTGATAATAATATAATAATTGGTTTTTTAGGGAAAGGAAATGGCGCAGTATCTGTCTCATATATCTTTGGACACCTGAACCGCGCCGTAAGGGAAGGGATAAGAGAGGGAGCGAAAGAGAAAGGAAGAATAGGTGCCGTAGTGCAGGGCTCCGGAATAATTTGGACCACCTGGGATCTTTAACGTGCACTGACAATCGCACAGCACACGGGCGCCTTAGCGTTTTTCCTCCATAAAAACGCAGCCGCCGCGGTCGGGTTCGAACCCGGGAACTCCGGATCAGTAACATCGGTTGAATGCAAGAAGAGAATTTTGGAAACATCTAGAAAGATCTTAGAATAATCCACGCACCCATCGAAACACAAACTGCTTTCAATCGCAGAAACGGATGTCTGTTGCCAACACAGGCACAGGCCGTGGGCCGAAAGGATCTGCTTCAGCTGCCTATTACTGCATGGATTGGGTATGTTTTGTGCACGAGCCGCCGCGGTGGCTCAGTGGTTATGGCACTCGGCTGCTGGCCCGAAAGACGCGAGTTCGATCCGGCCGCGGCGGTCGAGTTTCGATGGAGGCGAAATTCAAGAGGGCCGTGTGCTGTGCGATGTCAGTGCACGTTAAAGAACCCCAGGTGGTCGAAGTTTCCGAGCCCTCCACTACGGCGTCTCTCATAGCCTGAGTCGCTTTGGGGCGTTAAGCACCCATAAATCAAATATCAACTCTTGTTTTGTGCACGAGCAGCAGGCGCTCCTCTCTTTCGTCACTTCCGTGCGAAATTGTGTGCGTGCCACGGGCCTTCATACTGAAGCAATAATAGGAAAAGAAATATGCAGGATGCTTTGCATCCCTTTTACCGATGCGCATGCTTTTGAGGCGTTCACCCCAGTTGAAGGTGGTGCGCCTGGCTGTCGAATGTCACCGCGTTTGCGGCACTGACATATCCTGCTCTGGCCTGCCTTGTGGGCGTGTCTAGAGGAAGGTTGCGTCACTACAAGGCCGGCCGAGCTTCGACACATCTCGCGGCGTCTTGCGGGGAGGCGTTTGGAGATGCATCCGCTGTACGTCATCAGTGAGGCACTGAGTACATGTAGGTGCAGGCGCGATCGAAACTGCCTGCAAGGCGCTTACGCTGGTCCAACCGTTGCGTTGATCGAGGTACCCCCCCCCCCCCACCCCAACGCACACACGCACACTTACACGCACACGCATTGCCCGTAGAAAATTTTCCGCTTGAGGCTACGAATTGGGAAATTTTAAAATTCGTTTGCACAGTAACAAAACCTCGCCCCGCTGCGAAATTTAGCACAGAGACCAGAAAACTGCGGAGAGCGTACCGTGAAAGTTTTGGTATACAATCAGAGCAAGTAGAAAAATAAATATCCGGGGTTTTGTTGAAAGCAGCTTGCTATGGTCAGCGCACCTCACCTGTTTCTTGACGCTCGGCATTGCTACCGCTTATAACGCCTAATACATCATCTAATGACTTCGAACTACATTGCCTGACATCGCGAACGATATCAAGGTGTGATATGAAGGCAATGGTATCGAAACTAATATCGCGCTGGCTGTTGCCAGCTTCAAGGAGAGCGCTGCCTTCTGACCTGATCCCCTGCCACACACTGCATTTGTTTCAGGTTACACTGAGCGCGAGCTTACGGCAGCAGGCATTTGTCGCAGTCACATCAGAGGTGCTGCGCACAAACTTCGATGTAAGCGATGTTTCGCTATATTGAGTTCTCTGGAAGCCGCACACCAGTCGGGAGCGTTTACTGTAGCTGTCATCGGCGCCCTGGCACTACTAACTTTTGCCGTGAGTGGAGCGTGTGTGTCAAAACTGCCTAATACTCCCATGAGCGCAAACTGAAATCGCGAAAGCTACTAGAAGAAGCCGTGAAGAAAGTGAAACTATAGGAGGCCGTCCTTTCTTTTTCTTGTTCAGGTATCACTTCCTTATTGTCACCTGTGTCTCTATGAGCAGTTGCAGCAACTTCGTAGGTCATTCATTATCATCAGCTGACTACGCTCACTACAGGGCTAAGGACTCTCCCATATATCTCTAATTAACCCTGTCCTGGTACTTAATGCAAGCGAAATAAAATCGGCGAATGTGAACAAGCTGCTGGCCAATGCAATAACAACTACTTATCGTCGGAAACGGGAAAGGGAAAATCCCGTCTGATGCATATCATCCACTAAGCGTTTCTGTACGCAGCGAACGTATTAAGCCCCACCTATAGGCGTCTTCACACGCCCCTACCCTTATTACCTGATCCGAATATACATGAAGACGGCTGGCGCCGCTAAAGCTTCGAATCTTCGACCGTTCATTTGGATCGTTCCGTTTATGTCAGTCCATGTGGCGCCCCCTGCGGAGTGATGAGCGATTCAAGAAATAAATAAAATTAAGTTTGCGCAAATGCGGGGCAGTTTCCGGGGGTGCAACGTTCGTGACTGTGCCGATGCGGGCGCCACCTTTCCT
The DNA here is from genome assembly GCF_052857255.1 of Amblyomma americanum. NCBI lineage: Eukaryota > Metazoa > Arthropoda > Arachnida > Ixodida > Ixodidae > Amblyomma > Amblyomma americanum. The sequence continues at coordinate 18,480,859 of NC_135506.1, read as the reverse complement.
ATTCTACACACGCTACCTAATAATCCGCATCGCTCTACTCTCCACCTCCTCTACTAAGTTGTGCTTCCACACAGATGGTTTCTAAGCCGGCAGCCTGCCACAACAATACGAACTCCACACACGCAGCGCGTTCGAGGTCGCTGACTACACACACGTAGCAGGGACGCAGTTGTGCGCGGTCTTCCGAAGGGAAGGAAAAGGGGGGGGGGGGGGGGGGGGGGGGTTGTGTTTATCGCGTAACGCATCGTGTGGGAACGGCTTCTACTGCGCGCGCTCCCCTCCGGTTCCGTCTGCGCCGGTTTGCGCAGTACAACCTGGGTGTCTTTTTTTTTTTTTTCTCGCAGAAGATAAGAAAGGAATGGAGATAAGATGGCGAGCACTTTTTCATTGGAAATGGGAGGAGAAATTAGCCGGCTTGTAGTACACGTCGCCGACGTTCTGTGGGTGTCCCCTCAAAAAAAAAAAAAGAAACTCGACGGCTCGGAGAGAGGAGGAAAGCAGCAGTTTCTTTTTGTGTGTGTGTGGTGTGTGTGGGGGGGGGGGGGGGAGGGCTTGGACGGCAGGAAGAGCAACACCCTCCCAATCTGGAAGAGCTTTAAACGTCGATGGCTTCTTGACAAAGAGGGGCTTGAGGTTAGGGGGAGGAGAGTCGTTCAGGCGGCCTTGTAGACGTTCGGAGATGTTCTTTTGATTGCACGGTTTCCTGCCCAGCATGTGATGGGCTCTCCTTTGTGGGGGGAGTGCCGTGAAATAGTGAACTCGCATAACGCTGAGCGAACTAGGCAGAATAACAACGTTCAGGTTAACGCTCACTTCCTGAGTTAAGATGCCGGTGGAGCAATCTTCAAAAGCCTAACGCAACTTTGTTCCCTGGAACAAACCAGCCATTATTTTCCAGTGAATAGAAAGAATTACGTTGTGGTTTGGGCACACTAACAATCAAAGACGAACATAGTTGAAGCTTAGGGAAGTGCCTTCGGCACTTGGTTAACATTTGGCATGCAGATGGTAGCTACGGCAGTCGTATTTCTATCGATGTGAAATTTGAAAACGCGTGTGTGCTATGATTTCGGAGTTCGTTCATAAACCCCGCAGGTGATCGAAATTAATTCAAAGCGTTCCACAGTCCGATCTGCCTTATTGGGCACCGGGTTGCTTTTGCAATTAAAAACTCGCTAACAATAACGCGGATGCAAGTACACCTGTTCACTACGTCGGTGATACGCAGAAATCAGTATTTGAAAAAAGCGGCATGTTTTGTTTTTTTTTGTCAACATTCTTAAAGTTAATAGAAGTTACACTTGTTCACGCTCGATTCAAGACATTGAGTAAGCGTGTTTGGAAAGGCCTAGCCGGTGGGGCCGTACTTCACTTAGAATAAATCATGAGCAATGGAGGTGTCGGGACAAAGTAACAGGGTCTCCTGAGCACAGATTTGTTTACTCTGCATTTTTGCACCTCACGCAGGTTATTCAGAGCCGCCTCCGTACTTTCGCGGTCCGTAGTTTTGGGAAGAGCGGAACGTATACAGACCTTTGCATAATTCAAGCATGCCAATCTAAATACGAGCTGCTTGGACTGTCACCATGCAAAGTGCTTCCCACACACGAGCACAACAAACAGCCCAGATGTCAACACGACACGCGAGCGGAGCGCTCTATCGATCGACACAAAGGTCTAATATACCTCGTTCATACAACTTTACGTAGTTAGCAACATCGCAAGTAGACTACGCTCGGAATATTTTTACACCCTCAGAGGTTGTAGAAAGTGTCCCAGAGTGCCTCAAGTCTTACACCCTTTAGAGCGTTCCAAAACACCTTAATGAACACCCAACAATATAAGGGTGTTAACGAACACCCTTAGAGGTGTAAAACGTGGGTCCCAGAGTGTATCAAGGCTTACACCATGTAGGGCGTTCACAAACACCTTTATGAACACTTTAGCACCATAAGGGCGTTAACGAACACCCTGAGACAAGCGCGTCACACCTTCAAGGGTATAAAAACCACCTGCAGTCGTCACGCCTTACGCATATGTGCTTACCCATGCAACACATCGTCGGCAGTTCCGTCGTCGACAAAAGGCACAACGAGCAGCAGCGTCCTCGTATAATCACCGCCAGAGGGAGGGAGAGAGAGCAAGCTACACCACGGCGCTCGCTATCAAGCGTAAAACTCGTTTCGCGCGTACACACATACGGGTGCGCACAGTGCTTGCCGCTTCTTTATTCCTTTTCTTTTTCCTTGGACGAGTATTTAGAAGATGCTGCCGTTCCTTTTCCGTGCCAGCTACTGTTCCTTCTTTTACGATCGCGTCGCACGCAGAGTAGCGCCGGAGGGCTTCGCGCTGTCCGGACAGCAGGGCTTGCGTGTTGTTGCAGTGTAACGTACTACATACTTCATGGACTGGCAGTATACGTATAATGCCCTAGGGGTGAAGGTAGTAAGGGGAAGGGAATGGTTTCGAGTGTTCGTGCGGGCAGCCGCGTAAAAGATGGGCACTAAGCGGCACTGCAATTACACGCAACAGGCCCAGTTTATGGCCTGTAAGAAAATAGCAATAAAAAAAGCGGGTAGAAGCTCAGGGGCACGTCGTCCAGCACTAGTAGCATTTGTCTTTCTCTTTTATTGATTCTCGTCCGGAAACTGGTCTCGGCGTCGCAGCAGCTCAAGGCAGCAGGCTCGCATGGGAAACGGGTGCACCGGATTTGCTGCCTCTCTGTCAAGCGACTTTATCCCACGCTTCTTATTTCGCTGTGTTTTTTTCTCCTTTTTATTTCTGTGGTTCTACGAGGCTCTCTTCTTAGTCTATTTTCCTTCTCACGTCGCACATTTCGTGACACTGTGACACGTGCTTATTGCCTCGCGATAGCCTGGAGGGGCAACGGCTCGTCACGTTGTATTCCCGGAAGCATGAAAGAACGGGCACAACGGAGGGTGTGTCATTGGCTGAGAGCGTGGCGCTCAGTGGGGTGGAACAGGTGCCGAAACACCTGTGCTAGCGTCATATATGCGTCGATGAGGCGTCATAGCGTCGTGTTTTGTACTACAGTTGAATCCCGGCACAACGAATTCCACTTCAACGAAATTTTCGCCACAACGAAGTATTTTTCATTCCCCGCGAAATCCCCATAAGAAGGAATGTATTAAAATTTCCTCGAAAACGAATAACTTTGCGAGCACTCATTCGCTTTCTACGGATTTTTCGGGGAGCCTTCACCGGTCAGTGGCCCGCCTTTCTTCAAAGTTGGGTGTTGTACGAGATTATTCCCTGCTAAAGCAGTGGCTTTGGAGCAGCTAAATAATGCACGGAATGTATGTTTAATACACATTCATGTATTCTTTATTAAAAATTTGGTTGGGAGTCGTTTATTCCTCATAGGGAAGCAGCGAGGGGATTTGTTGGCGCGTGCGGAGGCCGCCAGCCGTACGAGGGAGGGCGGAAGACGAATCCAACTCTAGTCGCCAGCCTGGCAGTGAAACGCAAGCAGGCCAAACTCACAGATTTTCTGGCAATAACACTGCCTTTGCTGGAGTTATTGCCTTGCATTTTTTGGTTAAATTTCTCGACAGCGAAATTTCGACAACGAAATTTCTCGAGCGTCCCGTCGATTTCGTCGCGGGATTCAACTGTAAGGTAATATATAGGAGGCTCCTCGGCAAAATTGAAAGGCGGGCCAAGACGTTCGAACTGTTTCAAAAATATACACCGAAGCAAGAGAAAGGTACCAGAGCAGCGAAGGCGTACGTAATTAGGGAAGAAAAGGAATATATTAGGCTAGAAAAGAAAAAAAAATCAGGAACATCCTAATTCCGTTATATGCTGCCAATGCGATAGCATTTAGCAGCTGTTGATGCATTTATCGCAGGTGGCGTCGCTTTTGGTTTGGTGTCGTCACTTCCCTTCAGTCAATCAGCCAGTAGGAATGCTCTGGTCTGGTGACGTCACTTCCTAGCAGCCAATAGTTCGCTGTGGTCAGGTGACGTCACTTTCCTCCATCCAGTCAGCCAATGGGAATGCTCTGGTCTGGTGACGTCACTTCCTAGCAGCCAATAGTACGCTGTGGTCAGGTGACGTCACTTTCCTCCATCCAGTCAGCCAATGGGAATGCTCTGGTCTGGTGACGTCACTTCCTAGCAGCCAATAGTTACGCTGTGGTCAGGTGACGTCACTTTCCTCCATCCAGTCAGCCAATGGGAATGCTCTGGCTGGTGACGTCACTTCCTAGCAGCCAATAGTTACGCTGTGGTCAGGTGACGTCACTTTCCTCCATCCAGTCAGCCAATGGGAATGCTCTGGTCTGGTGACGTCACTTCCTAGCAGCCAATAGTTACGCTGTGGTCAGGTGACGTCACTTTCCTCCATCCAGTCAGCCAATGGGAATGCTCTGGTCTGGTGACGTCACTTCCTAGCAGCCATAGTTACGCTGTGGTCAGGTGACGTCACTTTCCTCCATCCAGTCAGCCAATGGGAATGCTCTGGTCTGGTGACGTCACTTCCTAGCAGCCAATAGTTACGCTGTGGTCAGGTGACGTCACTTTCCTCCATCCAGTCAGCCAATGGGAATGCTCTGGTCTGGTGACGTCACTTCCTAGCAGCCAATAGTTACGCTGTGGTCAGGTGACGTCACTTTCCTCCATCCAGTCAGCCAATGGGAATGCTCTGGTCTGGTGACGTCACTTCCTAGCAGCCAATAGTTACGCTGTGGTCAGGTGACGTCACTTTCCTCCATCCAGTCAGCCAATGGGAATGCTCTGGTCTGGTGACGTCACTTCCCTTCAGACGATCAGCGAAGCTTCTGACGACACATTTTATCCTCGATGAGGCTTCTAATGCCACCGCGTTTAAAATATATATATTTATATATATTATATATATATATATATATACGGGTTATTCGGCGCATCAGGCTAAATTTATGGATCCTGTACTTTTATAAAAGCGTATGGTAGAAACAGCGGCAAGACTAGTAACATTTTGTCTCATCTAAATAAAAAAAATCGTGTGCGTTGAAAACAGATTCGTGTTAGCTCGCGTGTTTGCAGACTCATGCTTCCTGCTCATTTGTCAACTTTCTTGTGCATTATTATAATGTCCTTTGCTCGTCTCACGTTCGAGTTCGCTTTAAACATTGCTCAGTCGTTTTTTTAACGCCGGTGTGAACAGCAGGGCCACGACTAGTAGGCCGCTAAAGCACTGCTTCAAGAAAGCCCCTACGATCGAGGCGCACATCCTGCCCGCATCCAAAAAAGCCAAAGCCACCCGTCTGTGGCTCCCATTCGAGAGAGATAGGCACAAACCTACGCTCGGACGACGACGACAGACGAGGCGGAAAACTGTTTCCCAACGGCCGTATTATGCGGCGTCAGTTAAAAGCCAAGACCCCCCCACTTCCTACACCCTGGTGTTCGGCGACTCACAACCTAGCCACGAAAAAGAAGAAACACCCGAAGTCGTGAGATGCGACGCGGGCCAGATCCGTCTCCATTATGGCGCGAAAAATCCACTCCAGCCCAGCCAGGCGCGCTATATAGAGATAAAGAAGCGCGCATCCCACAACCGGCCGTGCTAGCCTGTCTGCCCTGCCTGCCTGCTCGGCAGTACGATGGTCTGCCCGCACTGTGTTGATGCTTTTCTGGTTCTTCACTTGGTCCGTTTCTCGTTGCCCTGCTCGGTGACCGAAACACTGTCTGCCCCCGAGGGTCTTCGCTCATGGAGCCCGACTGCCGCCGCTCCGGCCTTCCACGCTCCATTGGCTAAACGTCGCTGTCTGTTGGACCGTGGGTGTGTTTGTGTATACTGCGCTCTTCGTACGCGGCCCTTTGCGACCGGTGACATTTTTGCAACCCACCCCCGGAAGCGCCTGGCTAAACTCGCTGACGGTTTTTGTCGACTTGCGCGGCCGGGGCGTCGTCGGTTAATTGCCTGGAAGGCTCCTAATAGATGGCAGTATTGAGCTCGTTTATTATCTGCTTAACCGCATCGGGATGTGGGCCTCGGTGGATAGGTTTTCTTGATAAGCATCT